>NC_088414.1:8879644-9197144 GCF_034236695.1 Oncorhynchus nerka | reverse complement strand
CTCAGCAGTGACTACATCCAGGGAGTTCCAGGCTGATATACTGAGGCCGTTATAGAGACACAGCATGAAGATCATCATAGACTCACTGGTACCAAACCACAGGAAGAAACAACTGATGCCTGACAGCACCATGGAGCCCCCTGAAGGACAAAACATGCTATTACACACAAGATCACAAAAACACGAGATGTCATTTGATAACACATTACAAATACACACTCTTTTTGGTAGTCATTGAAACTCTGTCTGAATTCCAAAGACATACTCTGTATGAAGTAGAATTTCAAAAACGTGTACAATTGAAACAGTCCTACCCAGCATGCTCAGGCGCCCTATCTTGTCCATGAGGAGGGCGGAGACTATGTTGCCGGGCAACACGGCGAGCGTCCCCAGGAAGTTGACAAAGTAGACCCAGTAGGCGCTGTAGTCGTCGTCGAAAGTCATCTGACAGCCCGTTTTGTTGTGATGAAATGAACTGTTGATTACCCTCGACCCAACCAGCTTAGAATCGTCAATATCTGGAGAGAAAGACATGGAGACGAACAGAGAATGAAGAGTACTAATTTGACTCCTTTCTGTGCTTTTTGTCTGGCAGGTGGATTTCGTTGCTGTGGTTGAACCCGCGGCAGGTAGCCTGGCGGGTAGGAGCGTTGGGCCAGTAACTGAATGGTTGCTGGATCGAATCCCCGAGCTGACAAGGTAAAAGTCTGACGTTCTGCCCCTGATCAAGGCAGTTAACCCACTGTCCCCTGGATGCTGTGGATGTTGATTAAGGCAGCCCCCCCGCACCTCACTGATTCAAACGGGTTGAGTCAAATGCGGAAGACACATTTCAGTTGAATGCATCCAGTTGTACAACTGACTAGGTATCCCCTTTTCATAAGGAAAGTCAGTAGGCCGGCCTATAACTCTTTTATTAACTCATGTTTGCCCCCTATCATTCACAAATGGTATCACCCTGCCTCTTTGCCTCAATAACTTCTCTTGATGAAGGGAAGGGTGAACAGGGGGTGGGAGGGGGGTCAAAAAAATGGTCCATCAGCAAAAACATCCCAGGTCTTTTAGGGATAACTACGTAACTCCCCTCGGATCGAAAAAACTATTAATACACATAAAGAGACAAAGGCAGCAAACACTCTGCCCTCGCTTTACCGCTCTCTCTTCATCTCTCACTCCCTTTACCTCTCTCTCTTTACCTCTCTCTCTTCATCTCTCACTCCCTTTACCTCTCTCTCTTTACCTCTCTCTCTTCATCTCTCACTCCCTTTACCTCTCTCTCTTTACCTCTCTCTCTTCATCTCTCACTCCCTTTACCTCTCTCTCTTTACCTCTCTCTCTTCATCTCTCACTCCCTTTACCTCTCTCTCTTTACCTCTCTCTCTTTACCTCTCTCTCTTCATCTCTCTCTCTCTTTACCTCTCTCTCTTTACCTCTCTCTCTTCATCTCTCACTCCCTTTACCTCTCTCTCTTTACCTCTCTCTCTTCATCTCTCTCTCTCTTTACCTCTCTCTCTTCATCTCTCACTCCCTTTTTCTCTCTCCCCTCTCCCTCCATTACCACACCCTCCCTCCCCCATTCCTCTCTCTTTGGTCTCTGCTCCCAGGAGGAGTGTCACTGCTAGAGGCAGTAAGACTACATTTCCCATGTGGCTTTTGCGCCAAGCTGACACGCCCAAATAGTTTTCATGTTCAGCTGTTTCTTAAAGGCTGAGGGGGAACCGTTTCTAAACCTGTGTCAGCTGAACTGCACCGTGACTGTTTACAGTCCCCCAAATTCACTACTCCCTGAGAAACACTTGGTGTCCTGGAGGTGTCGTCTGGTTCAACCGTTAGTCAGGTTCTCTTAGAATTAAATTGCACTCTACCTGAACCTTACTTCATAAGAGCTACGCAACAGTCATAACGATGATATAACATACAGTACCAGTCAGAAGTTTGGACACACCCACTCATTCAAGGGTTTTTCTTTATTTTTTTTTACAATTTTCTACTCTGTAGAATAATAGTGAATACATCAAAACTATGGAATAACAGGTGAAGCTGTGGTTGAGAGAATGCCAAGAGCGTGCAAAGCTGTCATCAAGGCAAAGGGTGGCTACTTTGAAGAATCTCAAATATAAAATATATTTTGATTTGTTGAACTCTTTTTTTTTTTGGTTACTACATGATTCCATGTGTGTCATTTCATAGTGTTGACGTCTTCACTATTATTCTACAATGTAGAAAATAGTATAAAGAAAGAAAAAACCTTGAATGAGTAGCTGTGTCCAAATGTTTGACTGGTACTGTATGTCATAAACAGCATTATAAGACAGCAAGAACTTTAGGCCAGAATGTTTCATTTGGTGACCCTCTGTCTATCAAATGGAATTGAACTTAATGCCGCAGGAGCCTATGTGTGTGTAACGATCATTGCAATGCCATTGTAGGTGGTGCACACGGCTCAGTTTCTTTGTCAAGCACAATGAACAGGAAGCAAAGAGGCAATCTCAGCAGGGGAAATTCAAAGGAAAAGCTATAACTGCCTGAACCCACTCTTCACTCTCCTCTACAACCTGCCTCTGGCACAATACAGAGGAAGAGGTGTCTGAGAGAGAGAGAGAGAGAGAGAGAGAGAGAGAGAGAGAGAGAGAGAGAGAGAGAGAGAGAGAGAGGGGCAGAAAGAGAGAGCAGAGAGAGCGAGAGAGCAGAGACAGAGAGAGTGAGAGCAGAACGAAAGAGAGAATAGAGATAGGGGTAGAGAGAGAGAGCAGAGAAATATAGAGAGAGGTGAGGAAGAGAGTTATGTGCGAAGCAAAATAGGCTTTATGAGAAGCTAGGCAGGGGGACACCTCATCTATAACATGGTTGCTGTGAGGAAGAGACGTGAGTTACATTTCAAGTAAATAACCGAGTGTGTGTGTCGACTCTCACCTGTGTTATAAAAGAAGGCTTCTACGAAGCTGCAGTTCTTGAATAATGAGCCTACTGTTGACACGTCGTCAAAGTAACAGTTCTGAAACGTGGAGTCTATGAAGGTGACGGACTTCAACTTCATGCTGATGAACCTAGCGAGCCGGATATGAGATTAGGACAGAAGGAGAGGAGGAGAGAAGAAAAACAAGAAGAAAATAGAAGAATGCAAAAACAAACAAACACTTATTTATGGTCTACACACACAAAGCCAAGGAGCTGAGGTTGTAATCAGGCAAATAAATGATTTATGATATCCTCTCCAGCAGCCAGCGGTGTGAGACCACTAACTAGGAGCCAAGCCTGGCCTATACGCTGACTCAGCCCTTTCTATCCGCGAGATAAGGAGACGTGTTGAACTGGACTGGGCTGGACTGGACTGATTAAAGACTTTACAAAACAGAGACGCAACGCAGGTCCACTGGCCAGTATTGTTGATGCACAAAAAAAAGTGCACACACACACACACACGTGCGGTGTTGAGATGAACAAAGTTAATCTCTCACGTATTACAGCTCTAATCGATTGTTTTTCCGTTCTGAGGTAACCATGGTTTCTAATGTAAGCGGTGTAGTACGTCAACACGGCCCTGTGATATTGTGTGTCGGATATATCCCAGCATGCCTGTCTCTTATCCACCCCCACAGCTACTGTACTACGATACTGCCTCTCATCTAATCTAATATACGTGTGTTGTGTCATGTTGTGTTCCAAGATAAGATACAGAGGAGAAGCATAATCCAAATATACATTGAGGTGTCTCCTCTGGCCTCTGAAAGAGGCAATGATAACCTTGCCATAGAGAGAGAGAGAGAGGAAGAGAGAGAGAGGGGGAGAGAGAGAGAGGAAGAGGCAAAGAAGGAGTGAGAGGAGAAGAGGGAGCGAGAGGGAGAGAAAGAGAGAGGGAGGGAGAAAGAGAGAGACAGAGAAGGAATGGTTAGGAGGAGGCGAGGGAGAGAGATGATGTTTTTTGTAATTTCCTGGAGGCGGTGTAGATAAAGGAACGGTGTGATGCTTACGGGGATGATGGATCACACTGCAGACATGGAAGGAGATACTTTAAGTAGCCTTTACTGAGGCTACTTTAAATATATTATCATTGGAGAAACTGGGGGTTCTGAGAGAGCCTGTTGAATGCCTGGCAATGCCTGGCATTGATGAAGACTCCGTTGATGTGTGTGTGTGTGTATGTGTGTGTGTGTGTGCGTGCGTGCGTGTGTGCATGTGTGTGTGTGTGTGTGTGTGTGTGTGTGTGTGTGTGTGTGTGTGTGCGTGCGTGCGTGTGTGCGTGTGTGTGTGTGTGTGTGTGCGTGCTGACACAGTACCTGTCGTTGACGAACACTCCGTTGGTGTGTATCTGGTTCTCCAGGGTGAAGTTAAAGGTGAAGTCTTCTATAAGTTCGTTGTTGTGAGTCTTCACTCTGGAGGCGTACTCATCAGACTGAAGGTGATGGATGACATCAGGGAACCACACTGATAGGCCGTAGTACCTGCACACAGGAAATGACATCATCGTAGCTTGTTTTGTTTCAACGTTGTTCATTTGAAAAGTAGTGCAATGTATTATTGATGCTAAGTGGTTCCTTTAGCTATACTGAACAAAAATATAAATGCAACATGTAAAGTGTTGGTCGCATGTTTCATGAGCTGAAATAAAAGATCCCAGACATTTTCCATATGCACAAAAAGCTTATTTCAGTCAGAATTTGTGCACAAATTAGTTTACATCCCAGTTAGTGAGCATTTCTCATTTGCCAAGATAACCTGACAGTTGTAGCATATCAAGAAGCTGATTAAACAGCACGATCATTACATAGGGGCACCTTGTGCTGGGGACAATAAAAGGCCCCTCTAAAATGTGCAGTTCTGTCCCACAACACAGATGCCACAGATGTCTCAAGTTTTGAGGGAGCGTGCAATTGGCATGCTGGCTGCAGGAATGTCCAACAGAGCTGTTTTAGAGAATTTGGCAGTTTATCCAACCGGCTTCCAACCGCACACCACGTGTAACCACGCCAGCCCATGACCACATCTGGCTTCTTCACTTGCGGGATTGTCTTAGTATTTTGTGTTTTCTATATTATTTGTTCAGGCCAGGGTGTGACATGGGTTTATTGTGTTGTCGTATTGGGGTTTTAGTAGGCATTGGGATTGTGGCTGAGTAGGGGTGTATAGCATAGGCTTGGCTGCCTGAGGCGGTTCTCAATCAGAGTCAGGTGATTCTCGTTGTCTCTGATTGGGAACCATATTTAGGTAGCCTGGGTTTCACTGTGTGTTTGTGGGTGATTGTTCCTGTCTTTGTGTTAGTTAGCACCAGACAGGCTGTATAGGTTTTCACGTTCCGTTTGTTGTTTTGTATATTTATTTAGTTATTTCATGTATCGTTCTATTTCATTAAAGAACATGAGTAACCACCACGCTGCATTTTGGTCCGACTCTCTTTCAACAGACGAACGCCGTTACAAGGAGGGGGGAGGTGCTGAGGAGTACTTCTGTCTTTTGTGGGGAAAAACTCATTCCGATTGGCTGGGCCTGGCTCCCCAGTGGGTGGGCCTATGCCCTCCCAGACCCACCCACGGCTGTGCCCCTGCCCAGTCATGTGAAATCCATAGATTAGGGCCTAATACGTTTATTTAAATTGACTGATTTACTTCTATGAACTGTAACTCAGTAAAATCTTGGAAATTGCTGCATGTTGCATTTATATTTTTGTTCAGTATAGATGGGCGATCACCTTTCCCTGTTAGCGTGTTAGCATTTATCACAGGGATATCAGCGAGACACCGGCTAGACCTCAGAGTCAGACACTTCATTGTGAACACACAGACTCAGCTGTGACAGACTGGGATAAGTACTGCTGAGAGAGGAGCAAGACTTCCACTTCCTCATCCAATGAACAGAGGACAATCTTACCCAAAAGACAATGTGAACCACACGATGGCCAGTTTGATGGTGTTGTCTCTGACCGGGTAGTTGAAACACTTCATGAACGTTAACCAGATCTAAACAGAGTAAATGAGAGAGATGGAAATAGGGACCAATTCATTCATCATGATGCTTTCATATCATCTGGGAATCGGACTCCTACCCCTCTGAGTTCGGTCCTGATCCTGAAGAGGACTTTGGCCACAGGGTTGGCTGAGTCTGACTGCATCTCCACCAACTCATCCAGATGCTTAGGAAGCTTTATCCTGTTCACCTACAGTACAGGGGTAGACACAGTCAATGTGTAGATAGATAGATAGATAGATAGATAGATAGATAGATAGATAGATAGATAGATAGATAGATAGATAGATAGATAGATAGATAGATAGAGAACACAATTAGACCCAACCAAATCATGAGAAAACAAAGAGATAATTACTTGACACATTGGAAAAAATTAACAAAAAAACAGAGCAAACTAGAATGCTATTTGGCCCTAAACAGAGAGTACACAGTGGCAGAATACCTGACCACTGTGACTGACCCACACTTAAGGAAAGCTTTGACTGTGTACAGACTCAGTGAGCATAGCCTTGCTATTGAGAAATGCCGCCGTAGGCAGACCTGGCTTTCAAGAGAAGACAGGCTATGTGCTCACTGCCCACAAACTGAGGTGGAAACTGAGCTGCACTTCCTAACCTCCTGCCAAATGTATAACCATATTAGAGACACATATTTCCCTCAGATTACACAGATCCACAAAGAATTTGAAAACAAAACCAATTTTGATAAACTCCCACATCTACTGGGTGAAATTCCACAGTGTGCCATCACAGCAGCAAGATGTGTGACCTGTTGCCACAAGAAAAGGGCAACCAGTGAAGAACAAACAACATTGTAAATACAACCCATATTTATGTTTATTTATTTTCCCTTTTGTACTTTAACTATTGCACATCGTTACAACACTCTATAATATGACATTTGAAATGTCTTTAGTCTTTTTAAACTTCTGTGAGTTCAATGTTTACAGTACATTTTTATTGTTTATTTCATTTTTGTTTATTTATCTACTTCACTTGCTTTGCCAATGTAAACATATGTTTCCCATGCCAATAAAGCTATTGAATTGAGAGAAAGACAGAGAGTGAGAGAGAGAGAGAGACAGACAGACAGACAGACAGACAGACAGACAGACAGACAGACAGACAGACAGACAGACAGACAGACAGACAGACAGACAGACAGACAGACAGACAGACAGACAGACAGACAGACAGACAGACGAGTGCGAGAGGTACTGTATACTCACAGTAAAGACTTTCTCTGGTTCTCCGCGGGCCCTCATGTTGGTGTCATGGATCTGTTTCAGCACCATCCAGGCCTCGTCATGTTTACCCATCTATACACAGAGAGGAGGGTTACGCACACGCACACATG
Source organism: Oncorhynchus nerka (assembly GCF_034236695.1). NCBI lineage: Eukaryota > Metazoa > Chordata > Actinopteri > Salmoniformes > Salmonidae > Oncorhynchus > Oncorhynchus nerka. The sequence continues at coordinate 9,189,824 of NC_088414.1, read as the reverse complement.
CACACGCACACACGCACACACACACACACACACACACACACACACACACACACACACTCCTTACCTCTAGGAAAAACCGTGGGCTCTCAGGTATGAAGGTGAGTGCTACGACAGCACACACACAGGGCAGAGCACACACCACCACAAACACTCTCCAACTGTGGAACTGGTAAGCCGAGCCCATACTGAAACTCCAACCTGCACACACAAACAGAAACCCCCAATCAGATACAAGCAAAATTAGCACAGAAATACAAATCCCATGCCTAATATAATGTATTTTTGTAAAAAGTATGAAGGTCTGAAAATCTAGTGCCTCCAAGCACCCTTAAATCATCAACCTGTTTCATTATTGTCTCTTATGAGGAAACACACACTTATATTTTCCACATGAGATGCAGCATGTTGATGGTAATGAGAATGACTGGAGGCTGAAGAACACCATATGGTGAAGAGAACGGGAGAGAAGGAGAGGGAGAGAAGGAGAGAGAGAGACAAAGCGTTGGTTTCAATTCTTATTGGAGGCATTCAGTGAGACTAATTGATACAGCTCTCTGAGGACAGCTAGGCAAGGACTCAGGTAACAGCCTCAGTTAGCAACCACTGCACACACTACCTTCTCTCTCTCTCTCTCTCTCTCTCTCTCTCTCTTCTTCTCTGTACCTATTATTATCTTACTTATAGGAAGGAATGTAGGCCGACAGTACATAAAGTATATCTTCAGCATCCCCTGAACAGAATGTAAATAAAGACACACAGCAAGCAGACAGTTGGTGATTTTACAGTCAGTGTATGGGTGGTATGCTGGCTTGCCCCTAGGGTGGAGGGAGAAAGCCACAGAGCTGTCATAGAATAGAATAGAATAGAATACATAAAAATATAATCAATGTATTACATTAAAAAACTAAATCAATCCATGGATTCTATTTCTATGGTTATGTCAGGGAGATTCTAGAAGTGTAAGGGGGAGTTATGGTGATGTCACAGTATTGTAAACCAAATCCACAAACAGCATTGTAAACCAAATCATGTCTGTTGTGTGTGTGTGTGTGTGTGTGTGTGTGTGTGTGTGTGTGTGTGTGTGTGTGTGTGTGTGTGTGTGTGTGTGTGTGTACTCTACCAGTACAAATCTCATTAGGAGAATTATAATGGACTGGAGGGTATGGCTGACTGACTCACACACACATATGCACACGTACAGGCACCCGCGAGCACACACACACAACAAGATTTATTGAGCTACGCTATGCAGAATAATGCAATGTCACACCACACACACATACACACCTGCAGTATCCTTGGTCTCAGCGCATTGCCCACGACCAATGTTAAATCACTGAGCAAATTTCAGGTCTACTGAGCGCAAACTTGAACGTCGTAAAAATTCTGTGCAACTTCCAGCGCTGTGAACATTGTGAACACTGTGAACACTGTGGACACTGTGAACACTGTGAACACTGTGGCACTGTGGCTGTACCCGCTTTAAGTTATTATTATTATTAGTCATTTCTTTACCTCCTTTTTCTCCCCAATTTCGATCTTGTCTCATCGCTGCAACTCCCCGGCGGGCTCTGGAGGTGAAGTTCGGATCATACGTCCCCCGAAACATGACCCGCCAAACTGCGCTTCTTAACACCCGCATGCTTAACCCTGAAAGCCAGCTGCACCAATGTGTCGGAAGAAACACCGTTCAACTGACAACCGAGGTCAGCCTGCAGACGCCCGGCCCACCACAAGGAGTCGCTAGAGCGCGATGAGCCAAGTAAAGCACGACCGGCCAAAACCCGGATGACACTGGGCCAATTGTGTGCCGCACTATGGGACTCCCGATCACGTCCGGTTGTGACACTCCCTGGGATCGAATCCAGGTCTGTAGAAACGCCTCTAGCACTGCGATGCAGTGCCTTAGATTGCTGCGCCACTTGGGAGGCCCTTCAGTTAGTTTTAACAGTGGTCAGGTAGGCTACTGTGGCTATTTGATCATAATGTAGACCTGTACCAGAGTGGCCTACCATCAAAAACAATGGAGAAAATGCATTTTATCGTGGAAATAGTTGTTCTATCATTTAGCCTACAGTAGCAGCCAATGTGTAGTGTTCAATGAAGGTCTACATTCCATGAGACTTTGAAAAAACATGCAGGGCTTGACATTAACCTGTTTCTCCACTTGTCCTTAAGATAAGGAGGTGACTGAAATGTTATTGTTTTGTTTGACGCAAGAAACCACTTTACAAAACAAAAAAATGCATCATTATTCCCATAGCATTATAACAGATAATCAGGCAAATTATGCTACCCTCTGCCTACTGGCTAATTAGCTTTTTCAAGCCTGTCTCAAAACACAATATCAAAACAAACAAAAAAGCTCTTTAGATGACTATCTTTTCATGTCTAGAAATGCAGACAAATTGTGCTCTTGTAGGAAGCAATCCCTCCCCCATTGCTGACTCCAACTGATCTATAACTGGTCTAATAACTCACTAACTAGCAAAGGATATGACTCTCGTTTTGATCTCAAAACCAGCGCATCTACTCACAACCGCTCATAGTATAAACACAGTCCAGTTCAAAGTAAATGGCACAGATCCATTTATGGCAATGGTCTATTTGCATATAGGCCAACTGCAGCTCTGATTGGTTATGGCGCACTGGTCTGTGTGGAGTAAGGGCGTGAGTCGTGCCTGTCAATGCAATATAATCCTACTCTGACGTGTTCTGCCTACATCAAAATCTCTTGCATAGTTTGTTTTGTTTCGGTATGATGCATTGAAAGTGGCTAATATTGCATTGATTCGATCACAATTCCCACAGTAAAGGGAAAAGTTGATAGTGTTAACTAATGAGGAAAATGTTACATTTAGTAATCAAAAAAGTATTAAACAAATAAAAATATATTTTAGATTTTAGATTTTTCAAAATAGCCACCATTTGCCTTGATGACAGCTTTGCACTCTCTTGGCATTCTCTCAACCAGCTTCACCTGGAATGCTTTTCCAACAGTCTTGACTTGAAGGAGTTCCCACATATGCTGAGCTTTGTTGGCTGCTTTTCCTTCACTCTGCGGTCCAACTCATCCCAAACCATCTCAATAGGTTTGAGGTCGGATGATTGTGGAGACCAGGTCATCTGATGCAGCACTCTATCACTCTCATTATTGGTCAAATAGCCCTTACACAGCCTGGATGTGTGTTGGGTCATTGTCCTGTTGAAAAACAAATAATAGTCCCACTAAGCGCAAACCAGATGGGATGGCGTATCGCTGCAGAATGCTGTGGTAGCCATTCTGGTTACGTGTGCCTTGAATTCTAAATAAATCACAGAGTGTGTCAACAGCAAAGCGTCATCACACCTCCTCCTCCATGCTTCACGGTGGGAACCACACATGCAGTGATCATCCGTTCACCTATTCTGCATCTCACAAAGACATGGCGGTTGGATCCAATAATCTCAAATTTGGACCCAACAGATCAAAGGACAGATTTTCATCGGTCTAATGTCCATTGCTTGTGGTTCTTGGCCCAAACAATTAGCTTTTTCTTATTGGTGTCCTTTAGTAGTGGTTTCTTTAAAGCAGTTCGACCATGGGGTCCTGATTCACGCAGTGTTCTCTGAACAGTTGATGTTGAGATGTGTCTGTTACTTTATTTAGGCTGCGATTTCTGAGGCTGGTAACTCTAATGAACTTATCCTCTGCAGCAGAGGTGACTCTGGGTCTTCCTGTCCTTTCCTGTGGCGGTCCTCATGAGAGCCAGTTTCATCATAGTGATTGATGGTTTTTGCGACCCCACTTGTTTCGGATTGACTGACCTTCATGTCTTAAAGTAATGATGGACTGTCATTTCTCTTTGCTTATTTGAGCTGTTCTGTTCCATAATCTGGAGTCTTTTACCAAATAGGGCTATTGTCTGTGTTCCACCCCTACCTTGTCACAACCCAACTGATTGGCTCAACCGCATAAAGAAGGAAAGAAATTCCACAAATGAACTCTTAATAAGGCACACCTGTTAATTGAAATGCATTCCATGAAACTGATTGAGAGAATGCCAAGAGTGTGCAAAGCTGTCATCCAGAAAAATTGTGGCTACTTTGAAGAATCTCAAATATAAAATATATTTGGACTTGTTTAACACTTTTTTGGTTACTACATGATTCCATATGTGTTATTCCATAGTTTTGATGTTTTCACTATTATTCTACAATGTAGAAAATAGTACAAATAAAGAAAAACCCTTGAATAAGTAGGTGTGTCCAATCTTTTGACTGATATTGTATATTTTTGTATTAGTATTTCACTGTTAGACATTTACTGTACAGCTGGAGCTAGAAACACAAGCATTTCGCTGTATCTGCTTTAAAGGAGTAGTTCACTATTTTACATCTTGATGTTAGAAGGTTCCTCGCCCTGAAAGTAGTCTACAGGCCAGGAGAAACTGTAATCCATTGTTCAGTTCAAGGGCTTAACTTTGTGTTGGATTTTGGGGGGGATTAGGGTCAATGGGTTTCCATTGTCAACACCGCTCTAGGGGGACACGGCGGTACAGTATGCAGTCGGATCTCCCATGCCCCACATGGGAGATAAAAAAAACATTAAAAAGCTGTGAAATTGTTATATACTACAATCACAACGGAAACACCAATATTTTTCTATATTACTTTAAACTGTGTTCTTACTTTTAACAGTTCAGAAAGTCACCACCACAACCCTTATTTAACTACATTTACATGTCAAAAACTATTATTCTATTTATGTACCCATCATTACGCTTGGCTAGTACATGGTCGTGAATAACTCATTTCTTATACCCAATTAACTTAAAAGGAGTCGAGGGAATCTGAGTCCACAAACTTCTTTACTTGGTTACACAATTTAATTGCAGTGTTAATTCATAAAATAATTCAGTGATAGTCAAACTACACTACATGACCAAAAATATGTGGACACCTGCTCGTCAAACATCTCATTCTAAAATCATGGGCATTCATATGGAGTGTCCTCCCTTTGCTGCTCTAACAGCTTCCTCTCTCCACTCCATTCAGCCACAAGAGCATTAGTGAGGTCGGGCACTGATGCTGGGCGATTAGGCCTTTGGCTCGCAGTCAGTGTCCCAATTCATCCCAAAGGTTTTTGATGGGGTTGAGGCCAGGGCTCTGCGCAGGCCAGTCAAGTTCTTCCACACAGATCTCGCCAAACAATTTCTGTATGGACCTCGCTTTGTGCACGGGGGCAATGTCATGCTGAAACAGAAAAGGGCCTCCCCCAAATTATTGCCACAAAGCGCACACCTCCCACCACTAATGTCCAGTCCCTAGTTAACAAAGTCGACAAAATTAGGGCAAGAGTTGCTTTCCAAAGATCCGGGATTGTAACATAACATTGCACAGACCATACAAACGCTCCACACCGCGTGGCCGCGGCCACCCTAATCTGGTGGTCCCAGCGCGCACGACCCACGTGGAGTTCCAGGTCTCCGGTAGCCTCTGGAACTGCCGATCTGCGGCCAACAAGGCAGAGTTCATCTCAGCCTATGCCTCCCTCCAGTCCCTCGACTTCTTGGCACTGACGGAAACATGGATCACCACAGATAACACTGCTACTCCTACTGCTCTCTCTTCGTCCGCCCACGTGTTCTCGCACACCCCGAGAGCTTCTGGTCAGCGGGGTGGTGGCACCGGGATCCTCATCTCTCCCAAGTGGTCATTCTCTCTTTCTCCCCTTACCCATCTGTCTATCGCCTCCTTTGAATTCCATGCTGTCACAGTTACCAGCCCTTTCAAGCTTAACATCCTTATCATTTATCGCCCTCCAGGTTCCCTCGGAGAGTTCATCAATGAGCTTGATGCCTTGATAAGCTCCTTTCCTGAGGACGGCTCACCTCTCACAGTTCTGGGCGACTTTAACCTCCCCACGTCTACCTTTGACTCATTCCTCTCTGCCTCCTTCTTTCCACTCCTCTCCTCTTTTGACCTCTCCCTCTCACCTTCCCCCTACTCACAAGGCAGGCAATACGCTCGACCTCATCTTTACTAGATGCTGTTCTTCCACTAACCTCATTGCAACTCCCTCCAAGTCTCCGACCACTACCTTGTATCCTTTTCCCTCTCGCTCTCATCCAACACTTCCCACACTGCCCCTACTCGGATGGTATCGCGCCATCCCAACCTTCGCTCTCTCTCCCCCCGCTACTCTCTCCTCTTCCATCCTATCATCTCTTCCCTCTGCTCAAACCTTCTCCAACCTATCTCCTGATTCTGCCTCCTCAACCCTCCTCTCCTCCCTTTCTGCATCCTTTGACTCTCTATGTCCCCTATCCTCCAGGCCGGCTCGGTCCTCCCCTCCCGCTCCGTGGCTCGACGACTCATTGCGAGCTCACAGAACAGGGCTCCGGGCAGCCGAGCGGAAATGGAGGAAAACTCGCCTCCCTGCGGACCTGGCATCCTTTCACTCCCTCCTCTCTACATTTTCCTCTTCTGTCGCTGCTGCTAAAGCCACTTTCTACCACTCTAAATTCCAAGCATCTGCCTCTAACCCTAGGAAGCTCTTTGCCACCTTCTCCTCCCTCCTGAATCCCCCTCCCCCTCCTCCCTCTCTGCAGATGACTTCGTCAACCATTTTGAAAAGAAGGTCGACGACATCCGATCCTCGTTTGCTAAGTCAAACGACACCGCTGGTTCTGCTCACACTGCCCTACCCTGTGCTCTGACCTCTTTCTCCCTCTCTCTCCAGATGAAATCTCGCGTCTTGTGACGGCCGGCCGCCCAACAACCTGCCCGCTTGACCCTATCCCCTCCTCTCTTCTCCAGACCATTTCCGGAGACCTTCTCCCTTACCTCACCTCGCTCATCAACTCATCCCTGACCGCTGGCTACGTCCCTTCCGTCTTCAAGAGAGCGAGAGTTGCAACCCTTCTGAAAAAACCTACACTCGATCCCTCCGATGTCAACAACTACAGACCAGTATCCCTTCTTTCTTTTCTCTCCAAAACGCTTGAACGTGCCGTCCTTGGCCAGCTCTCCCGCTATCTCTCTCAGAATGACCTTCTTGATCCAAATCAGTCAGGTTTCAAGACTAGTCATTCAACTGAGACTGCTCTTCTCTGTATCACGGAGGCGCTCCGCACTGCTAAAGCTAACTCTCTCTCCTCTGCTCTCATCCTTCTAGACCTATCGGCTGCCTTCGATACTGTGAACCATCAGATCCTCCTCTCCACCCTCTCCGAGTTGGGCATCTCCGGCGCGGCCCACGCTTGGATTGCGTCCTACCTGACAGGTCGCTCCTACCAGGTGGCGTGGCGAGAATCCGTCTCCTCACCACGTGCTCTCACCACTGGTGTCCCCAGGGCTCTGTTCTAGGCCCTCTCCTATTCTCGCTATACACCAAGTCACTTGGCTCTGTCATAACCTCACATGGTCTCTCCTATCATTGCTATGCAGACGACACACAATTAATCTTCTCCTTTCCCCCTTCTGATGACCAGGTGGCGAATCGCATCTCTGCATGTCTGGCAGACATATCAGTGTGGATGACGGATCACCACCTCAAGCTGAACCTCGGCAAGACGGAGCTGCTCTTCCTCCCGGGGAAGGACTGCCCGTTCCATGATCTCGCCATCACGGTTGACAACTCCACTGTGTCCTCCTCCCAGAGCGCTAAGAACCTTGGCGTGATCCTGGACAACACCCTGTCGTTCTCAACTAACATCAAGGCGGTGGCCCGTTCCTGTAGGTTCATGCTCTACAACATCCGCAGAGTACGACCCTGCCTCACACAGGAAGCGGCGCAGGTCCTAATCCAGGCACTTGTCATCTCCCGTCTGGATTACTGCAACTCGCTGTTGGCTGGGCTCCCTGCCTGTGCCATTAAACCCCTACAACTCATCCAGAACGCCGCAGCCCGTCTGGTGTTCAACCTTCCCAAGTTCTCTCACGTCACCCCGCTCCTCCGCTCTCTCCACTGGCTTCCAGTTGAAGCTCGCATCCGCTACAAGACCATGGTGCTTGCCTACGGAGCTGTGAGGGGAACGGCACCTCAGTACCTCCAGGCTCTGATCAGGCCCTACACCCAAACAAGGGCACTGCGTTCATCCACCTCTGGCCTGCTCGCCTCCCTACCACTGAGGAAGTACAGTTCCCGCTCAGCCCAGTCAAAACTGTTCGCTGCTCTGGCCCCCCAATGGTGGAACAAACTCCCTCACGACGCCAGGACAGCGGAGTCAATCACCACCTTCCGGAGACACCTGAAACCCCACCTCTTTAAGGAATACCTAGGATAGGATAAAGTAATCCTTCTCCCCCCTTAAAAGATTTAGATGCACTATTGTAAAGTGGCTGCTCCACTGGATGTCATAAGGTGAATGCACCAATTTGTAAGTCGCTCTGGATAAGAGCGTCTGCTAAATGACTTAAATGTAAATGTAAATGTAATGAAACATGGCCGAATACAAACAGTGTAGTTATTCCCTCCGTAAGGCAATCAAATGAAACCAAATTAAATCAGAATGTAGGCAACAACATTTGGTATAGCACGTGGGTTAGAGTCATCAAAGATGAGGAGTTGAACTGATAGTTCCAATCATGTGTGCAACTTAAATTGCTTTGCAACATGCTTTACCAGACTGCCTTATAACTCAAATTCCAAATTCTCACCTGATGACCTGTTATTCCTCTCCCTGTGCCTCAGCATGGGCCCTGACCCCCCTGTACTGTCAGTAAAGAGGAGGAATTGAACTGATAGGGCTTTATAACTCAAAATTCTCACTTGATAACCTGTTCATCCTCTCCCTGCTTCAACATGGACGGTGCTCTCTCTCTCTCTATCTCTCTCACTCACTATATTGCTCTCTCTCACTCACTTTGAACCCAGCCATAATCATATGATCAACTATGATCTACTGCTGCTTATCTGAAACTGCAATTGAAAAGGCAAAGGGGAAGCTCCAGATACTGTGCTGGCTTTGGTCAAAGATTTTGTATTACCAACCCAAGATAGACCACAGCCTGTCATTTCCAACGGGAGCAAATGAATCACAGTGGGCAGAACAAGCAAAGAGGTGGGCAGAGCCAAACACGAGCTAGCGAGATCATATTGCCACATTCTAGCATGTAATCGCGTTTTTTTTGTCTTTGGAACACCTACTCTGTGATGTACATACGTGCAATAACCCAATTCGCCCTTGCACTCTTTCTAAAAAAAATCTAAAATGTATTGAGATCAAATGTTTCATAGATGAGAAAATTTGCAGAATGTCGGGCAAAATCCATCTCGCTCCACCTTCTTCCACCGCTGGCCACTGGGATTCCTCTCATCACCAAATTTGGTGATGAGTGGAAATACTGGCCGGATGCTTCAGATTTATACATCCAGTGAAACATCTGGCTCATTCTTCTATCTGTGCTTTGGAGCTAGCTTAGCTAGCTAATGTTAGCCTAGCAAAAATAGCCAACTTAGCATTGGGTCACTCGGTATAAAACAATTTTTTGCACAATCTTATCTCATCAGCAGTAGTTTGCTAGTTAAACAACAACATAGGAATACATTTATGAAATGTTCATGAACTTTTACTCGTTTGAAACTCTCAAAACATTTATACATTGGAGCGCTCATGAATATAGCTGCGCTACCTCTCCTCAGCAAACACCACAAAGAGAGAGAGAGAGAGTAGTGCTGTTGAACTGTTACTGCAGACCAAAGCAATACATTGGGCAGGCTGCCTCCTCATAAAATTAGAAACTGAGTCACTGTGGTGCAAAGCCACATAAAGCCATTAGCTGCCTGGCACTTTACAGTGGGGATGTTTTTCCAATCAAACTCATCATATTATATTATTGGGGGAGTTAAATGGACCTGTTTCTAATATTGGGGAGCGGGGAGTTTCAGTTTTTCTTTAAACAGCCATGACAAACTTCAGCTAACTTTAGCCACCGCTAGCTAAAAATCTATGGAAGTGATGGGTACATGTAAAAAAAAATATTTATATTTTTAAAAACGGCTAAATCACCTTTAGGTATCATCAAACCAAATATGGAGTTGACTTCAGGTGGTTTGGAAATGATATATTTTTTAAGATAACATGCCCACCGTCACTTTAGAGAAAAGTGACCCATGGATTACAGTTTCTCCTTGCTCATAAACTACCTCCAGGGTCAGGAACCATCTAACATCATGTTGTAAAATAGTGAACTACTCCTTTAACATCTGCTAATCTGTGTACATGACAAATAAACCCTGATTAGATTTGCAATTTGAGTGTAGAGTATACAGTAACCACAGACATGCACAGCTCCTCACAGACACACTTCACATACAAAACATTACGGCTGTGAGGTTACGCCACGCCCCTCAACTTAATTCAGAAAACACACACACACTGAGGTTTTCCAGGAAGAGGAGTCCTGCAGCCTCTGACCAGCAGCAGTCAATGAAGAGTCCACTGCGGCAGAACCTATGACACACACACGGCTGCTTCACACACACACACACACACACACACACACACACACACACACACACACACACACACACACACACACACACACACACACACACAGCTGCTTCACACAGAGAGACACAGGTGTTAACGGTGTGTGGTGCGTGTGTGTGAAGACATGTCGTGTGTTTTATGTCGAGTGCTTTCTTATCTTCTGCACTCAACAGTCTTTTATAGTAAATCAATGACTTCACTGATAATTCTACACCTGCCTACACCCACACTACATTGCATACACCACCATGCATTCACCACACCTCTTCAATCACCCCCCCCCCCCTTCGTCTCTATCCTTCATTTGCTCTCCCTTTCTCTCTCTTCACCAGTCTTTCTTTTTCCTGTTCACGTTCTCCCTCGTCCCTTCTCTCTCTCTCTCTCCCCCTGTCTCTCCCACTCTGCTTTTCTTTATCGATCACCCTCTGTCCCTCCCTCCCTCGCTTTGCTTTTCCTTATCGATCACCCTCTGTCCCTCCCTCCCTCCCTCGCTCTGCTTTTCTTTATCGATCACCCTCTGTCCCTCCCTCCCTCGCTCTGCTTTTCTTTATCGATCACCCTCTGTCCCTCCCTCCCTCGCTCTGCTTTTCTTTATCGATCACCCTCTGTCCCTCCCTCCCTCGCTCTGCTTTTCCTTATCGATCACCCTCTGTCCCTCCCCTCCCTCGCTCTGCTTTTCTTTATCGATCACCCTCTGTCCCTCCCTCCCTCGCTCTGCTTTTCTTTATCGATCACCCTCTGTCCCTCCCTCCCTCGCTCTGCTTTTCCTTATCGATCACCCTCTGTCCCTCCCTCCCTCCCTCGCTCTGCTTTTCTTTATCGATCACCCTCTGTCCCTCCCTCCCTCGCTCTGCTTTTCTTTATCGATCACCCTCTGTCCCTCCCTCCCTCGCTCTGCTTTTCCTTATCGATCACCCTCTGTCCCTCCCACCCTCCCTCGCTCTGCTTTTCTTTATCGATCACCCTCTGTCCCTCCCTCCCTCGCTCTGCTTTTCTTTATCGATCACCCTCTGTCCCTCCCTCCCTCGCTCTGCTTTTCTTTATCGATCTCCCTCTGTCCCTCCCTCCCTCGCTCTGTTCTTCTTTATCGATCTCCCTCTGTCCCTCCCTCCCTCGCTCTGCTTTTCCTTATCGATCACCCTCTGTCCCTCCCCTCCCTCGCTCTGTTCTTCTTTATCGATCACCCTCTGTCCCTCCCTCCCTCGCTCTGCTTTTCTTTATCGATCTCCCTCTGTCCCTCCCTCCCTCGCTCTGCTTTTCCTTATCATCACCTCTGTCCCTCCCTCCCTCGCTCTGCTTTTCCTTATCGATCTCCCTCTGTCCCTCCCTCCCTCGCTCTGCTTTTCCTTATCGATCTCCCTCTGTCCCTCCCTCCCTCGCTCTGTTCTTCTTTATCGATCACCCTCTGTCCCTCCCCTCCCTCGCTCTGTTTTTCCTTATCGATCTCCCTCTGTCCCTCCCTCCCTCGCTCTGCTTTTCCTTATCGATCACCCTCTGTCCCTCCCCTCCCTCGCTCTGTTTTTCCTTATCGATCTCCCTCTGTCCCTCCCTCCCTCGCTCTGCTTTTCCTTATCGATCACCCTCTGTCCCTCCCCTCCCTCGCTCTGTTTTTCCTTATCCTCCCTCTGTCCCTCCCTCCTCGCTTTTTCCTTATCGATCTCCCTCTGTCCCTCCCTCCCTCGCTCTGTTTTTCCTTATCGATCTCCCTCTGTCCCTCCCTCCCTCGCTCTGTTCTTCTTTATCGATCACCCTCTGTCCCTCCCTCCCTCGCTCTGCTTTTCCTTATCGATCTCCCTCTGTCCCTCCCCTCCCTCGCTCTGTTTTTCTTTATCGATCACCCTCTGTCCCTCCCTCCCTCCTCTGCTTTTCCTTATCGATCTCCCTCTGTCCCTCCCTCCCTCGCTCTGCTTTTCTTATCGATCACCCTCTGTCCCTCCCTCCCTCCTCCTTATCGTTTTTTCTTTATCTCCCTCTGCTTTCACTCTGTTTTTCTTTATCGATCACCCTCTGTCCCTCCCTCCCCTCGCTCTGTTCTTCTTTATCGATCACCCTCTGTCCCTCCCTCCCTCGCTCTGCTTTTCCTTATCCCTCTGTCTCCCTGTCCCTCCTCTGTTTTCCTTATCGATCTCCCTCTGTCCCTCCCTCCCTGCTCTGTTCTTCTTTATCGATCACCCTCTGTCCCTCCCTCCCTCGCTCTGCTTTTCCTTATCGATCTCCCTCTGTCCCTCCCTCCCTCGCTCTGTTTTTCCTTATCGATCTCCCTCTGTCCCTCCCTCCCTCGCTCTGTTCTTCTTTATCGATCACCCTCTGTCCCTCCCTCCCTCGCTCTGCTTTTCCTTATCGATCACCCTCTGTCCCTCCCCTCCCTCGCTCTGTTTTTCTTTATCGATCTCCCTCTGTCCCTCCCTCCCTCGCTCTGTTCTTCTTTATCGATCTCCCTCTGTCCCTCCCTCCCTCGCTCTGCTTTTCCTTATCGATCACCCTCTGTCCCTCCCTCCCTCGCTCTGCTTTTCCTTATTGATCACCCTCTGTCCCTCCCTCCCTCGCTCTGCTTTTCCTTATCGATCACCCTCTGTCCCTCCCTCCCTTTCTGCTTTTCCTTATCGATCTCCCTCTGTCCCTCCTCCTTCTTTATCGATCTCCCTCTGTCCCTCCCTCCCTCGCTCTGCTTTTCTTTATCGATCACCCTCTGTCCCTCCCTCCCTGTCTGCTTTTCTCCTGTCCCTCCCCTCCCTCGCTCTGTTTTCTTTATCGATCTCCCTCTGTCCCTCCCTCCCTCGCTCTGCTTTTCCTTATCGATCTCCCTCTGTCCCTCCCTCCCTCGCTCTGCTTTTCCTTATCGATCACCCTCTGTCCCTCCCTCCCTCGCTGCTTTTCCTTATCGATCTCCCTCTGTCCCTCCCTCCCTCGCTCTGTTCTTCTTTATCGATCTCCCTCTGTCCCTCCCTCCCTCGCTCTGTTCTTCTTTATCGATCACCCTCTGTCCCTCCCTCCCTCGCTCTGTTCTTCTTTATCGATCACCCTCTGTCCCTCCCTCCCTCGCTGCTTTTCCTTATCGATCTCCCTCTGTCCCTCCCTCCCTCGCTCTGTTCTTCTTTATCGATCACCCTCTGTCCTTCCCTCCTTCGCTCTGCTTTTCTTTATCGATCACCCTCTGTCCTTCCCTCCTTCGCTCTGCTTTTCCTTCACCCTTTAACCTGTTGCTTCTACCCGGGACGCTTGCGTCCCAACTAGAGCTCTGGAAATGCAAATGCGCTACGCTAAATGCTAATAGTATTAGTTAAAACTCAAAAGTTCATTAAAATACACATGCAGGGTATCGAATTAAAGCTACACTCGTTGTGAATCCAGGCAACAAGTCAGATTTTTAAAATGCTTTTCGGCGAAAGCATGAGAAGCTATTATCTGATAGCATGCAACACCCCAAAAGACCCACAGGGGACGTAAACAAAATAATTAGCATTTCGGCGTTACACAAACCGCACAATAAAATAGAAAACATTCATTACCTTTCACCATCTTCTTTGTTGGCACTCCTAGATGTCCCATAAACACTATTTGGGTCTTTATTTCGATTAAATCGGTCCATATAAAGCCTAGATATCGTTATATGTAGACTGTGTGATAAACAAAAAAACATCGTTTCAAAACGTAACGTCATTTTTAAAATTCAAAAAGTCGACGATAAACTTTCACAAAACACTTCGAAATACGTTTGTAATGCAACTTTAGGTATTAGTAAACGTTAATAAGCGATAAAATTCATCAGGAGGCGATGTAAAGATCATTAGCTGTCCGTCTGGAAAAATGTCCGGCTAGAAACTCAACGAAAATATCCGGTCCTGACCGGATTAGATACTGATGTCCTGTATGTGTTTGACCAAGAAAAAACTCGAAGGGAAATGACAAGACTCTAGACACCCTGTGGAAGCTGTAGGTACTGCAACCTCAGTCAATTAATTGTGGTTCACGTTTATCAATGGGTTCAAGTAGCGCATGGATATATTTTCCCATTTTCAGTGATCAGTTTTTCCTGTGCTTTTCGATGTAAATGCCGTTCTGGTAAAGCCACAGCAGTGATTTAACCAGTTTTTTAAACGTCTGAGTGTTTTCTATCCACACAGACTAAGCAAATGCATATACTATATTCCTGGCATGAGTAGCAGGGCGCTGAAATGTTGCGCGATTTTTAACAGAATGTTCAAAAAAGTAGAGGGTCGACTGAAGAGGTTAAATATCCCTGACACCGCCCACATAAATCATCTTCACTTATCCACTTCTCCTTCCCTCTTGCTTGTTCTTTCCTTCCTTTTCCTCTTTTCATTCCTCTCCATCTCTCCTTCTCTTTTCTAACTGTTGGCCCTCTCTCCTCTATTCTGTCCTTTCTTTCTCTAATCCCCTCTCGTTCTCTCTTTCTTCCCTCTTCTCTCGCTTTGGTTGTTGTTAAATATACTTGTTAAGGATACGGGTTGCAGCCCGTTCAGGCCTAAGTTGCTAATGTCAATCACGTGACAAATGTAACTTGCCGTAGAACGGTTATTATTGGAGAACTAAGTGAGTCACTCAGATAATCCTGCACCTGATAGGAGGACAGGGCTGTCAGTCACTCACCGTAGTGTGGTATGATGAGCCAGGCCATGGCCGAGGCGTAGATCCCTCCTATCATCCAGAACATGCAGAGCCAGCTCAGGTGCTCTCCTCTCTTCTCCCTCGCCAGGAACTCAGCAAAGTAGGGGAACACGATGGGCACAGCCCCACCAATCCTGCACGAGGACATGGGAGATATAGTCAGCACTATTTGGACAAATTAATTGCAAAACATAGGGTCCATTTTTGGAGTGCCCCTTTTGTCCATTTTGTCTGGTCATTGGTGTTGTATGTGTGTTTGTGTGAGCAGTTCAGGAAACATGGCTGCTCTCATCTAACGCAATGGGACTGAGCCTGGAGAGAGAAACAGAAAGACAGAACAAGAGAAATAAAGAGTTAGAGAGAGCAATAGAGAGAGAGCAGTAGAGAGAGAGCAATAGAGAGAGAGCAATAGAGAGAGCAATAGAGAGAGAGAGCAATAGAGAGAGAGCAATAGAGAGAGAGAGCAACAGACAGACAGACAGACAGACAAACAGACAGACAGACAGACAGACAGACAGACAGACAGACAGACAGACAGACAGACAGACAGACAGACAGACAGACAGACAGACAGACAGACAGACAGACAGACAGACAGACAGACAGACGAGTGCGAGCAAGCAAGAGAGAGAGAGATCGAGATCTGGTGGATGACAAAATCAATAGGCCATCAGAGGAACCAGCAGTTAGCAGCCACACTGCCTTTCATCTGGTCCCATTGGCAACACAGTTCGACAGACATCAAACTATTAATAGATTACTATTTATCCGCAGAGGTGTAAAGTACTTAGGTAAAACTACCGTAAAGTACTACTTAAGTCATTTTTGGGGGTATCTGTACTTGACTTTACTATTCATATTTTTAACAACTTTTACTTTACTACATTCCTAAAGAAAATAATGTCCATTTTACTCCATACATTTTCCCTGATACCCAAAAGTACTTGTTACATTTTGAATGCTTAGGAGAGCAGGAAAATGGTCCAATTTACGTACTTATCAAGAGAACATCCCTGGTCAGCCCTACTGCCTCTGATCTGGAGGACTCACTAAACAGAGAACATCCCTGGTCATCCCTACTGCCTCTGATCTGGAGGACTCACTAAACAGAGAACATCCCTGGTCATCCCTACTGCCTCTGATCTGGAGGGCTCACTAAACAGACAACATCCCTGGTCATCCCTACTGACTCTGATCTGGAGGACTCACTAAACAGAGAACATCCCTGGTCGTCCCTACTGCCTCTGATCTGGAGGACTCACTAAACAGAGAACATCCCTGGTCATCCCTACTGCCTCTGATCTGGAGGACTCACTAAACAGAGAACATCCCTGGTCATCCCTACTGCCTCTGATCTGGAGGACTCACTAAACAGAGAACATCCTGGTCACCCTACTGCCTCTGATCTGGAGGACTCACTAAACAGAGAACATCCCTGGTCATCCCTACTGCCTCTGATCTGGAGGACTCACTAAACAGAGAACATCACTGGTCATCCCTACTGCCTCTGATCTGGAGGACTCACTAAACAGAGAACATCTGGGGGACTCACTAAACAGAGAACATCCCTGTCCCCTACTGCCTCTGATCTGGAGGACTCACTAAACAGAGAACATCCCTGGTCATCCCTACTGCCTCTGATCTGGAGGACTCACTAAACAGAGAACATCCCTGGTCATCCCTACTGCCTCTGATCTGGAGGACTCACTAAACAGAGAACATCCCTGGTCATCCCTACTGCCTCTGATCTGGAGGACTCACTAAACAGGGAACATCCCTGGTCATCCCTACTGCCTCTGATCTGGAGGACTCACTAAACAGAGAACATCCCTGGTCATCCCTACTGCCTCTGATCTGGAGGACTCACTAAACAGAGAACATCCCTGGTCGTCCCTACTGCCTCTGATCTGGAGGACTCACTAAACAGAGAACATCCCAGGTCGTCCCTACTGCCTCTGATCTGAAAGGACTCACTAAACAGAGAACATCCCTGGTCGTCCCTACTGCCTCTGATCTGGAGGACTCACTAAACAGAGAACATCCCTGGTCGTCCCTACTGCCTCTGATCTGGAGGACTCACTAAACAGAGAACATCCCTGGTCATCCCTACTGCCTCTGATCTGGAGGACTCACTAAACAGAGAACATCCCTGGTCATCCCTACTGCCTCTGATCTGGAGGACTCACTAAACAGAGAACATCCCTGGTCATCCCTACTGCCTCTGATCTGGAGGACTCACTAAACAGAGAACATCCCTGGTCATCCCTACTGCCTCTGATCTGGAGGACTCACTAAACAGAGAACATCCCTGGTCATCCCTACTGCCTCTGATCTGGAGGACTCACTAAACACATGCTTTGTTTGTAAATGATGTCTGAGTGTCGGAGTGTATAAAAAATAAAATAAACAAAATAGTAGAGTCTGGTTTGCTTAATATAATACATTTTAAATGATTTATACTTTTACTTTGACATTTGATACTTAAGTATATTGCGGTGGTGAAATTACAAGGTGTTATAATGCTGTTATTGCGTCGAATGGTTGTTTTATGCATCAGAATGGTGTTCTTAGAACTCTATTGCGTCTGTGTGAACTGAGAGGAGCTTCTGAGATTTAACTCTGGCAACTGATTTATGATGCCTTAGGTGATAAACCTAAGGAGCCACATTCAAATCATGTGAGGAAGATGACTCCAGTCTGACTTAGCATGCGATTCAAATCAAATCGTATTGGTCACATACACATGGTTAGCAGATGTTAATGCGAGTGTAGCGAAATGCTTGTGCTTCTAATTCCGACCATGGAGTAATATCTAACAAGGAATCGAACAATTTCACAACAACTACCTTATACACACAAGTGTAAAGGAATGAGTATGTACATAACAATATATGGATGAGCGATGGCTGAACGACATAGGCAAGATGCAGTAGATGGTATAGAGTACAGTATATACATATGAGATGAGTAATGTATGGGTATGTAAACATTATATAAAGAGGCATTGTTTAAAGTGGCTAGTGATACATGTATTACATCCCGTTTGAAATTATTAAAGTGGCTAGAGATTGAGTCAGTATGTTGGCAGCCGCCACTCAATGTTAGTGATGGCTGTTTAACAGTCTAATGGCCTTGAGATAGAAGCTGTTTTTCAGTCTCTCGGTCCCAGCTTCGATGCACCTGTACTGACCTCGCCTTCTGGATGATAGCGGGGTGAACAGGCAGTGGCTCGGGTGGTTGTTGTCCTTGATGATCTTTTTGGCCTTCCTGTGACATCAGGTGGTGTAGGTGTCCTGGAGGGCAGGTAGTTTGCCCCCGGTGATGCGTTGTGCAGACCTCACTACCTGCTTAGCCTTACAGCTATCTGCTTAGCCTTACAGTTGTGGGCTGAGCAGTTGCCGTACCAGGCGGTGATACAGCCCAACAGGATGCTCTCGATTGTGCATCTGTAAAAGTTTGTGAGTGTTTTTGGTGACAAGCCAAATTTCTTCAGCCTCCTGAGGTAGAAGAGGCGCTGCTGCGCCTTCTTCACCACGCCGTCTGTGTGGGTGGACCATTTCAGTTGGTCCTTGATGTGTATGCCGAGGAACTTAAAACTTTCCACCTTCTCCACTACTGTCCCGTCGATGTGGATAGGGGGCTGCTCCCTCTGCTGTTTCCTGAAGTTTCCTACCCTCACCACCTGGGGACGGCCCGTCAGGAAGTCCAGGGACCAGTTGCACAGGGCGGGGTTTAGACCCAGGGTCTCGAGCTTAATGACGAGTTTGGAGGGTACTATGTTGTTAAATGCTGTGCTGTAGTCGATGAACAGCATTCTTACATAGATATTCCTCTTGTCCAGATGGTTTAGGGCAGTGTGCAGTGTGATTGAGATTGCGTCGTCTGTGGACCTATTGGGGCGGTAAGCAAATTGGAGTGGGTCTAGGGTGTCAGGTCGGGTGGAGGTGATATGGTCCTTGACTAGTCTCTCAAAGCACTTCATGATGACGGAAGTGAGTGCTACGGGGCGATAGTAATTTAGGTCAGTTACCTTAGCTTTCTTGGGAACAGGACCAATGGTGGCCCTCTTGAAGCATGTTGAATTGGTGTTTGTATAATGGAAGATACCAGGGAGAGATGGCTCGGGTTGAGAGGAACCTCATTTTGGGGGGCCAAATCCTGGCTTCCTTACATTTAGAACAGTCTTCACAGCAGATACTGTCTACTGTGAATTATTAATTTCTTTCATAGAAATCCTAACCTTTTGACCCATTCCACACATCAGTTGTTTGTCATGAACATCCAGGAGGATGGACTTTGCTATAAAATGCTGTGGCTTAGTCCTGGTGGTTGGGCTCTCCACGAATCACCTACGGGTGGGTCGTTGACGAGCTCCATTACTGCAGTAATTAAATAATTGTTTTGAAGAATTCTAAAAGTCTCTCCTTTCATTAAAATAATTACCACGACAATATTTTTGCAATTACATTTACTTTTGATACTTAAGTATATTTAAAACCAAATACTTTTACTCAAGTCGTATTTTACTGGGTGACTCACTTTTACATGAGTTATTTTCTATTGTAAGGTATATATCGATTTTTCCTGAAGTATCATTGGGTACTTTTTCCACCACTGTTTATCTGTCTATTTCTGCTGCTTTTGTTGTTAGGGTCTCTACTGATGGGTTTGTTCGGGAAGGGAACAAATGGAGACTTGTCTTGTGAACCTGAAAGTTACTGTCGCGCCCTGACCATAGAGAGCTGTTTATTCTCTGTTGGTTAGTGACTAGGGTGGGTCATCTGGGTGATTAATGATTTATGTTGGCCTGGCATGGTTCCCAATCAGAGACAGCTGTTTATCGTTGTCTCTGATTGTTGGATCATATTTAGGTAGCCATTTTCCCCATTGTATTTTGTGGGATCTTGTCTACAGTTGGTTGCCTGTGTGCACACCAGTAGCGGCACGTTTCGGTTGTACTCGTTTTGTTTGGCGAGTTTCTTTCAATTAAAAATATGTGGAACTCTACGCACGCCGCGCCTTGGTCCAATCATTTCGACGATCGTGACAGTTACTTTCTTCTCTGTCTTATTGAGAATAGAGTGGAAGTGAGTATAAGCTACCTGTAAGTGTAGCAATTCTAGGCAAATGGTAGTAGATACCATTCCTCTGACAAGTAGTGGAAACCACCAGCTGGTGGCTATTGAAGAGATGAGAAGAGTCTTTAAATCAACATGGACATAAAAGCCAGGTATTGTATTAGAACATGTTGACGATAAGTTGGTCTGGTAGACTGGAGCTGCAGTAAGGTGAAGTCTATGATACACACGCACGAACACACATAGGCTTACACACACACACACACATGCACTCACACACACACACAGCTGAGTGTAAATCTATTGTGTTTCTCTGTCCAAGTGAAAACCTGCTTTAGAAACAGTCCTATGATTTATGAATCCCCTGAGGTTGAAACAGTGCTGTCTCGGAATCCATTACAGATACTTTCAATGTAAACCCACCGGAGAGCCAGGACAGGCTATGAATAATCATGTGCAACAATCACCAGCTAATCGTGCAGAGAGTGTATTAGCTAAGAGCAAAGGGCATATATTCTGTCAAAGTCTCTATATATCTGGTTATTCATCTTTTTGCAGACTTCAATTCCATTTTGCAAAAGTCTGTACTTTGTATCAATGTCTCCATTTTCTTGTTTACAGTTTTTTTCAATCGCTAACAAACACCGGTCAATACTGAAGCCATTTTTTCTTCAGTCTGCATTACCAACATGCATCGTGGCCAAACAGCTAATCTCACCTCCAAAACTCACTCAAACCACCAAAACACTTCATACAAGTCTCAAAATAAGCTTGTTCAACCATAACACTGACAACCATTCTCACTCAGAAAGCAATGCAACACACTGACCTAAAAAACACTTCTCTTTGAAGTTTGAATGATTTTTCACATAAATCAGTATTTCATTATAGAATAAGAATATCACCTTATCACTTTGACTGTACTAAAGTATATGTAACAAGAATGAATCAGGAATGCAGCAATTTGTGTCAATAGCCTTCATTTGTTCTATATCTTTGCATGCAGTAATTTAATTGTGAAAAATAAAAAGTTGAAACAAAAGACAAATTCCTGAAATGCCAGGGCTGCAATAATAAAAAAAAAATTAATCATCAACATATATAGTATAATCACTCATACTGTACAGTACTGTGAGGGTTCTAGTTCTCATCAACATGTATAATATAATCACTCATACTGTACAGTACTGTGAGGGTTCTAGTTCTCATCAACATGTATAGTATAATCACTCATACTGTACAGTACTGTGAGGGTTCTAGTTCTCATCAACATGTATAGTATAATCACTCATACAGTACAGCACTGTGAGGGTTCTAGTTCTCATCAACATGTATAGTATAACACTCATACTGTACAGTACTGTGAGGGTTCTAGTTCTCATCAACATGTATAATATAACACTCATACTGTACAGTACTGTGAGGGTTCTAGTTCTCATCAACATGTATAATATAACACTCATACTGTACAGTACTGTGAGGGTTCTAGTTCTCATCAACATGTATAGTATAATCACTCATACAGTACAGTACTGTGAGGGTTCTAGTTCTCATCAACATGTATAGTATAATCACTCATACTGTACAGTACTGTGAGGGTTCTAGTTCTCATCAACATGTATAGTATAATCACTCATACTGTACAGTACTGTGAGGGTTCTAGTTCTCATCAACATGTATAATATAACACTCATACTGTACAGTACTGTGAGGGTTCTAGTTCTCATCAACATGTATAGTATAATCACTCATACTGTACAGTACTGTGAGGGTTCTAGTTCTCATCAACATGTATAGTATAATCACTCATACTGTACAGTACTGTGAGGGTTCTAGTAGTTCTCATCAACATGTATAGTATAATCACTCATACAGTACAGTACTGTGAGGGTTCTAGTTCTCATCAACATATATAATATAATCACTCATACTGTACAGTACTGTGAGGGTTCTAGTTCTCATCAACATATATAATATAATCACTCATACTGTACAGTACTGTGAGGGTTCTAGTTCTCATCAACATGTATAGTATAATCACTCATACTGTACAGTACTGTGAGGGTTCTAGTTCTCATCAACATGTATAGTATAATCACTCATACTGTACAGTACTGTGAGGGTTCTAGTTCTCATCAACATGTATAGTATAATCAAACATACTGTACAGTACTGTGAGGGTTCTAGTTCTCATCAACACGTATAGTATAAGACTCATACTGTACAGTACTGTGAGGGTTCTAGTTCTCATCAACATGTATAATATAACACTCATACTGTACAGTACTGTGAGGGTTCTAGTTCTCATCAACATGTATAATATAATCACTGATACTGTACAGTACTGTGAGGGTTCTAGTTCTCATCAACATGTATAGTATAATCACTCATACTGTACAGTACTGTGAGGGTTCTAGTTCTCATCAACATGTATAATATAACACTCATACTGTACAGTACTGTGAGGGTTCTAGTTCTCATCAACATGTATAGTATAATCACTGATACTGTACAGTACTGTGAGGGTTCTAGTTCTCATCAACATGTATAATATAATCACTGATACTGTACAGTACTGTGAGGGTTCTAGTTCTCATCAACATGTATAATATAATTGCTCATACTGTACAGTACTGTGAGGGTTCTAGTTCTCATCAACATGTATAGTATAATCACTGATACTGTACAGTACTGTGAGGGTTCTAGTTCTCATCAACATGTATAGTATAATCACTCATACTGTACAGTACTGTGAGGGTTCTAGTTCTCATCAACATGTATAGTATAATCACTCATACTGTACAGTACTGTGAGGGTTCTAGTTCTCATCAACACGTATAGTATAATCACTCATACTGTACAGTACTGTGAGGGTTCTAGTTCTCTCTCTCCTGCATTTGGCCACAAGTTCTCATCAACATCACATCTTTTGTCGTCTCTGGCGATGCATCTTGGAAAGTATCTTCTGGAATGTCTCCACACCCCGCATTCATGTCCAGTGAGGACATCTGGTCATGTGGATGTTGGTCATAAACCTTCCACCTCCACGCAGAGAAACACTCCTCTTTGGGGTTTAGGAAGGGGGGAGTGTGGAGGCAGGGATAGTACTGACGTCCTGGGATGTGCAGCAAATCAGTCTGACTGCAGCAGAGTGGTGGAATGCCACATTCCCCTACCTTCGTTGTGGGGGATAGTTTCTTGCCCCTCTCTCCTCCGCTGGCACAAGCCGATTATGCAGGTCATCCAGAAATGAAATGAGCCTCTCTGAATTGTAGGGGCCAATGAGTGGTTTGTGTAACAGCAAACCATCATTGGACAGTGCTGCACACATGGTGATGTTAGCGCCTCTCTGGCCTGTGACATCCACGGTTGCTCTCTGTCCAATCCCATTTCTTACCCTGCGGCGTGTTTTTGCCAGGTTGAATCCAGCTTCATCCACAAAGATGAAAGCCAGGCAAACTGCACATACTGTCATCTCCATTACTCTCTAAAATACAGTAAATACACAGATGTACAGGACTTTACATTATGCATAGCTGGGTATGTGCCCTGTTGGGTTATTGAACAGACATCTGACCTGAACATATTGATACCGGAGTTCTTTCACATGTTCACTGTTTCTCTCAAAGGGTGCAGTGTACAACTGCTTCCTCCTTATTTTATGTTTCTCTGGAACTCTGGCAATTGTTGTGCTGACCGTATTCACATTCCCAACAGTGATATTGTCTGCCAGCACTCTGTCCCGAATTTCCCACAGTTTTATTTTATTGTTGCCATTTACCATGTCAACAATGGCAATTTCCTGCACATCTGATAATATTCTGCCTCTCCCTCCTGTGGGAGGCAACCTTTGGATCCTACTGAAAAAGACTAAACAAATCAATATATTTCAAAATGTCAGCACATGTAAAAATGTGAACATACTGTATTGTACTGTAATATGTAGTTCAATTATCATTGAAGGATGCACATCTCAGCTGTTGTTTTGCCGGGAAATTTGTACTATTGATGCAACTGTTGAGCGCTGCAGATTTGGTTGCACCCTTCAACCGGCCTCTCTCAAAGAGAGACCAGGGTTTACAACATGGTCAATAATTGTGGCCCTTATCTCATCAGTGACCACCGCTCTTGGTCTTCCTCTCCTTAGTCCTCCACGCTGTCTCCCTCTCCCTGCCACTCTTCTTTCCCCACCAATCTGTCTTCCTTGATCCATGTTTCCAAGCTAAATCATTCCCGAAGCCGTCCTCTTTTGTCTGTTTGTTAAAGAGACTAAAAACAGGACACATGGGTCGGCTTTCAGATGAAATCAGCTGTGTTCGGAATGATTCAATATTCTGCTGAAATTTTCTATATGTTTCAATCTAGTTACTGCAGAAATGCACGACATTTCCCATCATTCTGTTTTGAATGTGTTTTTAACAGTTTTGGAAACAGTGTGTTAGCATTTGACAACAAGTGCTGCAAATACAGTATATAGTTTAGCAGGTGGTGAAGTATGAATGAGAAAAGAGTTCGTGCATTTTGTGTGAAAGCAATGAAAAATGAGTCAGAGTTTGGTCCACATACACTTCTGTTTCGCTGACTGTGTGAAGAGTTTTGACAATGTGACTTCAGTTTAAGACCAATACATCTTAGCAATGTTTTTTATTTTTATTTACTGAGGACAAAAAAAAATGTTTTCTTTCCACTGTCAAAGTCTGAGACATCTTGTGACCTATGAACCAACTTTTAATCAGTCATAAAACAGAAACTTAAGGACCTTTAGTCTGCTGTGAATGTTTAGCTAGCATTTGTGTTTCTCTCTATCTCCCACTCAGGGGATGGGCTGATGCCAGACAGTTAGAAAAACCTCCTGTCCTGTTCTCTGACTTTGGAGGACTACACCCTTAGAGAAAAGGATTACAAAAGGGTTCTGCGGCTGTCCCCATAGGGGAATTGTTTTTGGTTCCAGGTATAACCCTTTTTGGTAACACGTTCCAGTTAGAAACCTCTATGGAAAGGGTTCTACATGGACCTCAAAAGAGTTCTACTTGGAACCAAAAATGGTTCTCCTGTGGGGACAGCCAAAGAACCCTTTCAGGTATTAGATATCACCTTTTTTTCTATGAGTGTAGAGGCAGGGAGAAAGGGAGGGAGAAACAGAGAGAGAGAGATAAAGAGAGATAGAGAGATATAGAGATTTAGAGAGATATAGAGAGATATAGAGATTTAGAGAGATATAGAGATATAGCGAGATAGAGAGGTATATAGAGAAAGAGAGATATAGAGAGATAGATAGAGAGAGATATAGAGATACAGACATATAGAGAGATATAGAGAGATATAGAGAGATATATAGAGACATAGATAGATAGATAGATAGATAGATAGATAGATAGATAGATAGATAGATAGATAGATAGATAGATAGATAGATAGATATAAAGAGATAGAGTTACAGAAAGAAAGAGAGATATAGACAGATATAGAGAGACATAGAGAGATTGAGATTAGATAAATATATAGAGAGATAGAGATTTAGAGAGCTAGAGAGAGATATAGAGCTATAGAGAGATATAGAGAGACATGGGGTGAAATAGAGAGACATAGGGAGATATAGAGCGATATAGATATATAGAGAGATAAAGAGATAGAGAGAGATCTATATAGAGAGATATATAGAGATACAGGGAGATAGAGAGAGATATCGAGATATAGAGAAATAGAGAAATACTGTTAATACTGAAAATGTACTGTTAATTTTGATTGTTTATTTCACTTTATATATTCACTTTATATATTATCTACCTCACTTGCTGTGGCAATGTTAACACATGTTTCCCATGCCAATAAAGCCCTTGAATTGAATTGAAATAGAGAGATTTAGAGAGATATAAAGAGAGATAGAAATATAGAGAGATATACTGTAGAGAGATATGGCAATATATAGAAATATATAGAGATATATAGAGAGAGATATACTGTAGAGAGAGATAGAGATATAGAGATAAATATAGCGATATATAGAGATACAGAGATTTAGAGAGAGATATAGAGATATATAGAGATTTAGAGATAGAGAGACTCTCAACCAAGTAGAACACAATGTCACCATGGAAGACTATTGGTGATGGAGAGTAATCCAAGAACAATTTAGTAGAACTTAATGGTGTTCTGGAAGAGCGAAGGGAAATTAACTGTTTTTCAAGACAGTGGGAAGCCACAATATAAAGGACTGTAATAGAGTAGAATAGAAAAGAACAGTGTATATTATAGTATAGTATAGTATAGTAGAATAGAATAGAACAGTGTATATTATAGTATAGTATAGTATAGTAGAATGGAATAGAACAGTGTATATTATAGTATAGTATAGTATAGTATAGTAGAGTAGAATAGAACAGTGTATATTATAGTATAGTATAGTATAGTAGAATAGAATAGAACAGTGTATATTATAGTATAGTATAGTAGAATGGAATAGAAAAGAACACATCAGAGTAGAGTACAGTAGAGAAGAGTAGAGTATTTTAGAATAGTAGAATATAATAGAATATAATAGAACAGAACAAATCAGACAACACTCACCCGAAGCCGGAGAGCATGCGGCAGAAGAGAAACATGCCGTACCCCTGGACGAAGGAGGAAAGGAAGGAGAAGAAGCCGTTGACCGACATAGCGATAAGCAGACACTGTTTACGGCCCACCTTGTCCGACAGACCCCCCCAGAAGAATGCCCCCATCATCATCCCCAGGTACACTATGCTGCCTGCAGAGAGGAGGGAGATGGAAAGAAAAAGACAGTGGGAGAGAGAAGAGGGGGAGGGAGGGGGTGGGTGGCAGGAAGAGAGGGAAGAGAATTAGGTTGGATAAAAGGAGAGAGAATTAAATAAATAAAAATGTATTTAGTGTTAACTTTTTATTTGACACTTCTAGATTTGCAGCACTTGAAAATGATCTGAACCATCTGGACCAAAATTGCTTTTCAGGCAAACTGCTGACTAGGGAGGACACACACACAGTCACACACAGAGAAGCCGGTGTGTCTCACACACAGCAACTGTATCAGTATCGCTGCATGTCTGACTGTATTAGTAGAGTCCAGAGCAGAAAGAGTGATGTGATTTAACCAGGCTTGTCATTTCCCAGTCATTGATAAACCACTGAGGGGTCACAGAGATCCAATCGATCTGATTTGCCTGGGGACCTGCAGACAGACAAACTTAATAAAGAACGCAGCCATGAAGCTACAACACTAACTGAACCTCACTATGGAAGACTCAACACTAACTGAACCTCACTATGGAAGAATCAACACTAACTGAACCTCACTATGGAAGCCTCAACACTAACTGAACCTCACTATGGAAGCCTCAACACTAACTGAACCTCACTATGGAAGACTCAACACTAACTGATTCTCACTATGGAAGACTCAACACTAACTAAACCTCACTATGGAAGCCTCAACACTAACTGAACCTCACTATGGAAGACTCAACACTAACTGAACCTCACTATGGAAGCCTCAACACTAACTGAACCTTATTATGGAAGCCTCAACACTAAATGAACCTCACTAACTGAACCTCACTATGGAAGCCTCAACACTAACTGAACCTCACTATGGAAGCCTCAACACTAACTAAACCTCACTATGGAAGCCTCAACACTAACTGAACCTCACTATGGAAGCCTCAACACTAACTGAATCTCACTATGGAAGCCTCAACACTAACTGAATCTCACTATGGAAGCCTCAACACTAACTGAACCTCACTAACTGAACCTCACTATGGAAGCCTCAACACTAACTAAACCTCACTATGGAAGCCTCAACACTAACTGAACCACACTATGGAAGCCTCAACACTAACTGAACCTCACTAACTGAACCTCACTATGGAAGAATCAACACTAACTAAACCTCACTATGGAAGACTCAACACTAACTAAACCTCACTATGGAAGACTCAACACTAACTGAACCTCACTATGGAAGACTCAACACTAACTGAACCTCACTATGGAAGCCTCAACACTAACCGAACCTCACTAACTGAACCTCACTATGGAAGCCTCAACACTAACTGAACCTTATTATGGAAGCCTCAACACTAACTGAACCTCACTAACTGAACCTCACTATGGAAGCCTCAACACTAACTGAACCTCACTATGGAAGCCTCAACACTAACTAAACCTCACTATGGAAGCCTCAACACTAACTAAACCTCACTAACTGAACCTCACTATGGAAGACTCAACACTAACTGAACCTCACTATGGAAGCCTCAACACTAACTGAATCTCACTATGGAAGCCTCAACACTAACTGAATCTCACTATGGAAGCCTCAACACTAACTGAACCTCACTAACTGAACCTCACTATGGAAGCCTCAACACGAACTAAACCTCACTAACTGAACCTCACTATGGAAGCCTCAACACTAACTGAACCTCACTATGGAAGCCTCAACACTAACTGAACCACACTATGGAAGCCTCAACACTAACTGAACCTCACTAACTGAACCTCACTATGGAAGCCTCAACACTAACTAAACCTCACTAACTGAACCTCACTATGGAAGCCTCAACACTAACTGAACCTCACTATGGAAGCCTCAACACTAACTGAACCTCACTATGGAAGCCTCAACACTAACTGAACCTCACTATGGAAGCCTCAACACTAACTGAACCTCACTAACTGAACCTCACTATGGAAGCCTCAACACTAACTAAACCTCACTAACTGAACCTCACTATGGAAGACTCAACACTAACTGAACCTCACTATGGAAGCCTCAACACTAACTGAACCACACTATGGAAGCCTCAACACTAACTGAACCTCACTAACTGAACCTCACTATGGAAGAATCAACACTAACTGAACCTCACTATGGAAGAATCAACACTAACTGAACCTCACTATGGAAGCCTCAACACTAACTGAACCACACTATGGAAGCCTCAACACTAACTGAACCTCACTAACTGAACCTCACTATGGAAGAATCAACACTAACTGAACCTCACTATGGAAGAATCAACACTAACTGAACCTCACTATGGAAGCCTCAACACTAACTGAACCTCACTATGGAAGCCTCAACACTAACTGAACCTCACTATGGAAGACTCAACACTAACTGAACCTCACTATGGAAGCCTCAACACTAACTGAATCTCACTATGGAAGCCTCAACACTAACTGAACCTCACTAACTGAACCTCACTATGGAAGCCTCAACACTAACTAAACCTCACTAACTGAACCTCACTATGGAAGCCTCAACACTAACTGAACCTCACTATGGAAGCCTCAACACTAACTGAACCTCACTATGGAAGCCTCAACACTAACTGAACCACACTATGGAAGCCTCAACACTAACTGAACCTCACTAACTGAACCTCACTATGGAAGAATCAACACTAACTAAACCTCACTATGGAAGACTCAACACTAACTAAACCTCACTATGGAAGACTCAACACTAACTGAACCTCACTATGGAAGACTCAACACTAACTGAACCTTATTATGGAAGCCTCAACACTAACTGAACCTCACTAACTGAACCTCACTATGGAAGCCTCAACACTAACTGAACCTCACTATGGAAGCCTCAACACTAACTAAACCTCACTATGGAAGCCTCAACACTAACTGAACCTCACTATGGAAGCCTCAACACTAACTAAACCTCACTATGGAAGCCTCAACACTAACTGAACCTCACTATGGAAGCCTCAACACTAACTGAACCACACTATGGAAGCCTCAACACTAACTGAACCTCACTAACTGAACCTCACTATGGAAGAATCAACACTAACTAAACCTCACTATGGAAGACTCAACACTAACTAAACCTCACTATGGAAGACTCAACACTAACTGAACCTCACTATGGAAGACTCAACACTAACTGAACCTCACTATGGAAGACTCAACACTAACTGAACCTCACTATGGAAGCCTCAACACTAACCGAACCTCACTAACTGAACCTCACTATGGAAGCCTCAACACTAACTGAACCTTATTATGGAAGCCTCAACACTAACTGAACCTCACTAACTGAACCTCACTATGGAAGCCTCAACACTAACTGAACCTCACTATGGAAGCCTCAACACTAACTAAACCTCACTATGGAAGCCTCAACACTAACTGAACCTCACTATGGAAGCCTCAACACTAACTGAACCTCACTAACTGAACCTCACTATGGAAGACTCAACACTAACTGAACCTCACTATGGAAGCCTCAACACTAACTGAATCTCACTATGGAAGCCTCAACACTAACTGAACCTCACTAACTGAACCTCACTATGGAAGCCTCAACACCTCACTAACTGAACCTCACTATGGAAGCCTTAACACTAACTGAATCTCACTATGGAAGCCTCAACACTAACTGAACCTCACTAACTGAACCTCACTATGGAAGCCTCAACACTAAACCTCACTAACTGAACCTCACTATGGAAGCCTCAACACTAACTGAACCTCACTATGGAAGCCTCAACACTAACTGAACCACACTATGGAAGCCTCAACACTAACTGAACCTCACTAACTGAACCTCACTATGGAAGCCTCAACACTAACTAAACCTCACTAACTGAACCTCACTATGGAAGCCTCAACACTAACTGAACCTCACTATGGAAGCCTCAACACTAACTGAACCTCACTATGGAAGCCTCAACACTAACTAAACCTCACTAACTGAACCTCACTAACTGAACCTCACTATGGAAGCCTCAACACTAACTAAACCTCACTAACTGAACCTCACTAACTGAACCTCACTATGGAAGCCTCAACACGAACTAAACCTCACTAACTGAACCTCACTATGGAAGCCTCAACACTAACTGAACCTCACTATGGAAGCCTCAACACTAACTGAACCTCAATATGGAAGCCTCAACACTAACTGAACCTCACTATGGAAGCCTCAACACTAACTGAACCTCACTATGGAAGCCTCAACACTAACTGAACCTCACTAACTGAACCTCACTATGGAAGCCTCAACACTAACTAAACCTCACTAACTGAACCTCACTAACTGAACCTCACTATGGAAGCCTCAACACGAACTAAACCTCACTAACTGAACCTCACTATGGAAGCCTCAACACTAACTGAACCTCACTATGGAAGCCTCAACACTAACTAAACCTCACTAACTGAACCTCACTATGGAAGACTCAACACTAACTGAACCTCACTATGGAAGCCTCAACACTAACTGAACCACACTATGGAAGCCTCAACACTAACTGAACCTCACTAACTGAACCTCACTATGGAAGAATCAACACTAACTGAACCTCACTATGGAAGAATCAACACTAACTGAACCTCACTATGGAAGCCTCAACACTAACTGAACCACACTATGGAAGCCTCAACACTAACTGAACCTCACTAACTGAACCTCACTATGGAAGAATCAACACTAACTGAACCTCACTATGGAAGAATCAACACTAACTGAACCTCACTATGGAAGCCTCAACACTAACTGAACCTCACTATGGAAGCCTCAACACTAACTGAACCTCACTATGGAAGACTCAACACTAACTGAACCTCACTATGGAAGCCTCAACACTAACTGAATCTCACTATGGAAGCCTCAACACTAACTGAACCTCACTAACTGAACCTCACTATGGAAGCCTCAACACTAACTAAACCTCACTAACTGAACCTCACTATGGAAGCCTCAACACTAACTGAACCTCACTATGGAAGCCTCAACACTAACTGAACCTCACTATGGAAGCCTCAACACTAACTGAACCTCACTATGGAAGCCTCAACACTAACTGAACCTCACTAACTGAACCTCACTATGGAAGCCTCAACACTAACTAAACCTCACTAACTGAACCTCACTATGGAAGACTCAACACTAACTGAACCTCACTATGGAAGCCTCAACACTAACTGAACCACACTATGGAAGCCTCAACACTAACTGAACCTCACTAACTGAACCTCACTATGGAAGAATCAACACTAACTGAACCTCACTATGGAAGAATCAACACTAACTGAACCTCACTATGGAAGCCTCAACACTAACTGAACCACACTATGGAAGCCTCAACACTAACTGAACCTCACTAACTGAACCTCACTATGGAAGAATCAACACTAACTGAACCTCACTATGGAAGAATCAACACTAACTGAACCTCACTATGGAAGCCTCAACACTAACTGAACCTCACTATGGAAGCCTCAACACTAACTGAACCTCACTATGGAAGACTCAACACTAACTGAACCTCACTATGGAAGCCTCAACACTAACTGAATCTCACTATGGAAGCCTCAACACTAACTGAACCTCACTAACTGAACCTCACTATGGAAGCCTCAACACTAACTAAACCTCACTAACTGAACCTCACTATGGAAGCCTCAACACTAACTGAACCTCACTATGGAAGCCTCAACACTAACTGAACCTCACTATGGAAGCCTCAACACTAACTGAACCACACTATGGAAGCCTCAACACTAACTGAACCTCACTAACTGAACCTCACTATGGAAGAATCAACACTAACTAAACCTCACTATGGAAGACTCAACACTAACTAAACCTCACTATGGAAGACTCAACACTAACTGAACCTCACTATGGAAGA
This sequence comes from Oncorhynchus nerka, assembly GCF_034236695.1. Classification (NCBI taxonomy): domain Eukaryota; kingdom Metazoa; phylum Chordata; class Actinopteri; order Salmoniformes; family Salmonidae; genus Oncorhynchus; species Oncorhynchus nerka. The sequence continues at coordinate 9,156,965 of NC_088414.1, read as the reverse complement.
CTCAACACTAACTGAACCTTATTATGGAAGCCTCAACACTAACTGAACCTCACTAACTGAACCTCACTATGGAAGCCTCAACACTAACTGAACCTCACTATGGAAGCCTCAACACTAACTGAACCTCACTATGGAAGCCTCAACACTAACTAAACCTCACTATGGAAGCCTCAACACTAACTGAACCTCACTATGGAAGCCTCAACACTAACTGAACCACACTATGGAAGCCTCAACACTAACTGAACCTCACTAACTGAACCTCACTATGGAATAATCAACACTAACTAAACCTCACTATGGAAGACTCAACACTAACTAAACCTCACTATGGAAGACTCAACACTAACTGAACCTCACTATGGAAGACTCAACACTAACTGAACCTCACTATGGAAGACTCAACACTAACTGAACCTCACTATGGAAGCCTCAACACTAACAACCTCACTAACTGAACCTCACTATGGAAGCCTCAACACTAACTGAACCTTATTATGGAAGCCTCAACACTAACTGAACCTCACTAACTGAACCTCACTATGGAAGCCTCAACACTAACTGAACCTCACTATGGAAGCCTCAACACTAACTAAACCTCACTATGGAAGCCTCAACACTAACTGAACCTCACTATGGAAGCCTCAACACTAACTGAACCTCACTAACTGAACCTCACTATGGAAGACTCAACACTAACTGAACCTCACTATGGAAGCCTCAACACTAACTGAATCTCACTATGGAAGCCTCAACACTAACTGAACCTCACTAACTGAACCTCACTATGGAAGCCTCAACACGAACTAAACCTCACTAACTGAACCTCACTATGGAAGCCTTAACACTAACTGAATCTCACTATGGAAGCCTCAACACTAACTGAACCTCACTAACTGAACCTCACTATGGAAGCCTCAACACGAACTAAACCTCACTAACTGAACCTCACTATGGAAGCCTCAACACTAACTGAACCTCACTATGGAAGCCTCAACACTAACTGAACCACACTATCGAAGACTCAACACTAACTGAACCTCACTAACTGAACCTCACTATGGAAGCCTCAACACTAACTAAACCTCACTAACTGAACCTCACTATGGAAGCCTCAACACTAACTGAACCTCACTATGGAAGCCTCAACACTAACTGAACCTCACTATGGAAGCCTCAACACTAACTGAACCTCACTATGGAAGCCTCAACACTAACTGAACCTCACTAACTGAACCTCACTATGGAAGCCTCAACACTAACTAAACCTCACTAACTGAACCTCACTAACTGAACCTCACTATGGAAGCCTCAACACGAACTAAACCTCACTAACTGAACCTCACTATGGAAGCCTCAACACTAACTGAACCTCACTATGGAAGCCTCAACACTAACTGAACCACACTATGGAAGCCTCAACACTAACTGAACCTCACTAACTGAACCTCACTATGGAAGCCTCAACACTAACTAAACCTCACTAACTGAACCTCACTATGGAAGCCTCAACACTAACTGAACCTCACTATGGAAGCCTCAACACTAACTGAACCTCACTATGGAAGCCTCAACACTAACTGAACCTCACTAACTGAACCTCACTATGGAAGCCTCAACACTAACTAAACCTCACTAACTGAACCTCACTATGGAAGACTCAACACTAACTGAACCTCACTATGGAAGCCTCAACACTAACTGAACCACACTATGGAAGCCTCAACACTAACTGAACCTCACTAACTGAACCTCACTATGGAAGAATCAACACTAACTGAACCTCACTATGGAAGAATCAACACTAACTGAACCTCACTATGGAAGCCTCAACACTAACTGAACCACACTATGGAAGCCTCAACACTAACTGAACCTCACTAACTGAACCTCACTATGGAAGAATCAACACTAACTGAACCTCACTATGGAAGAATCAACACTAACTGAACCTCACTATGGAAGCCTCAACACTAACTGAACCTCACTATGGAAGCCTCAACACTAACTGAACCTCACTATGGAAGACTCAACACTAACTGAACCTCACTATGGAAGCCTCAACACTAACTGAATCTCACTATGGAAGCCTCAACACTAACTGAACCTCACTAACTGAACCTCACTATGGAAGCCTCAACACTAACTGAAACCTCACTAACTGAACCTCACTATGGAAGCCTCAACACTAACTGAACCTCACTATGGAAGCCTCAACACTAACTGAACCTCACTATGGAAGCCTCAACACTAACTGAACCACACTATGGAAGCCTCAACACTAACTGAACCTCACTAACTGAACCTCACTATGGAAGAATCAACACTAACTGAACCTCACTATGGAAGACTCAACACTAACTAAACCTCACTATGGAAGACTCAACACTAACTGAACCTCACTATGGAAGACTCAACACTAACTGAACCTTATTATGGAAGCCTCAACACTAACTGAACCTCACTAACTGAACCTCACTATGGAAGCCTCAACACTAACTGAACCTCACTATGGAAGCCTCAACACTAACTAAACCTCACTATGGAAGCCTCAACACTAACTGAACCTCACTATGGAAGCCTCAACACTAACTAAACCTCACTATGGAAGCCTCAACACTAACTGAACCTCACTATGGAAGCCTCAACACTAACTGAACCACACTATGGAAGCCTCAACACTAACTGAACCTCACTAACTGAACCTCACTATGGAAGAATCAACACTAACTAAACCTCACTATGGAAGACTCAACACTAACTAAACCTCACTATGGAAGACTCAACACTAACTGAACCTCACTATGGAAGACTCAACACTAACTGAACCTCACTATGGAAGACTCAACACTAACTGAACCTCACTATGGAAGCCTCAACACTAACTCACTAACTGAACCTCACTATGGAAGCCTCAACACTAACTGAACCTTACTATGGAAGCCTCAACACTAACTGAACCTCACTAACTGAACCTGACTATGGAAGCCTCAACACTAACTGAACCTCACTATGGAAGCCTCAACACTAACTAAACCTCACTATGGAAGCCTCAACACTAACTGAACCTCACTATGGAAGCCTCAACACTAACTGAACCTCACTAACTGAACCTCACTATGGAAGACTCAACACTAACTGAACCTCACTATGGAAGCCTCAACACTAACTGAATCTCACTATGGAAGCCTCAACACTAACTGAACCTCACTAACTGAACCTCACTATGGAAGCCTCAACACTAACTAACCTCACTAACTGAACCTCACTATGGAAGCCTTAACACTAACTGAATCTCACTATGGAAGCCTCAACACTAACTGAACCTCACTAACTGAACCTCACTATGGAAGCCTCAACACGAACTAAACCTCAAACTGAACTCACTATGGAACTCAACTGAACCTCACTATGGAAGCCTCAACACTAACTGAACCTCACTATGGAAGCCTCAACACTAACTGAACCACACTATGGAAGCCTCAACACTAACTGAACCTCACTAACTGAACCTCACTATGGAAGCCTCAACACTAACTAAACCTCACTAACTGAACCTCACTATGGAAGCCTCAACACTAACTGAACCTCACTATGGAAGCCTCAACACTAACTGAACCTCACTATGGAAGCCTCAACACTAACTGAACCTCACTAACTCAACAACCTCACTATGGAAGCCTCAACACTAACTAAACCTCACTAACTGAACCTCACTATGGAAGCCTCAACACTAACTGAACCTCACTATGGAAGCCTCAACACTAACTGAATCTCACTATGGAAGCCTCAACACTAACTGAACCTCACTAACTGAACCTCACTATGGAAGCCTCAACACTAACTAAACCTCACTAACTGAACCTCACTATGGAAGCCTCAACACTAACTGAACCTCACTATGGAAGCCTCAACACTAACTGAACCTCACTATGGAAGCCTCAACACTAACTGAACCACACTATGGAAGCCTCAACACTAACTGAACCTCACTAACTGAACCTCACTATGGAAGAATCAACACTAACTAAACCTCACTATGGAAGACTCAACACTAACTAAACCTCACTATGGAAGACTCAACACTAACTAAACCTCACTATGGAAGACTCAACACTAACTGAACCTTATTATGGAAGCCTCAACACTAACTGAACCTCACTAACTGAACCTCACTATGGAAGCCTCAACACTAACTGAACCTCACTATGGAAGCCTCAACACTAACTAAACCTCACTATGGAAGCCTCAACACTAACTGAACCTCACTATGGAAGCCTCAACACTAACTAAACCTCACTAACTGAACCTCACTATGGAAGACTCAACACTAACTGAACCTCACTATGGAAGCCTCAACACTAACTGAATCTCACTATGGAAGCCTCAACACTAACTGAATCTCACTACGGAAGCCTCAACACTAACTAAACTCACTAACTGAACCTCACTATGGAAGCCTCAACACTAACTAAACCTCACTAACTGAACCTCACTATGGAAGCCTCAACACTAACTGAACCTCACTATGGAAGCCTCAACACTAACTGAACCACACTATGGAAGCCTCAACACTAACTGAACCTCACTAACTGAACCTCACTATGGAAGCCTCAACACTAACTAAACCTCACTAACTGAACATCACTATGGAAGCCTCAACACTAACTGAACCTCACTATGGAAGCCTCAACACTAACTGAACCTCACTATGGAAGCCTCAACACTAACTGAACCTCACTATGGAAGCCTCAACACTAACTGAACCTCACTAACTGAACCTCACTATGGAAGCCTCAACACTAACTAAACCTCACTAACTGAACCTCACTATGGAAGACTCAACACTAACTGAACCTCACTATGGAAGCCTCAACACTAACTGAACCTCACTATGGAAGCCTCAACACTATCTGAACCTCACTAACTGAACCTCACTATGGAAGCCTCAACACTAACTAAACCTCACTAACTTAACCTCACTATGGAAGCCTCAACACTAACTGAACCTCACTAACTGAACCTCTCTATGGAAGCCTCAACACTAACTGAACCTCACTATGGAAGAATCAACACTAACTGAACCTCACTATGGAAGCCTCAACACTAACTGAACCTCACTATGGAAGCCTCAACACTAACTAAACCTCACTATGGAAGCCTCAACACTAACTGAACCTCACCATGGAAGCCTCAACACTAACTAAACCTCACTAACTGAACCTCACTATGGAAGACTCAACACTAACTGAACCTCACTATGGAAGCCTCAACACTAACTGAATCTCACTATGGAAGCCTCAACACTAACTGAATCTCACTACGGAAGCCTCAACACTAACTGAACCTCACTAACTGAACCTCACTATGGAAGCCTCAACACTAACTAAACCTCACTAACTGAACCTCACTATGGAAGCCTCAACACTAACTGAACCTCACTATGGAAGCCTCAACACTAACCGAACCACACTATGGAAGCCTCAACACTAACTGAACCTCACTAACTGAACCTCACTATGGAAGCCTCAACACTAACTGAACCTCACTAACTGAACCTCTCTATGGAAGCCTCAACACTAACTGAACCTCACTATGGAAGAATCAACACTAACTGAACCTCACTATGGAAGCCTCAACACTAACTGAACCTCACTATGGAAGCCTCAACACTAACTGAACCTCACTATGGAAGCCTCAACACTAACTGAACATCACTATGGAAGCCTCAACACTAACTGAACCTCACTATGGAAGCCTCAACACTAACTAAACCTCACTAACTGAACCTCACTATGGAAGCATCAACACTAACTGAACCTCACTAACTGAACCTCACTATGGAAGCCTCAACACTAACTGAACCTCACTATGGAAGCCTCAACACTAACTGAACCTCACTATGGAAGCCTCAACACTAACTGAACCTCACTAACTGAACCTCACTATGGAAGCCTCAACACTAACTAAACCTCACTAACTGAACCTCACTATGGAAGCCTCAACACTAACTGAACCTCACTATGGAAGCCTCAACACTAACTGAACCTCACTATGGAAGCCTCAACACTAACTGAACCACACTATGGAAGCCTCAACACTAACTGAACCTAACTAACTGAACCTCACTATGGAAGAATCAACACTAACTAAACCTCACTATGGAAGACTCAACACTAACTAAACCTCACTATGGAAGACTCAACACTAACTAAACCTCACTATGGAAGACTCAACACTAACTGAACCTTATTATGGAAGCCTCAACACTAACTGAACCTCACTAACTGAACCTCACTATGGAAGCCTCAACACTAACTGAACCTCACTATGGAAGCCTCAACACTAACTAAACCTCACTATGGAAGCCTCAACACTAACTGAACCTCACTATGGAAGCCTCAACACTAACTAAACCTCACTAACTGAACCTCACTATGGAAGACTCAACACTAACTGAACCTCACTATGGAAGCCTCAACACTAACTGAATCTCACTATGGAAGCCTCAACACTAACTGAATCTCACTACGGAAGCCTCAACACTAACTAAACTCACTAACTGAACCTCACTATGGAAGCCTCAACACTAACTAAACCTCACTAACTGAACCTCACTATGGAAGCCTCAACACTAACTGAACCTCACTATGGAAGCCTCAACACTAACTGAACCACACTATGGAAGCCTCAACACTAACTGAACCTCACTAACTGAACCTCACTATGGAAGCCTCAACACTAACTAAACCTCACTAACTGAACATCACTATGGAAGCCTCAACACTAACTGAACCTCACTATGGAAGCCTCAACACTAACTGAACCTCACTATGGAAGCCTCAACACTAACTGAACCTCACTATGGAAGCCTCAACACTAACTGAACCTCACTAACTGAACCTCACTATGGAAGCCTCAACACTAACTAAACCTCACTAACTGAACCTCACTATGGAAGACTCAACACTAACTGAACCTCACTATGGAAGCCTCAACACTAACTGAACCTCACTATGGAAGCCTCAACACTATCTGAACCTCACTAACTGAACCTCACTATGGAAGCCTCAACACTAACTAAACCTCACTAACTTAACCTCACTATGGAAGCCTCAACACTAACTGAACCTCACTAACTGAACCTCTCTATGGAAGCCTCAACACTAACTGAACCTCACTATGGAAGAATCAACACTAACTGAACCTCACTATGGAAGCCTCAACACTAACTGAACCTCACTATGGAAGCCTCAACACTAACTAAACCTCACTATGGAAGCCTCAACACTAACTGAACCTCACCATGGAAGCCTCAACACTAACTAAACCTCACTAACTGAACCTCACTATGGAAGACTCAACACTAACTGAACCTCACTATGGAAGCCTCAACACTAACTGAATCTCACTATGGAAGCCTCAACACTAACTGAATCTCACTACGGAAGCCTCAACACTAACTGAACCTCACTAACTGAACCTCACTATGGAAGCCTCAACACTAACTAAACCTCACTAACTGAACCTCACTATGGAAGCCTCAACACTAACTGAACCTCACTATGGAAGCCTCAACACTAACCGAACCACACTATGGAAGCCTCAACACTAACTGAACCTCACTAACTGAACCTCACTATGGAAGCCTCAACACTAACTGAACCTCACTAACTGAACCTCTCTATGGAAGCCTCAACACTAACTGAACCTCACTATGGAAGAATCAACACTAACTGAACCTCACTATGGAAGCCTCAACACTAACTGAACCTCACTATGGAAGCCTCAACACTAACTGAACCTCACTATGGAAGCCTCAACACTAACTGAACATCACTATGGAAGCCTCAACACTAACTGAACCTCACTATGGAAGCCTCAACACTAACTAAACCTCACTAACTGAACCTCACTATGGAAGCATCAACACTAACTGAACCTCACTCACTAACTGAACCTCACTATGGAAGCCTCAACACTAACTGAACCTCACTATGGAAGCCTCAACACTAACTGAACCTCACTAACTGAACCTCACTATGGAAGCCTCAACACTAACTAAACCTCACTAACTGAACCTCACTATGGAAGCCTCAACACTAACTGAACCTCACTATGGAAGCCTCAACACTAACTGAACCTCACTATGGAAGCCTCAACACTAACTGAACCACACTATGGAAGCCTCAACACTAACTGAACCTAACTAACTGAACCTCACTATGGAAGAATCAACACTAACTAAACCTCACTATGGAAGACTCAACACTAACTAAACCTCACTATGGAAGACTCAACACTAACTAAACCTCACTATGGAAGACTCAACACTAACTGAACCTTATTATGGAAGCCTCAACACTAACTGAACCTCACTAACTGAACCTCACTATGGAAGCCTCAACACTAACTGAACCTCACTATGGAAGCCTCAACACTAACTAAACCTCACTATGGAAGCCTCAACACTAACTGAACCTCACTATGGAAGCCTCAACACTAACTAAACCTCACTAACTGAACCTCACTATGGAAGACTCAACACTAACTGAACCTCACTATGGAAGCCTCAACACTAACTGAATCTCACTATGGAAGCCTCAACACTAACTGAATCTCACTACGGAAGCCTCAACACTAACTAAACTCACTAACTGAACCTCACTATGGAAGCCTCAACACTAACTAAACCTCACTAACTGAACCTCACTATGGAAGCCTCAACACTAACTGAACCTCACTATGGAAGCCTCAACACTAACTGAACCACACTATGGAAGCCTCAACACTAACTGAACCTCACTAACTGAACCTCACTATGGAAGCCTCAACACTAACTAAACCTCACTAACTGAACATCACTATGGAAGCCTCAACACTAACTGAACCTCACTATGGAAGCCTCAACACTAACTGAACCTCACTATGGAAGCCTCAACACTAACTGAACCTCACTATGGAAGCCTCAACACTAACTGAACCTCACTAACTGAACCTCACTATGGAAGCCTCAACACTAACTAAACCTCACTAACTGAACCTCACTATGGAAGACTCAACACTAACTGAACCTCACTATGGAAGCCTCAACACTAACTGAACCTCACTATGGAAGCCTCAACACTATCTGAACCTCACTAACTGAACCTCACTATGGAAGCCTCAACACTAACTAAACCTCACTAACTTAACCTCACTATGGAAGCCTCAACACTAACTGAACCTCACTAACTGAACCTCTCTATGGAAGCCTCAACACTAACTGAACCTCACTATGGAAGAATCAACACTAACTGAACCTCACTATGGAAGCCTCAACACTAACTGAACCTCACTATGGAAGCCTCAACACTAACTAAACCTCACTATGGAAGCCTCAACACTAACTGAACCTCACCATGGAAGCCTCAACACTAACTAAACCTCACTAACTGAACCTCACTATGGAAGACTCAACACTAACTGAACCTCACTATGGAAGCCTCAACACTAACTGAATCCCTCACTATGGAAGCCTCAACACTAACTGAATCTCACTACGGAAGCCTCAACACTAACTGAACCTCACTAACTGAACCTCACTATGGAAGCCTCAACACTAACTAAACCTCACTAACTGAACCTCACTATGGAAGCCTCAACACTAACTGAACCTCACTATGGAAGCCTCAACACTAACCGAACCACACTATGGAAGCCTCAACACTAACTGAACCTCACTAACTGAACCTCACTATGGAAGCCTCAACACTAACTGAACCTCACTAACTGAACCTCTCTATGGAAGCCTCAACACTAACTGAACCTCACTATGGAAGAATCAACACTAACTGAACCTCACTATGGAAGCCTCAACACTAACTGAACCTCACTATGGAAGCCTCAACACTAACTGAACCTCACTATGGAAGCCTCAACACTAACTGAACATCACTATGGAAGCCTCAACACTAACTGAACCTCACTATGGAAGCCTCAACACTAACTAAACCTCACTAACTGAACCTCACTATGGAAGCATCAACACTAACTGAACCTCACTAACTGAACCTCACTATGGAAGCCTCAACACTAACTGAACCTCACTATGGAAGCCTCAACACTAACTGAACCTCACTATGGAAGCCTCAACACTAACTGAACCTCACTATGGAAGCCTCAACACTATCTGAACCTCACTAACTGAACCTCACTATGGAAGCCTCAACACTAACTAAACCTCACTAACTTAACCTCACTATGGAAGCCTCAACACTAACTGAATCTCACTAACTGAACCTCTCTATGGAAGCCTCAACACTAACTGAACCTCACTATGGAAGAATCAACACTAACTGAACCTCACTATGGAAGCCTCAACACTAACTGAACCTCACTATGGAAGCCTCAACACTAACTGAACCTCACTATGGAAGCCTCAACACTAACTGAACATCACTATGGAAGCCTCAACACTAACTGAACCTCACTATGGAAGCCTCAACACTAACTAAACCTCACTAACTGAACCTCACTATGGAAGCATCAACACTAACTGAACATCACTATGGAAGCCTCAACACTAACTGAACCTCACTATGGAAGCCTCAACACTAACTAAACCTCACTAACTGAACCTCACTATGGAAGCCTCAACACTAACTGAACCTCACTAACTGAACCTCACTATGGAAGCCTAAACACTAACTAAACCTCACTAACTGAACCTCACTATGGAAGCCTAAACACTAACTGAACATCACTCTGGAAGACTCAACACTAACTGAACCTCACTATGGAAGACTCAACACTAACCGAACCTCACTATGGAAGACTCAACACAAACTGAACCTCACTATGGAAGCCTCAACACTAACTGAACCTCACTATGGAAGACTCAACACTAACTGAACCTCACTATGGAAGCCTCAACACTAACTGAACCTCACTATGGAAGACTCAACACTAACTGAACCTCACTATGGAAGACTCAACACTAACTGAACCTTACTATGGAAGCCTCAACACTAACTGAACCTCACTAACTGAACCTTACTATGTAAGCCTAAACACTAACTGAACCTCACTATGGAAGCCTCAACACGAACTAAACCTCACTAACTGAACCTCACTATGGAAGCCTCAACACTAACTGAACCTCACTATGGAAGCCTCAACACTAACTGAACCACACTATGGAAGCCTCAACACTAACTAAACCTCACTAACTGAACCTCACTATGGAAGCCTCAACACTAACTGAACCTCACTATGGAAGCCTCAACACTAACTGAACCTCACTATGGAAGACTCAACACTAACTGAACCTCACTATGGAAGCCTCAACACTAACTGAACCTCACTATGGAAGCCTCAACACTAACTAAACCTCACTAACTGAACCTCACTATGGAAGACTCAACACTAACTGAACCTCACTATGGAAGCCTCAACACTAACTGAACCTCACTATGGAAGCCTCAACACTAACTGAACCACACTATGGAAGCCTCAACACTAACTGAACCTCACTAACTGAACCTCACTATGGAAGAATCAACACTAACTGAACCTCACTATGGAAGCCTCAACACTAACTGAACCTCACTATGGAAGCCTCAACACTAACTAAACCTCACTATGGAAGCCTCAACACTAACTGAACCTCACTATGGAAGCCTCAACACTAACTAAACCTCACTATGGAAGCCTCAACACTAACTGAACCTTATTATGGAAGCCTCAACACTAACTGAACCTCACTAACTGAACCTCACTATGGAAGCCTCAACACTAACTGAACCTCACTATGGAAGCCTCAACACTAACTAAACCTCACAATGGAAGCCTCAACACTAACTGAACCTCACTATGGAAGCCTCAACACTAACTGAACCTCACTATGGAAGACTCAACACTAACTGAACCTTACTATGGAAGCCTCAACACTAACTGAACCTCACTATGGAAGTCTCAACACTAACTGAACCTCACTAACTGAACCTTACTATGTAAGCCTAAACACTAACTGAACCTCACTATGGAAGCCTCAACACGAACTAAACCTCACTAACTGAACCTCACTATGGAAGACTCAACACTAACTGAACCTCACTATGGAAGCCTCAACACTAACTAAACCTCACTATGGAAGCCTCAACACTAACTGAACCTCACTATGGAAGCCTCAACACTAACTAAACCTCACTAACTGAACCTCACTATGGAAGCCTCAACACTAACTGAACCTCACTATGGAAGCCTCAACACTAACTGAACCTCACTATGGAAGCCTCAACACTAACTGAACCTAATGGAAGCCTCAACACTAACTGAACCTCACTAACTGAACCTCACTATGGAAGCCTCAACACTAACTGAACCTCACTATGGAAGCCTCAACACTAACTAAACCTCACTATGGAAGCCTCAACACTAACTGAACCTCACTATGGAACCTCAACACTCTGACTATGGAAGTCTCAACACTAACTGAACCTCACTAACTGAACCTTACTATGTAAGCCTAAACACTAACTGAACCTCACTATGGAAGCCTCAACACGAACTAAACCTCACTAACTGAACCTCACTATGGAAGCCTCAACACTAACTGAACCTCACTATGGAAGCCTCAACACTAACTAAACCTCACTAACTGAACCTCACTATGGAAGACTCAACACTAACTGAACCTCACTATGGAAGCCTCAACACTAACTGAATCTCACTATGGAAGCCTCAACACTAACTGAATCTGACTATGGAAGCCTCAACACTAACTGAACCTCACTATGGAAGCCTCAACACGAACTAAACCTCACTAACTGAACCTCACTATGGAAGCCTCAACACTAACTGAACCTCACTATGGAAGCCTCAACACTAACTGAACCTCACTATGGAAGCCTCAACACTAACTGAACCTCACTAACTGAACCTCACTATGGAAGCCTCAACACTAACTAAATCTCACTAACTGAACCTCACTATGGAAGACTCAACACTAACTGAACCTCACTATGGAAGCCTCAACACTAACTGAACCTCACTATGGAAGCCTCAACACTAACTGAACCACACTATGGAAGCCTCAACACTAACTGAACCTCACTAACTGAACCTCACTATGGAAGAATCAACACTAACTGAACCTCACTATGGAAGCCTCAACACTAACTGAACCTCACTATGGAAGACTCAACACTAACTGAAACTCACTATGGAAGCCTCAACACTAACTGAACCACACTATGGAAGCCTCAACACTAACTGAACCTCACTAACTGAACCTCACTATGGAAGAATCAACACTACCTAAACCTCACTATGGAAGACTCAACACTAACTAAACCTCACTATGGAATACTCAACACTAACTGAACCTCACTATGGAAGACTCAACACTAACTGAACCTCACTATGGAAGCCTCAACACTAACTGAACCTTATTATGGAAGCCTCAACACTAACTGAACCTCACTAACTGAACCTCACTATGGAAGACTCAACACTAACTGAACCTCACTATGGAAGCCTCAACACTAACTGAATCTCACTATGGAAGCCTCAACACTAACTGAATCTGACTATGGAAGCCTCAACACTAACTGAACCTCACTATGGAAGCCTCAACTCTAAACCTCACTAACTGAACCTCACTATGGAAGCCTCAACACTAACTGAACCTCACTATGGAAGCCTCAACACTAACTGAACCTCACTATGGAAGCCTCAACACTAACTGAACCTCACTAACTGAACCTCACTATGGAAGCCTCAACACTAACTAAATCTCACTAACTGAACCTCACTATGGAAGACTCAACACTAACTGAACCTCACTATGGAAGCCTCAACACTAACTGAACCTCACTATGGAAGCCTCAACACTAACTGAACCACACTATGGAAGCCTCAACACTAACTGAACCTCACTAACTGAACCTCACTATGGAAGAATCAACACTAACTGAACCTCACTATGGAAGCCTCAACACTAACTGAACCTCACTATGGAAGACTCAACACTAACTGAACCTCACTATGGAAGCCTCAACACTAACTGAACCACACTATGGAAGCCTCAACACTAACTGAACCTCACTAACTGAACCTCACTATGGAAGAATCAACACTACCTAAACCTCACTATGGAAGACTCAACACTAACTAAACCTCACTATGGAATACTCAACACTAACTGAACCTCACTATGGAAGACTCAACACTAACTGAACCTCACTATGGAAGCCTCAACACTAACTGAACCTTATTATGGAAGCCTCAACACTAACTGAACCTCACTAACTGAACCTCACTAAGCCTCAACACTAACTGAACCTCACTATGGAAGCCTCAACACTAACTGAACCTCACTATGGAAGCCTCAACACTGAACCTCACTATGGACCTCACACTAACTAACCTCACTATGGAAGACTCACTATGGACTAACACTGAACCTCACTATGGAAGCCTCAACACTAACTGAACCTCACTATGGAAGCCTCAACACTATCTGAACCTCACTAACTGAACCTCACTATGGAAGCCTCAACACTAACTAAACCTCACTAACTTAACCTCACTATGGAAGCCTCAACACTAACTGAACCTCACTAACTGAACCTCTCTATGGAAGCCTCAACACTAACTGAACCTCACTATGGAAGCCTCAACACTAACTGAACCTCACTATGGAAGCCTCAACACTAACTGAACCTCACAATGGAAGCCTCAACACTAACTGAACCTCACTATGGAAGCCTCAACACTAACTGAACATCACTATGGAAGCCTCAACACTAACTGAACCTCACTATGGAAGCCTCAACACTAACTAAACCTCACTAACTGAACCTCACTATGGAAGCATCAACACTAACTGAACATCACTATGGAAGCCTCAACACAAACTGAACCTCACTATGGAAGCCTCAACACTAACTGAACCTCACTATGGAAGCCTCAACACTAACTGAACCTCACTAACTGAACCTTACTATGGAAGCCTAAACACTAACTGAACCTCACTATGGAAGCCTCAACACTAACTGAACCTCACTATGGACGCCTCAACACAAACTGAACCTCACTATGGAAGCCTCAACACTAACTGAATTTCAACGGTACTATGTTCTGACCACAGCATTTGATTAGCGAGCGTTGACTGACCTATAAACTATCAGATCAGGTTGTTTTTCCACAGGAAGTCAGTGTGATCTCTCTTGCAGTCCCAGTGGACACTGGGAAATGGAGGCGGGTGGGGGGCAGTAAATAATCCACTTCACTCAGCCAGAGTCTAGATATGCTAATAAAAATGCTAATCTGTGTTTATGGGGAGAGGCGATCGTTCACAGATGCTGTGCCTCATCGCTGCCGGGAAGCCCAGAGCCCAGCCCCTCTCTGTTTAATTTTTTTTTTAACTAGGCAAGTCAGTTAAGAACAAATTATTATTTACAAAGATGGCCTACCCCGGCCAAACCTTAACCCGGACAACGCTGGGCCAATTGTGCGCCGCCGTATGGGACTCCCAATTACGGTCGGTTGTGATACAGCCTGGAATCGAACCAGTCTGTATTGACACCTCTAGCACTGAGATGCAGTGCTTTAGACCGCTGTGCCACTCGGGAGCAATGCCGAGACACAGTCCATGGTATCGGCCAACAATACCTCATTTACTTTATGACTCCCCACAGCTGGGCTGGTATCTGTCATAAAGGGGTGGGGAGGGGGAGGTTGGGGTGAGGAGGAGGGAAAAGTTAATTGGAGAGAGGGGAGAGTATAGTAAACAACCTTTTCCAGAAGAGGTGATTTCTTATAGGGTTCAACCAGGGGTCAGGGTGTAATCAAATCAAATCAAATGTTATTTGTCACATACACATGGTTAGCAGATGTTAATGCGAGTGTAGCGAAATGCTTGTGATTCTAGTTCCGACAATGCAGTAATAACCAACAAGTAATCTAGCTAACAATTCCAAAACTACTACCTTATAGACACAAGTGTAAGGGGATAAAGAATATGTACATAAAGATATATGAATGAGTGATGGTACAGAGCGGCATAGGCAAGATACAGTAGATGGTATTGAGTACAGTATATACATATGAGATGAGTATGTAAACAAAGTGGCATAGTTAAAGTGGCTAGTGATACATGTATTACATAAAGATGCAGTAGATGATATAGAGTACAGTATATACGTATACATATGAGATGAATAATGTAGGGTATGTAAACATTATATTAGGTAGCATTGTTTAAAGTGGCTAGTGATATATTTTACATCATTTCCCATCAATTCCCATTATTAAAGTGGCTGGAGTTGAGTCAGTGTGTTGGCAGCAGCCACTCAATGTTAGTGGTGGCTGTTTAACAGTCTGATGGCCTTGAGATAGAAGCTGTTTTTCAGTCTCTCGGTCCCAGCTTTGATGCACCTGTACTGACCTCGCCTTCTGGATGATAGCGGGGTGAACAGGCAGTGGCTCGGGTGGTTGTTGTCCTTGATGATCTTTATGGCCTTCCTGTGACATCGGGTGGTGTAGGTGTCCTGGAGGGCAGGTAGTTTGCCCCCGGTGATGCGTTGTGCAGACCTCACCACCCTCTGGAGAGCCTTACGGTTGTGGGCGGAGCAGTTGCCGTACCAGGCGGTGATACAGCCCGACAGGATGCTCTCGATTGTGCATCTGTAGAAGTTTGTGAGTGCTTTTGGTGACAAGCCGAATTTCTTCAGCCTCCTGAGGTTGAAAAGGCGCTGCTGCGCCTTCTTCACGATGCTGTCTGTGTGGGTGGACCAATTCAGTTTGTCTGTGATGTGTACGCCGAGGAACTTAAAACTTACTACCCTCTCCACTACTGTTCCATCGATGTGGATAGGGGGGTGTTCCCTCTGCTGTTTCCTGAAGTCCACAATCATCTCCTTAGTTTTGTTGACGTTGAGTGTGAGGTTATTTTCCTGACACCACACTCCGAGGGCCCTCACCTCCTCCCTGTAGGCCGTCCTCGGTGTTGGTATTCAAGCCTACCACTGTTGTGTCGTCCGCAAACTTGATAATTGAGTTGGAGGCGTGCGTGGCCACGCAGTCGTGGGTGAACAGGGAGTACAGGAGAGGGCTCAGAACGCACCCTTGTGGGGTCCCAGTGTTGAGGATCAGCGGGGTGGAGATGTTGTTGCCTACCCTCACCACCTGGGGGAAGTCAGGAAGTCCAGTACCCAGTTGCACAGGGCGGGGTCGAGACCCAGGGTCTCGAGCTTGATGACGAGCTTGGAGGGCACTATGGTGTTAAACGCCGAGCTGTAGTCGATGAACAGCATTCTCACATAGGTATTCCTCTTGTCCCGATGGGTTAGGGCAGTGTGCAGTGTGGTTGAGATTGCATCGTCTGTGGACCTATTTGGGCGGTAAGCAAATTGGAGTGGGTCTAGGGTGTCAGGTAGGGTGGAGGTGATATGGTCCTTGACTAGTCTCTCAAAGCACTTCATGATGACGGAAGTGAGTGCTACGGGGCGGTAGTCGTTTAGCTCAGTTACCTTAGCTTTCTTGGGAACAGGAACAATGGTGGCCCTCTTGAAGCATGTGGGAACAACAGACTGGGATAGGGATTGATTGAATATGTCCGTAAACACACCAGCCAGCTGGTCTGCGCATGCTCTGAGGGTGCGGCTGGGGATGCCGTCTGGGCCTGCAGCCTTGCGAGGGTTGACACGTTTAAATGTTTTCCTCACGTCGGCTGCAGTGAAGGAGAGTCCGCATGTTTTGGTTGCGGGCCGTGTCAGTGGCACTGTATTGTCCTCAAAGCGGGCAAAAAAGTTATTTAGTCTGCCTGGGAGCAAGACATCCTGGTCCGTGACGGGGCTGGTTTTCTTTTTGTAATCCGTGATTGACTGTAGACCCTGCCACATACCTCTTGTGTCTGAGCCGTTGAATTGTGATTCTACTTTGTCTCTATACTGACGCTTAGCTTGTTTGATTGCCTTGCGGAGGGAATAGCTACACTGTTTGTATTCGGTCATGTTTCTGGTCACCTTTCCCTGATTAAAAGCAGTGGTTCGCGCTTTCAGTTTCATGCGAATGCTGCCATCAATCCACGGTTTCTGGTTTGGGAATGTTTTACTCGTTGCTATGGGAACGACATCTTCAACGCACGTTCTAATGAATTCGCTCACCGAATCAGCGTATTCGTCAATGTTGTTGTTTGATGCAATACGAAACATATCCCAGTCCACGTGATGGAAGCAGTCTTGGAGTGTGGAATCAGATTGGTCGGACCAGCGTTGAACAGACCTCAGCGCGGGAGCTTCTTGTTTTAGTTTCTGTCTGTAGGCAGGGATCAACAAAATGGAGTCGTGGTCAGCTTTTCTGAAAGGAGAGCGGGGCAGGGCCTTATATGCGTCGCGGAAGTTAGAATAGCAATGATCCAAGGTTTTTCCAGCCCTGGTTGCGCAATCGATATGCTTATACAATTTAGGGAGTCTTGTTTTCAGATTAGCCTTGTTAAAATCCCCAGCTACAATGAATGCAGCCTCAGGATATATGGATTCCAGTTTGCAAAGAGTCAAATAAAGTTTGTTCAGAGCCATCGATGTGTCTGCTTGGGGGGGAATATATACGGCTGTGATTATAATCTAAGAGAATTCCCTTGGTAGATAATGTGGTCGACTTTTGATTGTGAGGAATTCTAAATCAGGTGAACAGAAGGACTTGAGTTCCTGTGGCCACACCACGTCTCGTTAACTATGAAGCATACGCCCCCGCCCCTCTTCTTACCAGAAAGATGTTTGTTTCTGTCGGCGCGATGCGTGGAGAAACCAGCTGGCTGCACCGACTCCGATAGCGTCTCTCCAGTGAGCCATGTTTCCGTGAAGCAAAGAACGTTACAGTCTCTGATGTCCCTCTGGAATGCTACCCTTTCTCGGATTTCATCAACCTTGTTGTCAAGAGACTGGACATTGGCGAGAAGAATGCTAGGGAGTGTAGTAGAACCTCAGACTGCATCTCAAATTATACCCTATATTCCGTATTCCTGGGACAAAATAGGTTGTCATTTGAAACTTTCCCACAGTGACACCTCAGTCTTTATCCCTTACCCACACATGTACAGAATATATCTCCACCCAACAGAATGAATGATCCAGAGTTGCTTTGCTTTCTTAACAGTTTTATCCAATCAAAAATCTCAGAGAAGAATCGGAACTAGAGTCTAACGACAGCAAATCAGGAGGGTGGAGAGAGGTTTACAGATATGGATGTTGACTTGCTGAAATCCATCAATGAAATGCTTGCCAAACTTGATATATTGGATATACTACGAGAGGACATCAATGCATTATGTGCCAGTCGAGAATTCAGCCAATGCCAGATTGATGATCTAAGGAAAGAGAACACGGCGCTGGAAGGTACTGTAGACTCTTCATGGCAATGTGGAGCTGAAAGGTGCTGTAGACTCTCTTCATGGCAATGTGGAGGTGGTGCAAAGGGAGAACAAACTTACGGAAACCTTGCTTGATGTACAGTGTCGATCAATATGGGACAATCTCATCTTTTCAGGGATACCAGAGAACGACAACGACAGAAGCTGTGAGGAAACAGTCCGAGACCCGAGGTCAACTCAACTGGAAGGATGTATGTATAGACCTCCTAGCTCTAAGGTGTCCTATCTGGATGACTTATGTACTGGGTTTGACCGGGCCACAGATAGTAACATAGATGTATTTATCTTGCATGATTTGAATATAAATTGGAATTCAAATAGAACTAAATTGATGAGATGTTGTGGTTTGAAACAACAGGTTAATGATACTACTAGATCATCAACTAAGTTAGGTCACAGTTCGGACACCTGCGTGGATCTTATCTTCTGTAATATACCTTTGCTTAATGCTTAAAAGCCAGATCAATGCCAGTGGGCTGGACAGACCATAACATTGTGACCATAACCATGAACACCATGGTTGCAGACACCCCCAAGGTTTGTGGTCAAGAGAAATGTTAAGACATTTAATCATGAGCTATTTCTAAAGGCTGCTGTACCCTGGGAGCTGATTTATCTAGAGGATGATTTAAATAACACTACAGGATGTTTTATTGATTTGCTCACTGAGGTAATAGACCATAATGCCAGAAAGAGTACAGTTGGGGCTCGTTGGGTGAGGCATTTTCTCAAAGAAATATGGAAAATTGTCTTAGCAGACAAATTTAAACTAGAAATTGATTAACAGAATTATAGAACACTACGCAATTATGTAGTTAAATTAAATCACAAGACATATTTTTTTAACAAAAATGCTTTTATTGTTGTAAAAATTATTTTAAAAAAAGGTATAGAATACAGTGAAGGGCTTACTTGGTACATCTATTTCATCATGTCCATCTAGTGTGGAGGTTGACGGCAGAACAAGATTTTTTGACAAAGAAAATGTATTTACTGAGTGATAATGTGAACACCCATTCCTCCAAACAAGCTATTGCCCAAAAACTGCTCTTTTACTCTACAAACGGTGTCAGTGGAGGAGGATTTAAACCTACTGATGGTCATTACCCGATAGTAAATCTACAGGTTATGATCTTATGGACAATGTTTTACATCGCTATGCTGCTCCCCAGATTGCAGCTCCACTGAAATACATATTTAGTTGGTCACTGGAAAAGGGGACATTTCCAAATGTATGGAAGCATGCTAAACTGTGTCCAATCCTGAAGGACAGCAAAGAACCCATTACTCCTGCCCATAGTCGACCAATCAGTCTACTCCCTTCACTCAGTAAGATATTGGAGGGTATTGTGAGGAGACAAATATAGGAGGTCATGGAGAAAAAGGATCTGATTACAGCCGATCAGCATGCTTATCGCACAAACCATTCCACTACCACTGCATTGGTTGACATGACCGACCAGTGGCTCAATGCTATGGATAATGGCAGGTTTGTGGGTGTACTATTTTTAGATTTCAGTGCAGCATTTGATTTAGTGGATCATGAAATTATTTTGACAAAATGAACGCATTATGGTTTTAAGGAGGTAGCATTGAATGGAAACAGTCATATCTAACTGACATACTGCAGGGGAGCTGCCTTGGGCCACTTCTTTACTTAGTACACCAACGACCTTGAAGCTCAAGCTACTATATTTGCAGATGATACTGCAATTCCTACAGCAATACAATCGGTTCAACAGGTACAGCAAGATCTACAAGTAGAGCTGGGAAATATCAGGGAGCGGGTTTGCAGGGGAACAAACTTGTTCTGAACACCATGAAAACCAAGGTTATGTTGGCCTGTTCCACCAGAAAAAAGGCCAACAACAACATGGGATACAATTAAGCATGGGGGAGGAAGTACAACCAGAGGAAGTGGCAGAAGCCAGACTACTAGGAGTGCAGCTAGACAGCTGCTTATCGTGGTCGTCTCAAAGCATTAATTGGGAGTCAGGTGAACTATTGTTCTGTGTTCTGGGAAAATGCATCAGCAGGTTAAATTAGGAGGATGCCGATAGTACAGAACAAAGCAGCAAGGATTGTTTTGAAGGTGGAGATGTGGTTCTTCTGTTGTAGTCATGCACAATGCTCTTGGGTGGTCATTAATCGACAAGATGATTGAAGAAGAAAACATGTTTATTTTACTTCATAATATACACCATTTAAAACGGGCAAACTCTATTCACAGCAGTAATCAGTTGGTAAGAGACAGTCATTCAGTCAATACTAGGAATAGACTGTCCACCATCTGTGTTATCCAGACGGAAAAGAAAAATAGGCCATATAACATTTCGATTCAGACTAATAAAGAAATTGAATAATTTATCAGAGCAAACCAGAAACCTTTCAATATATAAATTCAAATAATACTTTGAAACCATTTAAATGTAATACATTGGAAGGTTGTGCAGGACTATGGTAGATGAAGGAATCTTTTCAGATTGTTAGAGTGTTTATCTGGTCAATATGTCCTAATCCAATCTAAACCCTCACATCCAAACGATGTGATTCATACACAGACACACAAACACCATGTCAGAGTTGACTTCCATTACAAATGACTGCGTAGTAAGCGTTCATCAAATAAAGCTGCATTTAGTCCAACTGAATTAGAAACTAATCATAGACTATAGAGAGATATTTCTGCCGACTCTCTTATCTTTTCTCTCCTCTCCAACGGTACGGCACAGTGTGCAGCTCTGCCTCCAACCCAGAGGGAATACTTCACTAACTCAACTTTAGCTGCTGCTGCTGCTGTTATCTCCGCCAGACGAGACGGGAGCAGTAAGCGTCAAGCGGGGAGCGGCGCGGTGGGTTTGTCTCTATGGTAATTAGCTCTTATGTGTAAGCATAATTCCCCGTCCACGCTACGCTCCTCTGCCACTACACTCTCAGCACGGATGAGAGGATAAAAAGGAAAGGAGGAGAGGATGAGAGAGGAGGAGTGGAGGAGAGGAGAGAAGGGGCGACGACAGAGAGAAACAGCTGAGTAATTCCGGAACTGGAACGTTGGGTACATTCCCGGGGTATCTTTAGGGATTCCCCCAAGATTCAGGGAATCCCCGGAGGTTGACGTTTGATTGACAGGTCTGTCTGAGAGCATCTACTACAAGGAATATTCGAATGGTGTAGAGAAGGAAAACAGTTGTATCATCTTACAGCTGTTCTAAATGACCGCGAACAAAAATATAGAGTTATAGTTCACATAAGGAAATCAGTCAATTTAAATAAATTAGACCCTAATCTATGGATTTCACATGACTGGGAAATACAGATATGCATCTGTTGGTCAGAGATACCTTTAAAAAAGGTAGTGACGTGGATCAGAAAACCAGTCAGTATCTGGTGTGACCACCATTTGCCTCATGCAGCGCGACAAGGCGTTGATCAGGCTATTGACTGTGGCCTGTGGAATGTTGTCCCATTCCTCTTCAATGGCTGTGCGAAGTTTCTGGATATTGGCGGGAACTGGAACACGCTGTCGTAAACGTCGATCCAGAGCATCCCAAACATGCTCAATGGGTGACATGTCTGGTGAGTATGCAGCCCATGGAAGAACTGGGACATTTTCAGCTTCCAGGAATTGTGTATAGATCCTTGTGGCATGGGGCCATGCATTATCATGCTGAAACATGAGGTGATGGCGGTAGATGAATGACACGACAATGGGCCTCAGAATCAGGATCTCTGTGCATTCAAATTGCCATTGATAAAATTATATTATGTTTGTTGTCCGAAGATTATGCCTGCCAATACCATAACTCCACCGCCACCATGGGGCACTCTGTTCACAGCGTTGACATCAGCAAACCGCTCGCCCGTCTGCCATCTGCCCAGAACAGTTCAAACTGGGATTCATCCGTGAAGAGCACACTTCTCCAGTGTGCAAGTGGCCACCGAAGATGAGCATTTGCCCACTGAAGTTGGTTACCACACAAAACTGCAGTCAGATCAAGACCCTGGTGAGGAAGCCGAGCAGATGAACATCCCTGAGACTGTTTCTGACAGTTTGTTTGTGCAACAGTTTGTTTGTTCTTCGGTTGTGCAAACCAACAGTTTCATCAGCTGTCCGGTTGGCTGGTCTCAGACGATCCCGCAGGTGAAGAAGCCAGATGTGGCGGTCCTGGGCTGTGGCGTGGTTACACATGGTCTGTGGTTGTGAGGCCGGTTGGACGTACTGCCAAATTCTCTAAAACCGACTTAAGGCGTGAACATTTACATTCAATTCTCTGGTGGACATTCCTGCAGTCAAATTGCCAATTGCACTCTCCCACAAAACTGGATACATCTGTGGTATTGTGTTGTGTGACAAAACTGCACATTTTGGAGTGGCCTTTTATTGTCCCCAGCACAAGGTGCACCTGTGTATTGATTGTGCTGTGTAATCAGCTTCTTGATATGCCTGTCAGGTGGATGGATTATCTTGGCAAAGGAGAAATGCTCACTGACAGGGATGTAAACAAATTTGTGCACAAAAAAAGCTTTCTGTGCGTATGGAACATTTCTTGGATCTTTAATTTCAGCTCATGAAACATGGGACCAACAATTTACATGTTGCATTTATATTTTGGTTCAGTGACTTTTGATTCTGATTCATTCGAGAAAATGCCAGTATTACACTCACTCACGCACGCACGCACACACACACACACACACACACACGCGCACACACAGAGCGAGAGAGACAGGAGGCCTGTCAGGAAACAAAGCAGTCCATTATCATGTTGAGGCAGACACTTGTATTAGCATCCTGCCTGCCTGCAGCCCCCAGTCTTCACTTGTCTACTGACAGGAGGGGGCAGGCCAGGGTGGACAGAACACTTGACATCAGACTGTGAGCTGGTTTGTGTCTGTCAGTATTTTCAGCTTAACCCATCCATTTCACACACACACAACACACAAAGACACACACAGACACACACACAGTGTTGGTGCTTTATCCCTGTATGCTTTAATTAGTTGACCTCATGGCTCCAGTTCAGCCAATTTATCACCCCGTTGTGTTGATTAACACACACAGGCACGCGCACGCAGACACACAGACACACAAATCTCCAATCATGCTCTGCCGACCCCTGCTGTGTCTATCCACTGACCCTGAGTCAAACCTTCAACAGAACACAGAGAAGATAGTTGGAGGAAGAGGAGGAGTGAAGACAGAAGGAGAGGAGGAGAGGTTTGAAGTGTCTCAGAGTGTTTCGTAGGGAGGCAGGCTCAACCGTAGTCTCCTGCTCTCTCCTCCTCCTCCTCCTCCTCCTCCCTGTTCTTCCTCAGTCAAGCGGGTTTAACTGAGCCAGCTAAGCACGGCTAAACTGCAGAGAGAAACACAATACCATAGAGATTATACTACCTCACAGTAATATCTCACCCTCACAATCACCTAATAGCAGTGAGAGACACAGAGAGGGAGGGAGAGAGAGGGGGATGTAAATGAAGAGGACGTGGGATAAAAAGAGGAAGAGGAAGAGATAAAAGGGATGAAGGGTGGGAGGTAGCACAAAGAGAGAGGGGGGGGGAATGGATGAAGAGGACGTGGGATAAAAAGAGGAAGAGGAAGAGATAAAAGAGAGAGGGGGGGGAATGGATGAAGAGGACGTGGGATAAAAAGAGGAAGAGGAAGAGATAAAAGAGAGAGGGGTGGGAATGGATGAAGACAATGAAGGAAAGCAGGGAAAACAAAAGCTGAAGTGTTTTCTTGTTGGATGCCTCTCTTTGTCTCTGACCAGCCATTGCAGAACTATAACACTTGTCTGAATTGGAAATGCCAGAGAGCAAACGCTTAGTAAAATAAAACAACCCTTGGGAGTTAGACCACTGGCCTGGGCTGGGCCTGGTCGAATGTCTGTGTGACTCTTTTTTATCATTTTTATCCTGTCTTCCCTCGCTCTCACTCTCTCCGTCTCTCTCTTTCTCTCTCTCTCTCTCTCTGACTGTCTCCCTCTCTGACTTCTCTCTCTCTCTCTTCCGACCCCCATCTCTCTCTCTCTCTCCCTAACCAGACAGTCAATTAGGAGCCCTTCTCCACTAACAGTGTGGATGACCTTCATATAGAGCCATGATGAGGCTGGGCTATAAGATCAACACTGTACCAGAGGGCTATTTCAGGGCCACAAGGCCTCTACACACACACACACACACACACACACACACACACACACACACACACACACACACACACACACACACACACACACACACACACACACACACACACACACACACACACACACACACACACACACACACACACACACCTCTAAAGGGTTTGGTCTGTAAGAGGACTGGTTAAGGCATCAGTTCCTCTGTATCTCAGCACAAACTGCTTGCATTTTTGTCAATGTATTGTGATGTGAAATCTAAGTGGAAAATACCTTGGATTTGAAAAAATGATCAACTGCTGTTTTGAGAGTGGAATTTCAACCACAGGATTATGTCATCGTGGTAACCACATTTTAACATAGACAGACCTTGGATAAAATACGTTGAATAGGTACCTTTAAAGTATCCCCAGATCTTCACCGCTAAATTGATCTATACAGAGCAATGTTTAGCTTAGCTATGATGCTTAGCTATGATACTTGTCTGGGACAATGTGCAATCATGAGAATAAATGTTGAGAGAACTCCACTAAATATATTTACTGTTGCTATGAAAGTCATTCCAAAAGGTAGGTTTAACAGAGCAAATTAAATGTGACCATACTTTATCACTCATATATCATCAATGATGCTATTTAAGACCATGTAGCATTTGCAAAGTCATCAACAGCTATTGTCTCAATTTAACCCATGATTCATTAAAAAAAATAGACAAATAGGCCCAGGGCCGGCCCTTGCCATTCTGCAGCCCTAGGTGAGACCAAAAACTGCTCCCCTGCAAAACTAGAAAAGTCCCATTAAGTGTAACGGCAGATTTCCTCCTCTTCGTCTGAAGAGGAGTAAAGATCGGACCAAGATGCGGCGTGGTAAGTGTTCATGACGATTTTAATAAGAAAAGCACTGAACACTTTGAAACACAAAAACAATAAACGAATACATGAAATAACCAAACCGAACCAGTACCGTGTGGCGACAAACACACACACGGAAACAAACACCCACATACCAACAGTGAAACTGAGGCTACCTAAATATGGTTCTCAATCAGGGACAACAATAAACAGCTGCCTCTGATTGAGAACCATATCAGGCCAAACACAGAAATAGAAAAAACACAAACACAAACATAGACTTCCCACCCCAACTCACGCCCTGACCATACTAAATAAAGACAAAACAAAGGAAATAAAGGTCAGAACGTGACATTAAGAAAGATGATGTTAGAAAGACATCTAAAACACTGAAAAGACGTTGAAGTTAGGTTCAATTTAGGTTCTGAATTAAAGGTGAAAAGGCATATTTTTCGAACGCTGAAAATACGTACTTTGTGGACGTTGAAATCAGGTTCATTTTCAGTTCGGAAAGAAAAATTGAAAATATGAATTTTCCGGATGTTGAAATCACACTTATTTTTTGGGTTCTGAATCAAAATTGAAAATACTTCACAGTACATTTAAGTTTGATTTGATTTGATTTACTCCTGTTCTTTAACTTAGATGTTTGGTTCAGATGGAGACGTGAATCCAAGTTATCAATTATTAATTTGTTGACAAACTGGAAATAAACTAGCCAATCAGAAGATCCATCTCCTTCAAATGTTGATATTTGGTTGGTTTGACAACCAAACACATTTCAATATCCCATTTGAAATACAATAAATAGCCTATTAACTTGTCGACATGTTAACAAACGATATGTTGGATTCACGTCTCCAACTCAAACAAAAATACAAGTAAAAATATGGGATTAAGCCAGTGGCTCAGATGGAACTATCCATGCAGTAGATTCATCTACTTTAAACATTGATATTTGGTTGAGTTGTCAACCAAACACAATTCAATATTACTTTCGTAATGAAGCAAATAGCCTAAAGTTAAGGCTATCTTACAAAAGTAAAATGCGTAACACATCCATGGCCAACTCCAATGGCAGATAAAATACTTCTAAAAACAAGAAGTGACAAGAAGTTTTGGTCTTTACGTGTCCAAAAAGATACACATCAAAAAGCACTATTTTACATGTCAAATAACACTATTTGAAGTGTGAAATAAGCGTTTAATTTGACACGTCAAATAACACTATTCTATTAGAATGTTGTGTGTGAAAGCCAAGCGCCACCACTACTATCAGTAGCACTGTCAAAGCTGTACAAAACAGTCTGCAAACAAGCAAACACCGGCCACGAACTATGTGTTTTCAATACCGCGATGGCATTATTTGTTCCACCGCAACTTCTTGGGTAGCTAGCTTTAGCTTGGTACCTAACTAGCACCAATAGATCCAGCCTGAAAACAATGACCAGTAGAGACTGCAGTCATTTGACACGCAAAGACCAAAACGGCGTTCCGTAGGTGGCATGATAACTCCACATGCTCGAACGCAATGAGAATACAGTTGTAAATGGCATCCAATGTCCTCACTGCCCCTGTTTCTACTAGGGCTGGGATTTGCCAGGTACCTCACGATATGATATTATCACGATACTTAGGCCGATACGATATGTATTGCGATTCTCACGATTATTACGATTCTATATGTATTTTTATTCGATACTGTGATTGAATTGTGATTCGATATTCCAAACATATTGCTCACCACACAGTGCATTCAGAAAGTATTCAGACCCCTTCACTTTTACCACGTTTTGTTATGTTACCGCCTTATTCTAAAATTTATCAAATACATTTTTTTAATCATAAATCTATACACAATACGCCATAATGACAAAGCGAAAACAGGTTTTCAGATTTTTTTCTTTTCAACTTAAAAAAACAGAAATACCTTATTCAGACCCTTTGCTACGAAACACGAAATTAAGCTCAGGTGCATCCTGTTCCCATTGATCATCCTTGAGATGTTTCTACAACTTGTTTGGAGTCCACCTATGGTAAATTCTATTGATTGGACATGATTTGGAAAGGCACATAACTGTCTATATAAGGTGTCAGAGCAAAAACCAAGCCATGAGGTCGAAGGAATTGTCCGTAGAGCTCCGAGATAGGATTGAGTCGAGGCACCGATCTGGAGGTCCCCAAGAACACAGTGGCCTCCATCATTCTTAAATGGAAGAAGTTTGGAACCACCAAGACTCTTCCTAGAGCTGGCCGACCGGCCAAACTAAGCAATCGGGGGACATTGGCCTTGATCAGGGAGGTGACCAAGAACCCAATGGTCACTCTGACAGAACTCCAGAGTTCCTCTGTGGAGATGGGAGAACCTTCCAGAAGGACATCCATCTCTGGAGCACTCCACCAATCAGGCCTTTATGGTAGAGTGGCCAGACGGAAGACACTCCTGAGTGAAAGGCACATGATAGCCAGCTTGGAGTTTGCCAAAAGGCACTTAAAAACCTCTCAGGCCATGAGAAACAAGATTCTCTGTTCTGATGAAACCAAGATTGAACTCTTTGGCCTGAATGCCAAGTATCAAATCTGGAAGAAACGCTGCACCATCCCTATGGTGAAGCGTGGTGGTGGCAACAACATGCTGAGAGGATGTTTTTCAGCGGCAGGGACTGGGAGACTAGTCAGGATCAAGGGAAAGATGAACAGAGCAAAGGACAGAGATCCTTGATGAAAACCTGCTCCAGAGCGCTCAGGACCTCAGACTGGGACAATGGTTCACCTTCCAACAGGACAACGACCCTAACCACACAGCCAAAACAGCACAGAAGATGTCTTGGGACCAGCCTCTGAATGTCCTTGAATGGCCCAGACAGAGCCCGGACTTGATCGAACCTGATCGAACATCTCTAGAGAGACCTGAAAATAGCTGTGCAGCAACGTTCTGCAGAGAAGAATGGGAGAAACTCCCCAAATACAGGTGTGCCAAGCTTGTTTTTGCTTTGTCATTATGGGTATTGTGTGTAATTTGATGAGAGAAAATATCTATTTAATCAGTTTTGGAATAAGGCTGTAGTGTTACAAAATGTAGAAAAAGTCAAGGTGTCTGAAAACATTCTGGATGCACTGTATGTCTGCTGCAGAGGGAGAAGAGAGAGCCATGAGAAAACGAGTTTAGATCAATCATGGAAATAAAAGTGCTGAAATCAAATGGTCTCCCTTTTGAAAAAGAACATGGAGAACATGCTATCAAAGGACAATTCTGGAGTTTTGGTACAGGTACAGCCAACTAGCCAACTAATTATTGCTCTATTGTCAAAATGACACGATACAATATATCATCAAAAATACTTTCCCGATATATAGCTGTATCGTTATTTCCCCCAATCACTAGTTTCTATCAACACACACACACACACACACACACACACACACACACACACACACACACACACACACACACTTACCTAGCCACCCTGCTCCAGAGTTGGGGACACACATGTCCAGCTCGGCGCTGGGCAGGACGAACCCCACCACGAACACCTCCACTCCATCAGACATCAGCGCCATGCCCAGCACGAAGAACAGCTGCCACTGAAACCTGCCGTGGCCACACTCCTGCATGATCAGCTCATACTGCTGGGCCAGCTCCTCCTCGTCCGCCTGTCTCTCTTGCTCCAGGTCCTTACGGTCCCTCATGCTGTCTGAGACGAGTTGACCCAGAGAATCATGCCCGTCTCTAGGCTTCCCGTCAGCAGGCACCCCCTGATACTCCCCCTCATAGATCTCATCTTCATCATCGTGACCCTCCGTGGCGTCACTGGCGTAGTCTTCCTCGTCTTCGTCTTTGGCGGTAAGACCACCGGGGAAGTGGTCGTTGCCATCGGGCTGCGTGTAGGCGTAGCGTCCGTCATCATCGTCGTCGTCCTCGTTCTGGAACTGGCTGTAGTTGCGTTGGGAGGAGTACTCGTCCGCGGCACGGTTGACGACCTTGCTGACCTTCTTAGCGGCATGGCGTTTGGCCTCCTTGGCAATGTCCTTGGCGCCCTTCACCAGTGACGTCCTGTTGTTGTACGACTCGTCCATCTTGCTGACTCTGACTCTACCTGTCTTTATTTGCCCTTTAGCGAACCAGCTAGGTCAGTTGGGAACCAATGTTCACTGGCAAAAAGAACTGCCAAAAAAGCTGACCTAAGTGTGAGAGACAATTAGAAAGTAACTTACGTTAGCTTACTTTCTTCTGTTACAACGGGGCAACCACAGTAAGTTGGGAGATGGTTCAAATGATACTAGCGTTGGCTAGGATAGCTAGCTGCTGCTGCTGGTGTGAGGGAGAGCAGATCTCTATGGCAGTGGGATGGGAGCAGGCGCACGGTTGAGAGGTGAAGACAGCTGAGTTCCAGTAGGAGAGATCACCATCCACGCTGTCTTTACGTCTGGTCACAGCTCATCTTTCTGTGGAGAGAGAAACATTTGTTTAATTTCTGGTCCAGCAGTGTTCAGGTTTAATGTCCCATCTCAGTGTCAGTCTCTAAAGTCAGGTTCTCTGCAGAGTGTACTGTTTGTGCCTGTAGATTTAGTGAGGAAGCCTTGAGGACTTCAGTGTACTAGCTATAACTCTCCCTCAACATTATCAGGAGATCTGTCTGTGACGCCAATGGCAGGAAACGAACGTAAAAGGCGGAAACAAGGGACAGAGAGAAGGGGCTAAATAAAAATGGAACCATTCCATACACTCTCTGACTGGAATGGGTCTGAGACACCCATGTGGTCTGTTTGGGGGTCAATGAGTTCCGGTTAGGTCTGATCCATCTAGTCCAATACGGTACATTCCATCTAGTTTCTGTGTTCCGTCTCTCGACTGGTCTTGCGTTTGTGTATTCTGTCTGAGCATGTGTGTTCCATCCTGCTTCACCATTAAATCAAAGATGTAATCACATTTTATATGTCACACGCGCAGAATACAACGGGTGTAGACTTTTCTGTGAAATGCTGGTTTAGGAGCCCTTCCCAAGGATGCAGAGTTTTAAAAAATAACACAAAAATTAAAATAGTAACACAGGAGGAATAAAATACATAATAATGAAGCTACATAAAGGGAGTACCAGAACCAGATCAATGTGCAGAGATGCTGTACAACGTGTTTGAGGTAGATATGTACATGAAGGCAGGGTAAAGTAACTAGGCATCAGGATAGATAATAATAAGGTATTTGAGGTAGATATGTACATGAAGGCAGGGTAAAGTGACTAGGCATCAGGATAGATAATAATAAGGTATTTGAGGTAGATATGTACATGAAGGCAGGGTAAAGTGATTAGACATCAGGATAGATAATAATAAGGTATTTGAGGTAGATATGTACATGAAGGCAGGGTAAAGTGACTAGGCATCAGGATAGATAATAATAAGGTATTTGAGGTAGATATGTACATGAAGGCAGGGTAAAGTGACTAGACATCAGGATAGATAATAATAAGGTATTTGAGGTAGATATGTACATGAAGGCAGGGTAAAGTGACTAGGCATCAGGATAGATAATAATAAGGTATTTGAGATAGATATGTAGATGAAGGCAGGGTAAAGTGACTAGGCATCAGGATAGATAATAATAAGGTATTTGAGGTAGATATGTGAAGGCAGGGTAAAGTGACTAGGCATCAGGATAGATAATAATAAGGTATTAGAGGTAGATATGTACATGAAGGCAGGGTAAAGTGACTAGGCATCAGGATAGATAATAATAAGGTATTTGACATAGATATGTACATGAAGGCAGGGTAAAGTGACTAGACATCAGGATAGATAATAATAAGAGTAAAATAAAGAACAGAGTAGCAGCAGCATATGATGAGTGTTAAAGTGTGTGTGTATGATTGTGTGTCTGTGTTAAAGTGTGTGTGTATGATTGTGTGTCTGTGTTAAAGTGTGTGTGTATGATTGTGTGTCTGTGTTAAAGTGTGTGTGTATGATTGTGTGTCTGTGTTAAAGTGTGTGTGTGTTATTGTGTGTCTGTGTTATTGTGTGTCTGTGTTAAAGTGTGTGTGTATGATTGTGTGTCTGTGTTATTGTGTGTCTGTGTTATTGTGTGTCTGTGTTATTGTGTGTCTGTGTTAAAGTGTGTGTGTATGATTGTGTGTCTGTGTTATTGTGTGTCTGTGTTATTGTGTGTCTGTGTTATTGTGTGTCTGTGTTATTGTGTGTCTGTGTTATTGTGTGTCTGTGTTATTGTGTGTCTGTGTTATTGTGTGTCTGTGTTATTGTGTGTCTGTGTTATTGTGTGTCTGTGTTATTGTGTGTCTGTATGATTGTGTGTCTGTGTTATTGTGTGTCTGTGTTATTGTGTGTCTGTATGATTGTGTGTCTGTGTTATTGTGTGTCTGTGTTATTGTGTGTCTGTATGATTGTGTGTCTGTGTTATTGTGTGTCTGTGTTATTGTGTGTCTGTGTTATTGTGTGTCTGTGTTATTGTGTGTCTGTATGATTGTGTATGTGTGTGTTTTTTTTGTAAGTGTGTCAGTGTGATGTGTGTGAGTGACTGCGTATATAGTGTGTATAATAGTCTTATGAGTGTGCATAGGGTAAATGCAAGATAGGGTCAATGCAGTCTTCATGAACCATTTAATTAACTGTATAGCAGTGTTATGGCTATTTAGCAGTCTTATAGCTGTGGGGTAGAAGCTGTCTCGGAGCATGTTAGTCTGAGAACCGATGTTCCGGTACCATTTGCTGGACGGTAGAAGAGTGAACAGTCTATGGCTTGGGTGGCTGACATCTTTAGCAACTTTCGGGCCATTTTAATCCCTCAAAATCACATTGTATAGTGCTGGGTAACGCATTGATATCATGGCTACCATTGAAAGCAACCTATGACTTGAATGGCGAATGGGAGATGTGCTTTAGTTGCGAGTTGAGATTGAGAAATAAAATGGTAGCTATTTTTAACCGAGACTATCAAAACAGTTTTAACACATGAATCGTGGCCATCAAAACAATTAACACGCGATTGCATTTAGAATTATTGTTTGCGCAATGACTGGGCTTATAAAAACATGTTTCACTCCAGTACCAGCTTTTTGAGGAGCTGCTCTCGTGCTGTCTGACAGGTGATAGGCCATTCTGCTCCTCAAACTAGGCTCCGTACGCTGTGTGCGTGTGATAAGATACATGACGACTAATGGAATAATACACGTGCCAATTGAATTCCTCAAAATTATGCAAATTAACCTATAGACCGATAAGCATGACCGGGCAAATTTATTTTTTTGTCGGCTAATGGATTAACGGTTAACTGTTAACGTCCCTAGTTCTGTATGCGTTTCTGTGTGTAGAATAAACAATGGTCTAGAGTTTTAGCAACCCTAGTGGTGGAGGAGACGTGTTGGTAGAAGTGAGGTAGACAGGTTTTAAGTCTGCCTGCGGTAAAGTCTCCGTCCACCAGAAATGCTGCCCCTGGGTGTGCGGTTTCTTATTTGTTTATAGCCCCATACAGTTTGTTGATTGCCAAAGTGGTGTTGGCTTGTGGAGGGATGTAGGCAGCCGTGATAATTACAGATGAGAACTCTTTTGGTAGATAAAAAGGTCTGCAGCTTATTCTTTATCAGGTGAGAAAAAGCTAGGGATTTCCTTCACACTGGAAACAGTGCACCAGTTGCTGTTTATGAAGAGGCACACCCCTCTCCCTTTGGCCCGAGGCTACTGTCGGTTGATCATGCCGCTGCACGGAGTATCTGCAAGGCATATAATGTTGCAGCTTTTCAAGTCTCTCTGATAGGAGACTCTCAAACGAAGCTCATCCATCTTATTCTTGAGTGGCTATACGTTTTCCGATAAAACGGAGGTGAGTGCTGGTCATTTTTCATGAAACAAAGGAATAGGGTTCAGTGTGAACAAGGGAATAGCTGAGTCAGATTTTAAGTCAAAATCGAGGTTAGTAAATGTCGATCTGATATCCAAAAGTGCTTGATGGTCATGTGTGAACCGTTTCAGGAAGCTAGGCGTATGCCGCACGTCACTACTTCACAGGACAACATTTTAAATCAAAATGTGTTTTTAGGCAGAAATGCTTTCTGGAACATGTGAACTTTCATCTGCCTTAATAACAAACTTGCATGCCATCTGTAAATATGAATACGAAATTACGAGCCTAGTTGGTTTCACCACGGATAAAGACAGGAACCTTCCCGCCAGCCATGATTGGCTGAGATAATGGATGGGCTGGACATGCCGAGAGATGAGTTCAGATTGGTCTGCCATGTAGCATGCTTCTGTCTATAACGTGAGCTGCTACTGCAGCTTTTTTGAAAGATATCATGGAGAACTTAAAAAGTGTTTCTAATGCTCTCAACAACATTGCTGCCCTGAATGTTGCAGGCCCTATTGACAAAGATCAGTGGGGAAAAGTTGTGATGGACTACTTTCTGGAGGACGATCGGGCCATGCTTATTCTATCTGACTGAAAATGAATCAGACGATGAGGAAATCCCTGATTTATGTAAAAACATTGTCGAGTCTTCTAATGACAGTGATGAAGAAGACATGGCAAACAACAGTGCTGTTGTCACAGAAGAAGTTGACCATGTTTCGAAATCAGTGGAATGCCCAGTGGAAACAGCGTTTGATTGCAAATGCAGAGGGAGTCGAAAAGAGAACGTAGAAAGAAGGCTGTTGTATAAAACACCTGTCTCCGGATTACATCTTCCAAATAAGGGCAATCATGGCATCCATGGCAGAGAGGGAGAAGCATTCATCCATATGTACGGGCAAGGGTCGAAGTACATTTTCAGATATTATACGTTTCTAATTTTGTCAAAGTTGTTTTCATTGCACATTAAAGCCTACTGTTAGCTAGCTAGCGAACGTTAGCTGTCTGGCTTGCTAGCTAAAGTTATGTGTATGATCTGTGTAGTAATATTATTCTCAGAAAGCCATTTGCCTTGCTAGTTATATAGCCTAATGTTAGCTAGCTAACATTGAAACGTGTTGGTTAGTTATAGCTGCAGATTCATACTACATAAATTCATGCATGGTAGCTAGCTATGACAATCGGTTTGTATTACTAGTACTGTAGAGGTTAGGATTATGGTTCGTTGTTTAGCTAGCTAGCTAACTTACATGTCTAAACAAAAGACTCCATTTCGCATGATCTGTGTAGTAATATTATTTGTATCTCAGAAAGCCATTTGCATTGCTAGTTATAGCCTAATCAAGTCCATATTATGGCAAGAACAGCTCAAATAAGCAAAGAGAAATGACAGTCCATCATAACTTTAAGACATGAAGGTCAGTTAATGCGGAAAAATTGAAGAACTTTGAAAGATTCTTCAAGTGCTGTCACAAAAACCATCAAGCTCTATGATGAAACTGGCTTTCATGAGAACCGCCACAGGAAAGGAAGATTGAGAGTTTTACCTCTGCTGCAGAGGATAAGTTCATTAAAGTTACCAGCCTCATAAATTGCAGCCCAAATAAATGCTTCACAGAGTTCAAGTAACAGACACATCTCAACATCAACTGTTCAAAGAAACCACTACTAAAGGACACCAATAAGACGAAGAGACTTGCTTGGGCCAATAAACAAGAGCAATGGACATTAGACTGGTGAAAATCTGTCCTTTGGTCTGATGAGTCCAAATTTTAGATTTTTGGTTCCAACCGCCATATCTTTGTGAGACGCAGAGTAGGTGAATGGATGATCTCTGTATGTGTGGTTCCCACCGTGAAGCATGGAGGAGGATGTATGATGGTGTGAGGGTGACACTGTCAGTGATTTATTTAGAATTCAATGCACATTTAACCAGCATGGCTACCACAGCATGCTGGTTTGGGATGAGTTAGATCGCAGAAGGACGGAAAAGCAGCCAACAAGTGCTCAGCATATGTGGGAACTCCTTCAAGACTGTTGGAAAAGCATTCCAGGTGAAGCTGGTTGAGAGAATGCCAAGAGTGTGCAAAGCTGTCATCAAGGCAAAGCGTGGCTACTTTAAAGAATCTCAAATATAAAATATATTTAGCTTTGTTTAACACTTTTACGGTTACTACCTGATTCCATATGTGTTATTTCAAAGTTTTGATGTCTTCACTATTATTCTAAAATGTAGAAAATAGTACAAATAAAGAAAAACCCTTGAATGAGTAGGTGTCAACTTTTGACGGGTACTATATATACAGTGCTTTCGGGAAGTATTCAGACCCCTTGACTTTTTTTTTTGTTATGTTACGGCGTTACTCTAAAATGTATTCAATCATTTTTTACCCTCGTAAATCTACACACAATACCCCATAATGACAAAGTAAAAACAGGTTTTTAGAATTTTTTGGAAATGTATTTAAAAAAAAATTGAAATATCATATTTAAATAAGTATTCAAACCCTTTACAAACAGAAAGATCATATTTACATAAATATTCAGACCCTTCAATCAGTACTTTGATGAAGTACCTTTGGCATCAATTATAGCCTCAAGTCTTCTTGGGTATGATGCCACAAGCTCGGCATACCGTTATTTGGGGAGTTTCTCCCATTCTTCTCTGCAGATCCTCTCAAGCTCTGTCAGGTTGGATGGGGAGCGTCGCTGCAGAGCTATTTTCAGGTCTCTCCAGAGATGTTTGATCACAGGAGTGGCTTCGGGACAAGTCTCTGAATGTCCTTTTGTGGCCCAGCCAGAGACCGAACTTGAACCCCAACCGAACATCTCTGGAGACAACTGAAAATATCTGTGCTGTGACACTCCCCATCCAACCTGACAGAGCATGAGAGGATCTGTAGAGAAGAATGGGAGAAACTCCCCAAATACAGGTGTGCCAAGCTTGTAGCACCCTACCCAAGACGACTCGAGGCTGTAATCGCTGCAAAAAGGTGCTTCAACAAAGTACTGATTGAAGGGTCTGAATATTTATGTAAATATGATCTTTCTGTTTTTTGTTTTTAATACATTTGCAAATTTTCTAAAAAACTGTTTTTGCTTTGTCATTATGGGGTATTGTGTGTAGATTGATGAGGGGAAAAACGATTTCAGCAATTTTATAATGATGTAACGTAACAAAATGTGAAGGGGTTTGAATACTTTCCGAATGCACTGTATCTGTATACTGTGCGTATACAGAAGAAGTGTAAGAGTGGAGCGTAGTAGCCTTCATATATAGAGAGGGGTGAGTGTGGGTTGAGGCCCCTGTATAGGCACATGACAGGATGATGTATGGTGTTTGTGCTAACCTCTTGTCCCAGGGCTGAGATAAGACATGAGGATGCATCTGTCATGCTACCAGGAGCATTGAAGCTGGGGTCTAGACCAACCTCAACCAGCCCTGGAGATTTTGCTGCATTGCAGAAGTCAAATGGAGTGGAAAGCAGGGTTGTTCTGACTAACTTTGTCTTTGCTGGTGGATTTGGGGGGTGTGTGTGTGTGTGTGAAGATGTCTGTGTGTGTAGTGTAGAAGGTATTCTTTGTGTGTGTGTGTGTGTGTGTGTGTGCGTGTGTGCGTGCGTGCATGCGTGTGTGCCCATGCAGCATGTGTACTGTATGTGTATAGTATGTGACGTCATGTGGTGTATCTTTCTACATCACTGCACGAATCAACCCAGTCCAATAAAAAAAGTAAAATACCTCAACCACAATGCAACAAACCATAAACATACAGCAATAATGTACCACCAAGACAGCAAACACAAAGATATCTCTACTTCCTGTTCATCTGGCCCATCTAGAGAGGAGAGAGCCGTCTCGGAGGCCGCATCCTAAATGGCTCCCTATTCTCCACATGGCCCCTGGTGAAAAGTACTGCACTATATAGGGAACAGTGTATCATTTGGGATGTTAGACAAGTTCCCTAAAATCCATGACAGTACTCCTGCTTCCCTAACACAGTGTCTGACGGCTCAGTGGGGGTCAGACCAGGACAACAGACCAAAATCACACTGGAGGCTGAGGTTTTGCACCCAGGGGGGAAGGATGAGGGAATAGCTGATTAACTCTGCCTGACTAATTTAGGCACACCTTTTACAAAACGGTGAGGATGGGATAACCAAGCAGCCATGGTAGGGTGGGATGTAGACTGTGGAATAGGAATGCCTGTGAAATGTTTTAGCAAAGGTTGATTGAAAGACTCTTCACTTTACCACACTGTCCTTCTTTCTCCCTCTCCCCTTCTCTCCCTCTCCCCCTCTCTCCCTCTCCCCTCTCTCTCTCTCTCTATAGTGTAAAAACGCTTCAAAGTCATCTTCATACAGGCAATCTGGGACTTAAAGGCCTTGTATATCTGTCTGTTGACATTTCATTAGGTATGATGGTGGATCCATTCCTTCCTACATACAGTTAATATGTCTGTCTGTTGACATTTCATTAGGTATGATGGTGGATCCACTCCTTCCTACATACAGTTAATATGTCTGTCTGTTGACATTTCATTAGGTATGATGGTGGATCCATTCCTTCCTACATACAGTTAATATGTCTGTCTGTTGACATTTCATTAGGTATGATGGTGGATCCATTCCTTCCTACATACAGTTAATATGCTAATGGTCATTAATGCTGACATTTACAAATCACCACTATGCACCTTGAGCTTCCCAGATAACACAGTATGGATTTA
Source organism: Oncorhynchus nerka (assembly GCF_034236695.1). Lineage (NCBI taxonomy): Eukaryota > Metazoa > Chordata > Actinopteri > Salmoniformes > Salmonidae > Oncorhynchus > Oncorhynchus nerka. The sequence continues at coordinate 9,117,973 of NC_088414.1, read as the reverse complement.
TATGGTACATCAGTATAAACACACACTGACGCAGGTGCGAACAGAAAATCACACACACACACACACACTTTACCCTTCCAATTTCAAATCCAAGAGTCAAATGCCTTTCCACGTCTCTCTCCCTGCGTAGCTGCTGTGCCTAGTGCAGTGATTGGGGTTAATATAGCCGCCGCAACCTCAAGATGTGTTTTAAGCAATCAGCACATTTCCTGCTGGCTGGAATCAGGAGCCTGCTGAGGGGGACAAATGATTTCCTCCTACTGCGGCTGTCATGGCCCGCTGACGCCACCCAGCCACCTTCATTAATCACACACACACGTGCATGCACGAACGCACACACACAGACACGCGCGCGTACGCACGGACACACACGGGCATGCACACACAGTGAATCAAAGAGCAGGGGAGATTTTCCCCATTCTGTAGGAGACGGTGGGATAAAATAAAAATACAAAACGTAAACCTAATTGCTCCTCTAAGTCGCTCTGGATAAGAGTGTCTGCTCAATGACTAACATGCAGCTTTCCATATCCAACCAGGGTTGCAAACAGAAAACGTTTTTAAAAGAAAAATCTGTATTCTGATTGGAGAGAACTGCTTAGATACATGTAGTACCTTTTCCGTTAAAAAAACCCTGTTTCCTCCTGTTTTTCATGCTTTCTGAACACTACCCAGGTATTCCTCAGGGAGTGAATGTGTGTGTGTGTGCAGGGTGGCGATGTTTCCTTATAAGGATGTTTGAAGAAGGAACGACACCCGTCCTCTTGTCTAGGTAGCTGCAGGATACTGCAGTAGCATCAGACGTGGTTTCCCCATGCTCTCACTCCCCCTTTAATCATCTCCTCCCAGCCAACCCCAAAACTCTACCTCTCAGCGGCATCAAAGGTTACAGTACAGGCTTGTTCTTAATCATCCTGCATCAATTGGAAAATAAAAATAAAAAACAAATATATATATATATATATATATATATGATTGGTCCAGAGGTGAGGTGAAAAGTACTGGCTGAAAAAGTTTATGTGTAAATTCACTGCTCTGTCTCTCTTGGGGCTATGATGTCACAGTCTCAGTGATGTCACATTGCGACATTTCGTGTCTCCCTATTGTACTCCACATAGCGTTGCCTGGTGATTGGTTACTGACTGATAAAGACAAAGGGCAGTATAACAACCATTCATTACACTGGGACTCAATTATGTATTTATGGAGTCACACACACACACACACTGCACGAAAGCTGTCATAGTCTCAGGACACACACGTGGGCACGCACACACACCCACCAAGCTGCCTGGCTGCGTGCAGTAATATGGTGATGGATGGCTGTGTGGGTTGACTGGCTGCTGGGGATGACTGCACAACAGCTGTAAGAGATCAAACTGGTTTCATAGAGGCACTGAGGACTGTGTGTGTGTGTGTGTGTGTGTGTGTGTGTGTGTGTGTGTGTGTGTGTGTGTGTGTGTGTGTGTGTGTGTGTGTGTGTGTGTGTGTGTGTGTGTGTGTGTGTGTGTGTGTGTGTGTGTGTGTTGTTTAGCAATGACTATCACAAGCACTACATGGACATAGGCTCGTCGGACATCTCATTCCAATTAATATGGAGTTGGTCCCCCCTTTGCTGATATAACAGCCTCCACTCTTCTGGGAAGGCTTTCCACTGGATGTTGGAACATTGCTGCGGGGACTTGCTTCATTTCAGCCACAAGAGCATTAGTGAGGTCGGGCACTGATGTTTGGGCGATTAGGCCTGGCTCGCAGTCTGCGTTCAATGTAAGTAACAATACTGACATAAAGACCATAACATATAAGTATCCAAAAGGAATTGGGTCTTTCCATCAATAATGGGGCCAATGTGTGACATTGGGCTCAACATTTCTAAATGGTTTGAAACAAAAATAAAAAATGATTTTTATGCAGCTCCAGGAATAGAGGAATATATGCAAATTGACCCATAACTCCAATTTCAACATCGGCCTTGGACAATACATCCTTTAAGCAAGGTTGATACAGACATTGGCAAGTCAAAATCAAGGCCATTCAGGGACATTCTCAAGCACTTAATTGTATTTTCAAATACCTCAATGTTATTCTATTGTGGAGCAGTTAGTCTGGTGGCTAAGAGCATTGGGCCAGTAACCTAAAGGTTGCTGGTTTGAATCCCCAAGTCGACTAGGTTAAATATCTGTCCATGTGCCCTTGAGCAAGGCACTTAACCTTAATTACTCCTGTAAAACGATCTAGATAAGAGCATCTGCTAAATGACTAAAATGCCATAATTTAGTTAAATTATACATACAGGGCTTAATATAGAACACCCCCCCCCCCCCCCAACAAAAAAAGCATGCAAAAAGTGTCAAAATAAATAAATAAATGTTTAGGCCTTGTCAATGCATTGATTTTATCATTATTATTATATACCTAAAATATGTGAGAATAATGTGTACTTGCCTGACTAAATTAATTGAATGAACGCATCCATGCCGGCTTTCTGAAGACTATGTTGCCGACACAGGCAAACATAATAAAACCATGAATAGCGGTAGCATTAATCTCGCCATCTGTTTTTATAATGAGAAAACGACCAAAAACCAGGTTCCTTTTGTAATGGGAAGATTTTTATGAGAAGCCAAGTTGAAGCCAACAATAGATATTGTCATCCTCATAATAACCGCACGTGGTTTTCACCGCAACAGATTAGCGCAACAACACCCGTCAATTGAAGCAGCGGGAAACTACCCGAAACTGGTCACATCTCTCACAAAAACGTATCAAAAAAGAAGAGAATGAAGAAGAACTTAGAAATTGGCTACAATAATTAGAAGGACTTTTCAAGAACCAAATTGAGGACATATCTGAATATCAAGGTAGGCCTATTACTACTTGAATTTCGGAGCTCCAAATTCAAATTCAAGTAGGCTACTTCAAGCCCCGTGTTTAAAATTGCAGGTCTAACATGGAGAACAAAATGTATTCGTCATGTTATTTCATTGCCAGATCATAGTGTGAAGAAGCCCACTAGGCTATGTAATGTGTTGTCATTATATCAGGAATAATTCATAGGAATTGTGTTGCGCAATAATCTATCCTACACACGTGTTCAATCCTAGGGCTAAAAACATGAAAACGTGAAGTCATTACCTTGATGCATTCTCTGTCAAATCTAACAAGATCCTGCCGTAAATCAAGCAGACAACAGATGATGAACATCAATTCACTAGGGATATTAGATCCAACGATGGATCCAGTCACAACTGACTTCACCTGTTTAACGAATGAGACACCAAAATATTCTGGGCATTCCTAGCGAACACCTTTTTTTCAGCACTTGGGCTGTGGTAGCATTGCATGCGCTGTCACAACAGCTGTTCCTCGCTTGAACGTTCCTTCCTGGATCAGATGATGACGTGTGAAATTATCACAGTATAATTGCAGCTCAACACCAAGTGTGCATCCAACAAGTATTATACATAATTATTGATCAACCACGTTAATGATTGTATCGAATTAGGTTTGAATTATCAAGGTAATATAACTGTTTCGGTTGGAAGCATTCGATTTTGCAATCGCATTTATATTTTTGATTTCTATGCCCATGAAAAATGTTTTCACCCAGTAACGTAATACATTAAATGTTACATAGTTACACTGCATTTCTGAGATGTCCCACAGCTAGATCCAGTATTCTTACAGGGTTCAAATTCAAGGTATAATTTAACTAATTAATAGTTAATATATGATATAGCGACATCTTATTTTACCATAAATGCAAAGACGGAAAAATAATGTGTTATGTCACACGATTTTCGACAAATCCGTCAAGACACCAGCCATGATAAAGGGTTAGACATAGGTTTTAAATCAACTCGTGAATTGTATGGAATATAGCTATGTTCCCCCCTTATATCTTGATGTAATGACATTAAACAAAGTGGCAGATTATTAGGAACGACTTCCGCTGTAACAAGTTGTCCAGCATTGGAACTCTTCACTGGTACCCTAGTTTATAGAAAGACCCAATTACATTAAATGTGACTACTATAATCAATGGACCAATCTTTTCACGAGTTGATACACTCTATTCCAACGTTGATATATACCTCTATTCCAATTTACAGCCAACATTGAGTTAATTAAGGTAGATGTCTGTCTGGTAGCCAGATAACGTTCTCCAGTCTTCTGTCGCAAATGGCACCCTATTCCCAAGGCCCATTGGGGATTATTGTCAAAAGGAGCGCACTATAGGGAAAAGGGTGCCATTTGGGACACACACGGATGTATAGCTGAGCCAGGGAAATGTCAATACGCCCACGTTCAGTCCTGCTCAAGCTCCCATAATTAACTGTTTCAACTGTTTAGTGTCGGTCTCCATCAAACGGACACATCGCCAATGTTACAGTACAAAGAGAGACCGCGGGATGTTGTGTATGTTCAGCACTGACAATGGAAGCAGAGATAGTAGTACTGGGCCGAGAGAGACTATCTCGAGTGTTTTTTCTCTCCTTCTTTCTCTCTTCCTCTCTTGCTTTTCTCTCTCTCTCGCTCTCGTTCTACCCACCCCCACCCTCTGCTGGTCGTTTCACGCTCCACGGGTTCCCCCTTTACTACCGCGGTTCTATCCGCTCGCAGCAATGCGCTGCTGCGCTGCTTGGTCACAGTAAACCCGGCCAGGAAGGACATCAATCACCGGCCGGCCTTTTGACGAAAGCCGCGTTCTGTAATGAGATTCTAGGGCTTGTCCTGACATTGTGGAGGGGAATCAAACCTCCATCCTCCTCTATCCTCTAACTGCTCTCCTGTCTCCAGACGACTCAGTGGCAGGTAGCTTTGTGGTTTAAGCGCGTTCGCGTCTCTGAGCCCAGTTGAAAAAACGGTCAATGTGCCCTTGAGCAAGGCACTTAACCCAATGCACATGCTCCTGTATTTTGTATATGTTATGAATTGCAATTAGTACAATATGTTACGAATTTGCAATAAGTACAGTATGATATATTATGCATTTGGTGTGTTTAACGTTAGCTAGGTGGCTCGGTGGCTACTGTTAGCTAGGCTATGAGTTAGGTTAATGTTAGGGTTAGCTAACAAGTTGAGTAGTTGCAAATGAGCTAAAATGCTAAAGTTGTCCATGATGAGATTAGAACGCTCAACCCTTGGGTTGCTGGACGTTTGCGCTATACACCCAACCCATTCATTTATTTTTTCCTTTAACAAGTAACCTTGTCTTATATAACCATACCAAACATAACATACCATACTCATTTATATTTACTATGTTAAGCCTAGTCTATGAATCTAGGCTACTATCTGCATCAAACTCTATCTATTTCTTCTCGCTCTCTCTGCTGTAGATGGATCTGTTCTCTTTATGCATAATGTTTGCGTGTGCGTGTGTGTGTGTGTGTGTGTGTGTGTGTGTGTGTGTGTGCGCGCGCAGTGAGAGAGATCGAGAGGGAGAGTAATACAATACAATATTCGTTGTAATGTATGTTGATTGATTGATGAGTCCCAAGAGACGCTCAGGGACTTATAAGGTGTAAATATCTTTGTATTGTGTTTTTCATTTCATTGTCCTTCAGTCCAAAATGTTGTTATTAGAATGAAAGAGAGTGGGAAATCGTTAATTAGTCAATTACCTTTCTGCAAAACCGTTAGAGTTTAAAAAGTATATTAATTTTATTTAAATAAATTAAGCATCTTGTAGCCTAGAGTAGCCTACATGGATACAGCTAAATGTGTGATAATTCATGTACGGTGTTGTGATCTCAGCAGGGTGAGAGGTGTTGATCAAAGTGTCCCTCTCCGACAGCTGCTGAATTACACCGAGGACAGCGGATGGCAAACTACACCGTTTGAAGTTTAGAAACGTGACATACCTTTTAAAAGTTTTCCCAAAATATGCGAACGTCTTATTCCATTCATGTCTTATCACACGTGACAATAAATAGCCTATTTCGAGCTATTGGTGAGATAATCTAGTGCAGAGGAGTACCCACTACGGGTTTATACACATTTCAAATATACATTTATCCAACTGTAAACCTGGCAAAAATAAAAAGGAATCACTGGGATAGGCCACTCGCAATACACAGGGTTTGCATCAAAGAGTTGAAGTCAAATGTAAGTATAAAGAGAGGAAAACAACTATACTCACAGACTACAGAAGATGGACATTTCGGTAAAACAGCGCAGGGAACCAGCTGTATGCCTTTTCCCGCGGATATTTCCTGTTTTCCCTCGCGACGCAGAAACTGAGGTAGTTAGTGACCGCGCTAGGCTATTTCTCTTGTCTTTTTTCTTCCCCTCTCCTGCACGATGCACGATGCAGCGGTGCCTCTGCAGTACTCCAATAAAGAGAAGAGACGCCGAGAGGGAAAGAAAAACAGAGAGAGAGAGAGAGAGCGAGTACTACACATTCGGGGTGTAGTCTGTGTTGATTGATTTTTGAGTCCCAAGAGACACTCCGGGATTTATAAGGTGTACATATATTTGTATTGTGTTTTTCATTTCATTATCCATTATCCTAGTCCACGATGGAATGGGGTGAATGAAATCAATAATAGTAGTGGGCAATCCCCTATAATGGAACAATCTGTCCAGTATCTGAGGCTCTGGAGGTCCAACCCCATAATTATTTTGAGGCATTTTAAGCAAATTTCCTGCATTTTTACACAATCCAATATGCCGTCTCTATTTAGAACAAAAAGTAGGCAAAATAAGCCACAGTCATCAAGCTAGGTCAGAGATCATTATTAAATATGTTTAAGTGATTGATAAGACTGAACTAGGTCAAAGGTCATTCAATAATAAATATTGTGTTGCACATTTAACCAATAGCCTAAAACGAAATACAAAGACTTTTGATTGTCGTTGTTAAAACATCCTCTATATACATTTTCAGCCAGACCGACCAGCCAGACCGACCAGCCAGACCGACCGACCAGCCAGACCGACCAGCCAGCCCAACATTTAAAAAAAATATTCCCAAGGGAAAGGTTTGGAAACAAAACAACAAAACAAAATAAAACACATACACATCAAATATACATTAACACACAGAAACAGCAAATCCTCCATTTAATTAATCTCATAGGACTAATAGTAATGTAAAGCTATTTTTACTTACACACATTATAGCTGGGTCGCCCCGCCCTGTCTCTAGGGGTCCACGGCCCTGCAGCGCTCCAACCCAACACACATCACTCAGCTTTAGGATCTTAGCGAAACATTCATTATTGGTTTGGGGTGTGTTAGGCCAAGGCCAGAGTGACAACCCACAGGACAGCAGACCAGGTCCAGGAATGAGCAGCCCAGCAGGTAGGGATCGCCTAAATAGGTATCTCCCCTGACGTGGGCATTTTTTTAATACAGACTCCTTTTTGTCATACTGTATTCCATATAAGGCATCCAGACCTTATGAAAGTTGCCAAGTATAAACTTAATCTTGTAATAAATAAAATCCAGTGATATACAGTTGAAGTCGGAAGTTTACATAAACAAGGTTTAATGACTCCAACCTAAGTGTTTCAACCACTCCACAAATTTCTTGTCAACAAACTATAGATTTGGCAAGTCGGTTAGGACATCTACTTTGTGCATGAGACAATTAATGTTTCCAACAATTGTTTCCAGACAGATTATTTCACTTATAATTCACTTTATCACAATTCCAATGGGTCAGAAGTTTACATACACTAAGTTGACTGTGCCTTTAAACAGCTTGGAAAATTCCAGAAAATGATGTCATGGCTTTAGAAGCTTCTGATAGGCTAATTTACATCATTTGAGTCAATTGGAGGTGTACCTGTGGATGTATTTCAAAGCCTACCTTCAAACTCAGTGCCTCTTTGCATGACATCAAAGGAAAATCAAAAGAAATCAGCCAAGACCTCAGAAAAAAATGGTAGACCCCCACAAGTCTGGTTCAACCTTGGGAGAAATTTCCAAATGCCTGAAGGTACCACGTTCATCTGTACAAACAATAGTATGCAAGTATAAACACCATGGGACCACGTAGCCGTCATACCACTCAGGAAGGATACACGTTCTGTCTCCTAGAGATGAACGTACTTTGGTGCAAAAAGTGCAAATCAATCCCAGAGCAATATCAAATGACCTTGTGAAGATGCTGGAGAAAACAGGTACAAAAGTATCTATATCCACAGTAAAACGAGTTCTATATTGGCATAACCTGAAAGGCCGCTCAGCAAGGAAGAAGCTACTGCTCCAAAACCGCCAATAAAAAGCCAGACTACAGTTTGCAACTGCACATTGGGGACAAAGATCATACATTTTGGAGAAATGTCCTCTGGTCTGATGAAACAAAAATTGAAAAACTGTTTGGTCATAATGGCCATCGTTATGTCTGTAGGAAAAAGTGGGAGGCTTGCAAGCCGAAGAACACCATCCCAACTGTGAAGCATGGGGGTGGCAGCATCATGTTGTGGGGGTGCATTGCTGCAGGAGGAACTGGTGCACTTCACAAAATAGATGGCATCATGAGGAGAACAATTATATGGATATATTGAAGCAACATCTCAAGACATCAGTCTTAAGTTAAAGCTTGATCGCAAATGGGTCTTCCAAATGGACAATGACTCCAAGCATACTTCCAGAGTTGTGGCAAAATGGCTTAAGGACAACAAAATCAAGGTATTGGAGTGGCCATCACAAAGCCCTGACCTCAATCATATAGAACATTTGTAGGGCAGAACTGAAAAAGCGTGTGCGAGCAAGGAGGCCTACAAATCGGACTCAGTTACACCAGCTCTGTCAGGAGGAATGGGCCAGAATTCACCAACTTATTGTGGGAAGCTTGAGGAAGGCTAAACAATTTAAAGTCAATGCTACCAAATACTAATTGAGTGTATGTAAACTTCTGACCCACTGGGGATGTGATGAAAGAAATAAAAGCTGAAATAAATCATTCTCTCTACTATTATTCTGACATTTCACATTCTTAAAATACCTCTTTGGGCTAGGTGTTCCGCTAGCGGGATCACATCCGGTGAAAATGCAGTGCGCCAAATTCAAATGACAAAATCGTAATATTAAACATTCATGAACATACAAGTGTCTTATATCATTTAAAAGCTTAACTTCTTGTCAATCAGATTTCTAAAAGGCTTTACGGCGAAAGCATACCATGTGATTATCTGAGGACAGCGCCCCACATCAAAATACTTTTTTAACCAGCACAGGCTTCACAAAAATCACAAATAGCGATTAAATAAATCACTTAGCTTTGAAGAGCAACCTCTGTTTGCAATCCCACGGGTCCCAGCTACACAATGAATGTTCGTTTTGTTCGATAAAGTCCTTATTTATACTTCTTTATATCCAAAAAAGTCAGTTTAGTTGGCACCATTGATTTCAGTAATCCACTCCTTCAACATGCATACAAAGGAATCCAAACAGCTACCGGTAAACTTCATCCAAACAAGTCAAACAATGATTCTACTCAATCCTTAGGTACCCTAATATGTAAATAAACAATACTATTTCAGACGGAAAGAACAGTATTCAATAGGAAAGGAAAATAACGAAGAGCGTGCCCTCATTCACGTGCGCCAATAGCTTACTTTTCCTGTTGAGGTCACTTTGGAAAAACTACTATTACTTGTTAGTTTTTCAAGAAACAAGCCTGAAACCCTGTATAAAGACTGTTGACATCTAGTGGAAGCCACAGGTACTGCAGTCTGTAAGGATTTTTTTATACACTGCTCACAAAAAATAAAGGGAACACTTAAACAACACAATGTAACTCCAAGTCAATCACACTTCTGTGAAATCAAACTGTCCACTTAGGAAGCAACACTGATTGACAATAAATTTCACATGCTGTTGTGCAAATGGAATAGACAACAGGTGGAAATTATAGGCAATTAGCAAGACACCCCCAATAAAGGAGTGGTTCTGCAGGTGGTGACTACAGACCACTTCTCAGTTCCTATGCTTCCTGGCTGATGTTTTGGTCACTTTTGAATGCTGGTGGTGCTTTCACTCTAGTGGTAGCATGAGACGGAGTCTACAACCCACACAACTGGCTCAGGTAGTGCAGCTCATTCAGGATGGCACATCAATGCGAGCTGTGGCAAGAAGGTTTGCTGTGTCTGTCAGCGAGGTGTCCAGAGCATGGAAGCGCTACCAGGAGACAGGCCAGTACATCAGGAGACGTGGAGGAGGCCATAGGAGGGCAACAACCCAGCAGCAGGACCGCTACCTCCGCCTTTGTGCAAGGAGGAGCAGGAGGACCACTGCCAGAGCCCTGCAAAATGACCTCCAGCAGGCCACAAATGTGCATGTGTCTGCTCAAACGGTCAGAAACAGACTCCAAGAGGGTGGTATGAGGGCCCGACGTCCACAGGTGCGGGTTGTGCTTACAGCCCAACACCGTGCAGGACGTTTGGCATTTGCCAGAGAACACCAAGATTGGCAAATTTGCCACTGGCGCCCTGTGCTCTTCACAGATGAAAGCAGGTTCAAACTGAGCACATGTGACAAGCGTGACAGTCTGGAGATGCCGTGGAGAACGTTCTGCTGCCTGCAACATCCTCCAGCATGACCGGTTTGGTGGTGGGTCAGTCATGGTGTGGGGTGCATTTCTTTGGGGGGCCGCACAGCCCTCCATGTGCTCGCCAGAGCTAGCCTGACTGCCATTAGGTACCGAGATGAGATCCTCAGACCCCTTGTGAGACCATATGCTGGTGCGGTTGGCCCTGGGTTCCTCCTAATGCAAGACAATGCTAGACCTCATGTGGCTGGAGTGTGTCAGCAGTTCCTGCAAGAGGAAGGCATTGATGCTATGGACTGGCCCGTCCGTTCCCCAGACCTGAATCCAATTGAGCACATCTGGGACATCATGTCTCGCTCCATCCACCAACGCCACGTTGCACCACAGCCTGTCCAGGAGTTGGCGGATGCTTTAGTCCAGGTCTGGGAGGAGATCCCTCAAGAGACCATCCGCCACCTCATCAGGAGCATGCCCAGGCGTTGTAGGGAGGTCATACAGGCACGTGGAGGCCACACACACTACTGAGCCTCATTTTGACTTGTTTTAAGGACATTACATCAAAGTTGGATCAGCCTGTAGTGTGGTTTTCCACTTTAATTTTGAGTGTGACTCCAAATCCAGACCTCCATGGGTTGATAAATTAGATTTCCATTGATAACTTTTGTGTGATTTTGTTGTCAGCACATTCAACTATGTAAAGAAAAAGTATTTAATAAAAATATTTAATTCATTCAGATCTAGGATGTGTTATTTTAGTGTTCCCTTTATTTTTTTGAGCAGTGTATATAAACCCATAGACTTTCATTGGAAAGGCCTGTGACCTCCGCAAAAAAAAATTCAGGATGGATTTTCCTCAGGTTTTCGCCTGACATATCAATTATGTTATACTCACAGACGTTATTTTAACAGTTTTAGAAACTTCAAAGTGTTCTCTATCTAATTCTAGCTTCTGGGCCTGAGATGATATGAACATGACTGGGCATTCAAACACATCTGTATCCATGCATCATCATCAATAGCTTCTACCAGGTCTTCCTCACATTTTTGTTTTACAAGTTTTGCGTCATCGGGAAAATCAATCAAATTGATTTATAAAGCCCTTTTTACATCAGCAGATGTCCCAAAGTGCTATACATAAACCCAGCCTAAAACCCCAAACAGCAAGCAATGCAGATGTAGAAGCTCAGTGGCTAGGAAAAACTCCCTAGAAACACCACTAGAGGCTGAGGGGGATGCAAAACCGGACAGGAAGATTACATCTGTGACTCAACTCACTCAAGTGACGCAACCCCCCAATGACTGCATGGAAGAGCACTAGTAAGCCAGTGACTCAGACCCCGTAGTAGGGTCAGAGGCAGAAAATCCCAGTGGAGAGAGGGGAGAGGGCCAGGCAGAGACAGCAAGGGCAGGTCATTGCTCCAGTGTCTTGCCTTTCACCTTCTCACCCATGGGCCAGACTACACTCAATCATAGGACCTGCTGAAGAGATGAGTCTTCAGTAAAGACTTAAAGGTTGAGACCGAGTCTGCGTCTCTCACATGGGTAGGCAGACCATTTCATAAAAATTGAGCTCTATAGGAGAAGGCCCTGCCTCCAGCTGTTTGCATAGAAATTCTAGGGACAATAAGGAAGCCTGCGTCTTGTGACCGTAGCGTACGTGTAGGTATGTAGGCAGGACCAAATCGGAGAGATAGGTAGTAGCAAGCCCATGTAATGCTTTGTAGGTTAGCAGTAAAACCTTGAAATCAGCCCTTGCCTTAACAGGAAGCCAATATAGAGAGGCTAGCACTGGAGTAATATGATCCAATTTTTTGGGGTTCTAGTCAGGATTTTAGCAACTGTGTTTAGCAATAACTGAAGTTTATTTAGTGCTTTATCTGGGTAGCCGGAGAGTAGAGTATTGCGGTAGTCTAATCTAGAAGTGACAAAAGCATGAATTAGAGTTGTCATTTTTGGACAAAAAGTTTGTTTTTTGCAATGTTACGAAGATGTAAAAAAGCTTGAAAATGTTTTGATATGTTCGTCAAAAGAGAGATCAGGGTCCAGAGTAACGCTGAGGTCCTTCCCAGTTCTATTTGAGACGACTGCATAACCATCAAGATTAATTGTCAGATCCAACAGTAGATCTCTTTTGTTTTTTGAGACCTAGAACTAGCATCTCTGTTTTGTTCAAGTTTTAAAGTAAAACCTGTGCCGACATCCACTTCCTTATGTCTGAAACATAGGCTTCCAGGGTAGTCAATTTTGGGGCTTCACTAATGTTCATCAAAATGTACAGCTGTGTGTTATCCGCATTGCAGACATTGTGTTTCCGAATGACATCAACAAGAGGTGGAATATATTACCTTAAATATGATTAGACTGTAGTTTACTACTGTGCCTGTAAATAAACATTGATAATGGAAAGAAGGGAAGGGCGTTGTCAACCAACGTGAGTCGAAGTGCAATCAAAAAAGGCAATCATTGAAAAGGAAAAGGCACAACGCGTACATAGGTTAGGCTACTATGGTGAGCGAGCGTTGAGCCTTTTCGTTTTCATTAAGTAATGATTACCCATTTATTTGTCTCTGACTGCAAATCGTCCTCCTAAAAGGTCACCTATATCCTATAGGACTATGCGAAACGTAGTGTCACTGTCATCATTCTTGCTGCTTCCAGTTCAGTAGCCATACCTGCGAGATCGGGTTTGCGCGTGATCTCAATTAAATAGAGTAGGATACAGACTATGCATGGTTGGAGAAGCATGGGGCAGTGATCTTTCCAAGGAAATGTACTTCCTAAATAGGCCTATGATTAGGCTATAGTTTACTACATTGCCTAGAAATAGGCCTAAATATTGATCACCCATACTGTGCACCATGACAGTGAAGCCTGTAACATTAGAGCGGTTTATTACTGGGTTAGTGTGAAAAGTAGGGAATTAGCTAGGGAAACTGACAGATCAATAACGTTACATTGACCTACTGAGTAATAAAACTGACATTGAACTGAAAAAATGTCTTAATATCAATCTTAAATCGTTTGACCGATGGTTTTATAATTTGATTCAGGTCTAGTGTGATTGAAGCAAAAATAATAGCAAACGTTAGCCGACTTTTGGCCAGCTCTCTTTCTAACGGTACATAAACTGGCGAATGCTAGGCAAGTTCATTTACTTCTGAAACGGGACAAAGGCTACTAAACATTTCCATACATACCACAGCTGTTAGTGTCACGATCGTTATAAGGAGTGGAGCAAGATGCAGTGTGGTATGTTTCCATCCTTTTTATTTGGAAGAGAAACTCAAAGAAAAAACATTCAAGCGAAAAAACGAAACGTGACGCTCAATGTAGTGCTCGCAGGCAACTATACCTAGACAAGATACCACAAAGCACAAAGGGGAAATGGCTGCCTAAAGATGATCCCCAATCAGAGACAACGATAAACAGCTGCCTCTGATTGGGAACCATACCAGGCCAACATAGAAATATAATTACCTAGATGACCCACCATAGTCACATCCCGACCTAACCAACATAGAGAATATAAAGCTCTCTATGGTCAGGGCGTGACAGTTAGATAGTAATAACTGCCACCTCATATCTCTTTCTGAAAGAGGCTAGAGCTGACCTCGCTGTGTTAGCTTCTCACTAGTGTAGCTTATTCATTCACCTCAGTCGAGAGGGGATGAAACATTAGCTAACGTTACATGTCAGTTACAATACTAGCTCAGCATTGCAAATAAACACTAGTTTAGTTTTTTCTGTTAACCAGTTGGATTTAGGGGGCGCTATTTTAATTTTTGGATGAAAAACGTTCCCGTTTTAAACAAGATATTTTGTCACGAAAAGATGCTCGACTATGCATATAATTGACAGCTTTGGAAAGAAAACACTCTGACGTTTCCAAAACTGCAAAGATATTGTCTGTGAGTGCCACAGAACTGATGTTACAGGCGAAACCCAGATAAAAATACAACCAGGAAGTGCCGCATTTTTTGAAACCGCCTCATGCCAATGACTCCTTATATGGCTGTGAATGAGCTACATTTACATTTACATTTAAGTCATTTAGCAGACGCTCTTATCCAGAGCGACTTACAAATTGGTGCATTCACCTTATGACATCCAGTGGAACAGCCACTTTACAATAGTGCATCTAAATCTTTTAAGGGGGGGTGAGAAGGATTACTTTATCCTATCCTAGGTATTCCTTAAAGAGGTGGGGTTTCAGGTGTCTCCGGAAGGTGGTGATTGACTCCGCTGTCCTGGCGTCGTGAGGGAGTTTGTTCCACCATTGGGGGCCAGAGCAGCGAACAGTTTTGACTGGGCTGAGCGGGAACTGTACTTCCTCAGTGGTAGGGAGGCGAGCAGGCCAGAGGTCGATGAACGCAGTGCCCTTGTTTGGGTGTAGGGCCTGATCAGAGCCTGGAGGTACTGAGGTGCCGTTCCCCTCACAGCTCCGTGGCAAGCACCATGGTCTTGTAGCGGATGCGAGCTTCAACTGGAAGCCAGTGGAGAGAGCGGAGGAGCGGGGTGACGTGAGAGAACTTGGGAAGGTTGAACACCAGACGGGCTGCGGCGTTCTGGATGAGTTGTAGGGGTTTAATGGCACAGGCAGGGAGCCCAGCCAACAGCGAGTTGCAGTAATCCAGACGGGAGATGACAAGTGCCTGGATTAGGACCTGCGCCGCTTCCTGTGTGAGGCAGGGTCGTACTCTGCGGATGTTGTAGAGCATGAACCTACAGGAACGGGCCACCGCCTTGATGTTATTTGAGAACGACAGGGTGTTGTCCAGGATCACGCCAAGGTTCTTCGCGCTCTGGGAGGAGGACACAATGGAGTTGTTAACCGTGATGGCGAGATCATGGAACGGGCAGTCCTTCCCGGGAGGAAGAGCAGCTCCGTCTTGCCGAGGTTCAGCTTGAGGTGGTGATCCGTCATCCACACTGATATGTCTGCCAGACATGCAGAGATGCGATTCGCCACCTGGTCATCAGAAGGGGGAAAGGAGAAGATTAATTGTGTGTCGTCTGCATAGCAATGATAGGAGAGACCATGTGAGGTTATGACAGAGCCAAGTGACTTGGTGTATAGCGAGAATAGGAGAGGGCCTAGAACAGAGCCCTGGGGGACACCAGTGGTGAGAGCACGTGGTGAGGAGACAGATTCTCGCCACGCCACCTGGTAGGAGCGACCTGTCAGGTAGGACGCAATCCAAGCGTGGGCCGCGCGGAGATGCCCAACTCGGAGAGGGTGGAGAGGAGGATCTGATGGTTCACAGTATCGAAGGCAGCCGATAGGTCTAGAAGGATGAGAGCAGAGGAGAGAGAGTTAGCTTTAGCAGTGCGGAGCGCCTCCGTGATACAGAGAAGAGCAGTCTCAGTTGAATGACTAGTCTTGAAACCTGACTGATTTGGATCAAGAAGGTCATTCTGAGAGAGATAGCGGGAGAGCTGGCCAAGGACGGCACGTTCAAGAGTTTTGGAGAGAAAAGAAAGAAGGGATACTGGTCTGTAGTTGTTGACATCGGAGGGATCGAGTGTAGGTTTTTTCAGAAGGGGTGCAACTCTCGCTCTCTTGAAGACGGAAGGGACGTAGCCAGCGGTCAGGGATGAGTTGATGAGCGAGGTGAGGTAAGGGAGAAGGTCTCCGGAAATGGTCTGGAGAAGAGAGGAGGGGATAGGGTCAAGCGGGCAGGTTGTTGGGCGGCCGGCCGTCACAAGACGCGAGATTTCATCTGGAGAGAGAGGGGAGAAAGAGGTCAGAGCACAGGGTAGGGCAGTGTGAGCAGAACCAGCGGTGTCGTTTGACTTAGCAAACGAGGATCGGATGTCGTCGACCTTCTTTTCAAAATGGTTGACGAAGTCATCTGCAGAGAGGGAGGAGGGGGAGGGGGAGGAGGATTCAGGAGGGAGGAGAAGGTGGCAAAGAGCTTCCTAGGGTTAGAGGCAGATGCTTGGAATTTAGAGTGGTAGAAAGTGGCTTTAGCAGCAGAGACAGAAGAGGAAAATGTAGAGAGGAGGGAGTGAAAGGATGCCAGGTCCGCAGGGAGGCGAGTTTTCCTCCATTTCCGCTCGGCTGCCCGGAGCCCTGTTCTGTGAGCTCGCAATGAGTCGTCGAGCCACGGAGCGGGAGGGGAGGACCGAGCCGGCCTGGAGGATAGGGGACATAGAGAGTCAAAGGATGCAGAAAGGGAGGAGAGGAGGGTTGAGGAGGCAGAATCAGGAGATAGGTTGGAGAAGGTTTGAGCAGAGGGAAGAGATGATAGGATGGAAGAGGAGAGAGTAGCGGGGAGAGAGAGCGAAGGTTGGGACGGCGTGATACCATCCGAGTAGGGGCAGTGTGGGAAGTGTTGGATGAGAGCGAGAGGGAAAAGGATACAAGGTAGTGGTCGGAGACTTGGAGGGGAGTTGCAATGAGGTTAGTGGAAGAACAGCATCTAGTAAAGATGAGGTTGAGCGTATTGCCTGCCTTGTGAGTAGGGGGAAGGTGAGAGGGAGAGGTCAAAAGAGGAGAGGAGTGGAAAGAAGGAGGCAGAGAGGAATGAGTCAAAGGTAGACGTGGGGGAGGTTAAAGTCGCCCAGAACTGTGAGAGGTGAGCCGTCCTCAGGAAAGGAGCTTATCAAGGCATCAAGCTCATTGATGAACTCTCCGAGGGAACCTGGAGGGCGATAAATGATAAGGATGTTAAGCTTGAAAGGGCTGGTAACTGTGACAGCATGGAATTCAAAGGAGGCGATAGACAGATGGGTAAGGGGAGAAAGAGAGAATGACCACTTGGGAGAGATGAGGATCCCGGTGCCACCACCCCGCTGACCAGAAGCTCTCGGGGTGTGCGAGAACACGTGGGCGGACGAAGAGAGAGCAGTAGGAGTAGCAGTGTTATCTGTGGTGATCCATGCTTCCGTCGTCAGTGCCAAGAAGTCGAGGGACTGGAGGGAGGCATAGGCTGAGATGAACTCTGCCTTGTTGGCCGCAGATCGGCAGTTCCAGAGGCTACCGGAGACCTGGAACTCCACGTGGGTCGTGCGCGCTGGGACCACCAGATTAGGGTGGCCGCGGCCACGCGGTGTGGAGAGTTTGTATGGTCTGTGCAGAGAGGAGAGAACAGGGATAGACAGACACATAGTTGACAGGCTACAGAAGAGGCTACGCTAATGCAAAGGAGATTGGAATGACAAGTGGACTACACGTCTCGAATGTTCAGAAAGTTAAGCTTACGTAGCAAGAATCTTATTGACTAAAATGATTAAAATGATACAGTACTGCTGAAGTAGGCTAGCTGGCAGTGGCTGCGTTGTTGACTTTGTAGGCTAGCTGGCAGTGGCTGCGTTGTTGACACTACACTAATCAAGTTGTTCCGTTGAGTGTAATAGTTTCTACAGTGCTGCTATTCGGGACTAGCTGGCTAGCTAGCAGTGTTGATTACGTTACGTTGCGTTAAAAGAACGACAATAGCTGGCTAGCTAACCTAGAAAATCGCTCTAGACTACACAATTATCTTTGATACAAAGATGGCTATGTAACTAGCTATGTAGCTAGCTACGATCAAACAAATCAAACCGTTGTACTGTAATGAAATGAAAATGAAAATGTGGTACTACCTGTGGAGCGAAGCGGAAGGGTTGTTGAGTGCGGAAGTTCTATTCAGGTGGACGTTGGCTAGCTATTGGCTAGCTAGCAGTGTCTCCTACGTTAAGGACGACAAATAGCTGGCTAGCTAACCTCGGTAAATTAAGATAATCACTCTAAAACTACACAATTATCTTGGATACGAAGACAGCAAAGACAACTATGTAGCTAGCTAACACTACACTAATCAAGTCGTTCAGTTGAGTGTAATAGTTTCTGCGGTGCTGCTATTCGGTAGACGGTGGACGTTTGCTAGCTGGCTAGCTAGCTAGCTGCTGGGCAGATAGCAGTGTAGACTACGTTAGGACGACGAAATACGATAATTACGCTATTATCTTTGATACAATGACGGCTATGTAGCTAGCTAAGAAGAAATTGCTAAGATTAGACAAATCAAACCGTTGTACTATAATGAAATGTAATGAAATGTAATGAAAAGTTATACTACCTGCGGACCGAAGTGCGGATGCTACGAATGGGCTTACGTTTTCCACCTTTCCCCCAAGGTGTCTACAGCATTGTGACGTCTTTTTAGGCATTTCCCTTGAAGAATGGCTGTAAGGGACCATATATGGCATGTGGTCACATGGTGTCTCCCGCAGAAAACCTTGCGTAAAATACTGAGGTAGCCATTTTTCCAATCGCTTCTTATGAGAAACCAATTGCCTCGATGGATATGTTATCGAATATATTTGTTAAAAACTCCTTGAGGATGGATCCTAAACAACGTTTGCCGTGTTTCTGTCGATATTATGTAGCTAATTTTGAAAAAAGTTTGGCATTATAGATGTAGCATTTTTCGGTCGATTTCTCAGCCAAGCATGGTGAAGAAACGGGAGCTTTTTCGCCTACAAAAATAATATTTTTGGAAAAAAGGAACATTTCCTATCTAACTGGGAGTCTCCTGAGTGAAAGCATCCGAAGTTCTTCAAAGGTAAATGATTTAATTTGGTTGCTTTTCTTATTTTTGTGAAAATATTGCCTGCTGCCAGCAGAGCCTAGCATAGCATTATGCCATGATAAACTTACACAAATGCTTGTCTAGCGTTGGCTGTAAAGCATATTTTGAAAATCTGAGATGACAGTGTTGTTAACAAAAGGCTAAGCTTGGGTTTGAATATATTTATTTCATTTCATTTGTGATTTTCATGAATAGGTATTTATGTCCATTGCATTATGCTAATGCATTTGAGGCTATGATTACGCCCCCGGATACGGGTTTGCTCGTCGCAACTGGTTAAGTTAAACAGCAGTTACCTTGCCAGCTACATCAGTCAACTAAAGAGTAGCCAGTTTCTGCTCTGCTTGCTTTTACAACTTCAGTGAAAGAGCACAACACATACACACTGAACTATGCTCAACTCTCCCATGCTGGTCCAGCCAGCCTTCTAGAAGCTTTGCCTTCGCAGTTCACACAGCCAGTTAGCCTACTCTGCGGTGTCCGTGTGGTTCTAAGACCGTCTGCGTGGTTCAAAGACCGTTTAAAGCACACCATTGCCGCTTTTTGTATCACATTGCAATGATAAAACTTGGAGGGACAAAAATGCCATTTCAAATGTGGGTTGGCCATGACCCGACCCACATTTGTATGTCTGATGTTTGATCTTTGACTTCTGTCTACAGCTGTATTCTAATTAAAATATCTGAATTTTATATATGCACATTTTGAGTGTTCCTTATTTGTTAAGTAATAACGGAGCCCAGAAAAGTGGAACCAACACCTGTACATACAGTATCTACCTCAATTCCCTTGTATCCCTGCACATGGACTCGGTACTGGTACCCCGTGTATATAACCAAGTCATCGTTACTCATTGTGTATTTATTCCTCATGTCTTTTTTTCTCTGCATCTCTACATTTCACTGTTAGTCCACACCTGCTGTTTACAGAGCAGGTGACAAATAAGATTTGATTTGAATATAGTGAGAGTGTGTCTGAGTTGACCCTATAATTCCCCAAATACTACTGTTCAGTTGGCAAGCTAACACGGTTGCACTATTGTGCATTGATAGACTAATCCACTTCACCCTTGCATTAACACATACTTCTGTCAGATTATGACTCACTGTTTCCTGGAATTCTGAGGACAATCCTAAGCAAGAGATAGACACTTGACTTATTCAGTGAATTCAACAATGATTTATCATCAAAGCAGGCCTGGTAGGGTTTTTACATGTGTCATTAACTTTCCAAATAGAGAAACGAAACAAGTATAATTGTACTTTTAATGCCGCATACTTAATAGGTTTATCCTTCACCATGGGTCAAATGAGAACAGACAAACCGTTTGTGTGTGTGTGCATGTGTGTGTGTTGATTGTTTAGGCTCTGAAGAGGACCCCAGAGACTTGTGGATAGAAAATCCCATCTTCCCAAAAAGCGCCATCTATTCTGCTTGGCTGGACAACAGCCATTATCAACTCTGTTGAATGAATCCTCCTCTCCTCTTCTGTCCTATCCTCTCCGCTTCTGTCCTATCCTCTTCTCTCCTATCCTCTCCTTTCCTCTCCTATCCTCTCCCCCATTCCTCTCCTATCTTCTCCTTCCCTCTTCTATCCTCTCCTCTTCTGTCCTATCCTCTCCTCTTCTGTCCTATCCCCTCCTCTTCTGTCCTATCCCCTCCTCTTCTCTCCTATCCTCTCCTTTTCTCTCCTATCCTCTCCCCCCGGTCCTCTCCTTTTCCAGACCCTCTTTTTTAAACTCTTCTCCTCTCGAAAAAAAAAAACAATTAGGGAGAGAGAAATCTCAAGTAGAGAGGAAGGAAGCAAGGAAGGACCTCCCTTTTTTCCAACTCAAATGAAAATGCTAATAAATGTGCATTTATATCCACCAGCTGCTGTTTCATCTACACACTCACATGCACAGATTGGCAGACACACACACTCTCTCTCGCTCTCTCTCTCTCTCTCTCTCTCTCTCTCTCTCTCTCTCTCTCTCTCTCTCTCTATCTCTCTCTCTCTCACACACCAGCACGAGTGCACCATGCACAAACACCATGCACAAACACACACTCCTGGCTCCACAGCCACTAATTGCTCCGGCATTATTTAATTAATATGAGCTGTGTAACGTGTCCATGTTAGAAGTCAGGCTCTGGGCATCTGGTGTGTTTCATAGCATCTTTATTAGACAACCTGCTCCTTTGATTTGATCAACCCACCCACTGTCCTACCTCATCTACCTCCCACCACCCCCACCTTTCCTACAGATGTTGGATCTTAATTTGCTCACTCTTTTGTTGCACTTTTTTTCCTGGGCATCAGGAAATTCAAATGAGCCTTGTGTGAGTGGCGCAGCGGTCTAAGGCACTACATTGCAGTGTAAGGCATCACCACAGTCCCTGGTTCGAATCCAGGCTGTATCACATCCGGCCACGATTGGGAGTCCAATAGGGTGGCGCACAATTGGCCCATCGTCGTCCGGGTTTGGCTGGGGTAAGCTGTAATTGTTAATAAGAATTTGTTCTTAACTGACTTGCCTAGTTAAATAAAGGTTAAATAAATAAATTGTGATTTACATAGAGCAACTGAAAACCCTCAGTTCTCTTTCTCTCCGTGCGGGGGCAGTCAAATCATTCAGACCAGTGCCAGCTATCAAAATCATCCGCCCTGTCGCTTGCTCAAAAAACACCAGACAGAATATGAATAAATGTCCTACTGCTACAGTACTGTAGGCCTATGGTCCTATTACTGCAACATTCAAACGTACAAAAGTGTATCTCAAATGCATCCATACACATCAACAACCGTCATTTTATATAGCTTAATAACACTTGACCAATATTGGTTTCCATAACATACAAGTGTCAAGGGTATCTGAAATGCACCTAAACTATAGCCTACTTTAGACTACTAAAACTACACGAACAAAAATATAAACGCAACGCAACAATTTCAAAGATTTTATTGAGTTACAGTTCATATAAGGAAATCAGTCAATTTAATTAAATTCATTAGGCCCTAATATGGATTTCACATGACTGGGAATACAGATATTCATCAGTTGGTAAATAGATTACTTTTTTTTAAAGGTAGTGGATGTGGATTAGAAAACGAGTCAGTATCTGGTGTGACCACAATTTGCTTAATGCTGCGCGACTCCTTTGCATAGAGTTGATCAGGCTGTTACTACTCCTACTCCTCTTCAAAATCTGTGCAAAGTGGCTGGATATTGACAGGAACTGGAACACGCTGTCGTACACGTCAATCCAGAACATCCCAAACATGCTCAATGGGTGACATGTCTGGTGAGTATGCAGGCCATGGAAGAACTGAGACATTTTTAGCTTCCAGGAGTTGTGTACAGATCCTTGAGGCATGGGGCTGTGGATTATCATGATGAAACATGGGGTGATGGCGGTGAACGAATGGCATGACAATGGGCCTCAGGATCTCATCACGATATCTCTGTGCATTCAAATTGCCATTGATAAAATGCAATTGTGTTCATTGTCCGTAGCCTATGCCTGCCCGTAACATAACCCCCCACTACCATGGGGCACTCTGTTCACAGAGTTGACATCAGTAAACCGCTCGCCCACACAATGCCATACACGCTATCTGCCATCTTTCCAGTACAGTTCAAACCAGGATTCATCCGTGAAGAGCACACTTCTCCAGCGTGCCAGTGGCCATCGAAGGTGAGCATTTACCCACTGAAGTCGGTTACAACGCCGAACTGCAGTAAGGTCAAGACCCTGGTGAGGACGACGAGCACGCAGATGAGCTTCCCTGAGATGGTTTCTGACAGTTTGTGCAATTCTTCGGTTGTGCAAACCAACAGTTTCATCAGATGATCCCGCAGGTTAAAAAGCCAGATGTGGAGGTTCTGGTTAAACATGATCTGTGGTTGTGTGGCTGGTTGGATGTACTGCCATATTTTCTAAAATGTCGTTGGAGGCGGCTTATGTTAGAAAAATGTCAATTTCATTCTCTGGCAACAGTTCTGGTGGACATTCCTGCAGTCAGCATGCCAATTGCACG
Source organism: Oncorhynchus nerka (assembly GCF_034236695.1). NCBI lineage: Eukaryota > Metazoa > Chordata > Actinopteri > Salmoniformes > Salmonidae > Oncorhynchus > Oncorhynchus nerka. Next base: position 9,094,872 of record NC_088414.1, on the reverse strand, counting down.
GTCCCTCACTTGAGACATATGTGGCATTCTGTTGTGTGACAAAACTGCACATTTTAGAGTGGCTTTTATTGTCTCCAGCACAAGGTGCACCTGTATAGTGATTGTGCTGTTTAATCAGCTTCTTGACATGCCACACCTGTGAGGTTAATGGATTATCTTGGCAAAGGAGAAATGCTCACTAATAGAGATGTAGACACATTTCTTTGAAAGGCTAGTCATGGCTCACATCAACACCCTCATCCCGAGAAACCATAGACCCACTCCAATTTGCATACTTCCCCAACAGATCCATTTCTCAGTTGCACTCCACACTGCCATTTCTCAGTTACACTCCACACTGCCATTTCTCAGTTACACTCCACACTGCCATTTCTCAGTTACACTCCACACTGCCATTTCTCAGTTACACTCCACACTGCCATTTCTCAGTTGCACTCCACACTGCCATTTCTCAGTTGCACTCCACACTGCCATTTCTCACTGCCATTTCTCAGTTGCACTCCACACTGCCATTTCTCAGTTGCACTCCACACTGCCATTTCTCAGTTGCACTCCACACTGCCATTTCTCAGTTGCACTCCACACTGCCATTTCTCAGTTGCACTCCACACTGCCATTTCTCAGTTGCACTCCACACTGCCATTTCTCAGTGCACTCCACACTGCCATTTCTCAGTTGCACTCCACACTGCCATTTCTCAGTTGCACTCCACACTGCCATTTCTCAGTTGCACTCCACACTGCCATTTCTCAGTTGCACACACTGCCATTTCTCAGTTGCACTCCACACTGCCATTTCTCAGTTGCACTCCACACTGCCATTTCTCAGTTGCACTCCACACTGCCATTTCTCAGTTGCACTCCACACTGCCATTTCTCAGTTGCACTCCACACTGCCATTTCTCAGTTGCACTCCACACTGCCATTTCTCAGTTGCACTCCACACTGCCATTTCTCAGTTGCACTCCACACTGCCATTTCTCAGTTGCACTCCACACTGCCATTTCTCAGTTGCACTGCCACTGCCATTTCTCAGTTGCACTCCACACTGCCATTTCTCAGTTGCACTCCACACTGCCATTTCTCAGTTGCACTCCATTTCACTCCACACTGCCATTTCTCAGTTGCACTCCACACTGCCATTTCTCAGTTGCACTCCACACTGCCATTTCTCAGTTGCACTCCACACTGCCATTTCTCAGTTGCACTCCACACACTGCCATTTCTCAGTTGCACTCCACACTGCCATTTCTCAGTTGCACTCCACACTGCCATTTCTCAGTTGCACTCCACACTGCCATTTCTCAGTTGCACTCCACACTGCCATTTCTCAGTTGCACTCCACACTGCCATTTCTCAGTTGCACTCCACACTGCCATTTCTCAGTTGCACTCCACACTGCCATTTCTCAGTTGCACTCCACACTGCCATTTCTCAGTTGCACTCCACACTGCCATTTCTCAGTTGCACTCCACACTGCCATTTCTCAGTTGCACTCCACACTGCCATTTCTCAGTTGCACTCCACACTGCCATTTCTCAGTTGCACTCCACACTGCCATTTCTCAGTTGCACTCCACACTGCCATTTCTCAGTTGCACTCCACACTGCCATTTCTCAGTTGCACTCCACACTGCCATTTCTCAGTTGCACTCCACACTGCCATTTCTCAGTTGCACTCCACACTGCCATTTCTCAGTTGCACTCCACATTGCCATTTCTCAGTTGCACTCCACATTGCCATTTCTCAGTTGCACTCCACATTGCCATTTCTCAGCTGGACAAAAGGAAAACCTATGTGAGAATGCTGTTCAATGACTACAGGTCAGCGTTCAACGCCATAGTGCCCACAAAACTCATCACTAAGCTAAGGACCCTGGGACTAAACACCTCCCTCTGCAACTGGATCCTGGACTTACTGACAGGCCACCCCCAGGTGGTAAGGGTAGGCAACAATACATTTGTCACGCTGATCCTCAACATGGGGGCCCCTGAGGGGTGTTCTTAGTCCCCTCCTGTACTCCCTGTTCACCCAAGTCTGTGTGGCCAAGCACGACTCCAACACAATCATTAAGTTTGCTGACGACACAACAGTGGTAGGCCTGATCACAGACAACGATGAGACAGCCTATAGGGAGGAGGACAGAGACCTGGCAGTATGGTGCCAGTACAACAACCTCTCCCTATAGGCTAAGACTAAGGAGATGATCTTGGGCGCCCCCATTCACATCGACTGGGCTGTAGTGGAGGGGGTCAAGAGTTTCAAGTTCCTTGGTGTCCACATCACCAACAAACTATCATGGTCCAAACACACTAAGAAAGTTGTGAAGAGGACACAACAACACCTTTTACTCCTCAGGAGACTGAAAAGATTTGGTATGTGCCCCCAGATCCTCAAAAAGTTCTACAGCTGCACCATCGAGAACATCCTGACCAGTTGCATCACCACCTGGTATGGCAACTGCTCGGCATCCGACCATAAGGCACTACAGAGGGTTGTGCGTACAGCCCAGTACATCACTGGGACCAAGCTTCCTGCCATCCATGACCTATATACTAGGCTGTGTCAAAGGATGGAACAAAAAATTTCAAAGACTCCAGTCACCCAAGTCAGAGACTATGTTCTCTGCTATCGCACGGCAAGTGGTACCGGAGCACCAAGTCTTGGTCCAAAAGGCTCCTTAACAGCTTCTACCCCCAAGACCATAAGACTCCTGAACAATTAACCAAATGGCTTACGCTGCTGCTACTCGCTGTTAATTATCTATGCATAGTTACTTTACCTCTAAATACATGTACAAATTACCTCAACTAACCTGTACCGTAGCACAATGACTCGGTACCGGTACTCCCTGTATATGTAGCCTCATTATTGTTCATTTGTATTCCTTTTTTTGTTTCTTGAATTTATTTTGTAAATATTTTCTTAACTCTATTTTCTTAAAACTGCATTGTTGGTTAAGGGCTTGTAAGTAACCATTTCACAATAAGGTCTACTACACCTGTTGTATTCGGCGCACGTGACAAATTAAATTTGATTTGTGCACCACATTTGACAGACATTTTTATTTGAGCTCATGAAACATGGGACCAACACAATTTCTTTTCAGTGTAATTGCACACAGAGGTCTATAATATCAGATTTAAAGACAAGATGAAATTGAGAATAGTGAGGTAGCCCTCAGATTGGAACACAATGGCATGAAAGAGAGCGACTCAGATTTTAAATCCCCCCCCATTTTTTTTAATCTACAGTATATATTATTGTAAAGGAGGACATCTTAATGTTTCTGAGGACCCTACATTTATGAATCAACTGTCAAAATGTAGTTCAATCTTGGCCTGGGGTGGTCTAGTTAGGGCTGCTGCCTTCAACGCCTACCATGTCCTTGATCGTAACTCTATCCTCCTGACTGACTTGACTTAGTTACCCATTTAAAATATGGACAGTCTAGTGATATTGATAAGAAACTACCCTACCAGACACTTTTATTTTAAAGACGGTTGTATTTAATGGAAAACAGAAATAAATTAAAAATAACAACAGTAAGCTACACCAACGTTGGTTTCGGGTAAATTGCCACAGTAGATTTGCCATGGTAAACGAGGAGATACTTTATTTCTATTGTTCGGAATGCTTGTCAAATACATAGATAAATTGCCCTTAGTCTGTTAAAAAATAACTAAGTTGTTCCCAATGATAATACCAACCACATCTTGAAAAACTTTGGTTGCAAGCAAGACTAAGGTAACACCGACATCATCTATTAGGGAGCGGTAATGAGGTGACCAAAATGGTTGCAATTGATTTACAAAGACATCAGCTGGCGATAATCTAGTGCAATTGATGGTTGCAATAGGCCCCTTGTTATTTTATTAGATTCCAATACATTCTGTTGGCTACCCGTTAGCTTATATCCATTGTCACATAATGATAGGCTACTGTTTGTGTTTCCCTGGCTGAGTTGATGAGCTGACTTGGGCCATCAGTTGATTGACAGATGGAGGCCTCCTGTAAAAATGATTAATTTACCTCTAGTGTGGATGCTCACCCACTTTTTAGGTAAATTCATGGAAAAATAACGATACAATAGGGAAACTCACTCAATGTGTGAATCACAGTGAAAAGGCTAACTATGTATTGGAGGCTTAAAAGTCCTCTGAAGTCTTTAATTTCCACCTCAAAATCTCTGACCTGAATCTCAGCATATGGAATTTATTTTTGATACTTTAAAACCTCTTTGATGATCTTTGTCAGATGACACTCATAGGACTTCATGTTACACAATATATATATGTTTTGTTTGATAAAGTTCATATTTATATCCAAAAATCTAATTTTACATTGGCACGTTATGTTCAGTAGTTCTTAAACATGTGGTGATTTTGCAGAGAGCCACATAAATTTACAGAAATACTTGTAATAAACATTGATAAAAGATACAACTATTATACATGGAACTTTAGATAAACTTCTCCTTAATACAACCGCTGTGTCAGATTTCAAAAAAACTTTACGGAAAAAGCATACCATGCAATAATATGAGTACAGCCCTCAGACAATAAAACAGCCAAAAAGATATCAGCCCTGTTGTGGAGTCAACATTAGTCAGAAATACCATTATAAATATTCACTTACCTTTGAGGATCTTCATCAGAATGAACTCCCAGGAATCCCAGTTCCACAATATATGTTTGATTTGTTCGATAAAGTTCATCATTTATGTCCAAATACCTCCTTGTTGTTAGCGCGTTCAGCCCTGTAATCTATATTCATGACACGCGAGCAGACGAAAAGTAAAAAAAAGTTCTGTTACAGTCCGTTTAAACATGTCAAACGAAGTATAGAATCAATCTTTAGGATGTTTTTAATGTTTTTAACATAAATCTTCAATAATGTTCCAACCGGAGAATTCCTTTGTCTGTAGAAATGCAACGGAACTCAAGCTAACTTTCACGTGACCGCGCATGGTCAGCTCATGGCTCCTGGCAGACCTCTGACTCATTCCCCTCTCATTCGGCCCCCCTTCACAGTAGAAGCATCAAACAAGGTTCTAAAGACTGTTGACATCTAGTGGAAGCCTTAGGAAGTGCAATATGACCAATATCCCACTGTATCTTCAATAGGGATAAGTTGAAAAACTACAAATCTCAGATTTCCCACTTCCTGTTTGGATTTTTTCTCAGGTTTTTGCCTGCCATATGAGTTCTGTTATACTCACAGACATCATTCAAACTGTTTTAGAAACTTCAGAATGTGTTCTATCCAAATAAACTAGCCCAGTCACGGACCAGGATGTCTTGCTCCCAGGCAGACTAAATAACTTTTTTGCCCACTTTGAGGACAATACAGTGCCACTGACACGGCCTGCAACGAAAACATGCGGACTCTCCTTCACTGCAGCCGAGGTGAGTAAAACATTTAAACGTGTTAACCCGCGCAAGGCTGCAGGCCCAGACGGCATCCCCAGCCGCGCCCTCAGAGCATGCGCAGACCAGCTGGCCGGTGTGTTTACGGACATATTCAATCAATCCCTATACCAGTCTGCTGTTCCCACATGCTTCAAGAGGGCCACCATTGTTCCTGTTCCCAAGAAAGCTAAGGTAACTGAGCTTAACGACTACCGCCCCGTAGCACTCACTTCCGTCATCATGAAGTGCTTTGAGAGACTAGTCAAGGACCATATCACCTCCACCCTACCTGACACCCTAGACCCACTCCAATTTGCTTACCGCCCAAATAGGTCCACAGACGATGCAATCTCAACCACACTGCACACTGCCCTAACCCATCTGGACAAGAGGAATACCTATGTGAGAATGCTGTTCATCGACTACAGCTCGGCATTCAACACCATAGTACCCTCCAAGCTCGTCATCAAGCTCGAGACCCTGGGTCTCGACCCCGCCATGTGCAACTGGGTACTGGACTTCCTGATGGGCCACCCCCAGGTGGTGAGGGGAGGCAACAACATCTCCACCGCCCTGATCCTCAACACTGGGGCCCCACAAGGGTGTGTTCTGAGCCCTCTCCTGTACTCCCTGTTCACCCACGACTGCGTGGCCACGCACGCCTCCAACTCAATCATCAAGTTTGCGGACGACACAACAGTGGTAGGCTTGATTACCAACAACAACAAGACGGCCTACAGGGAGGAGGTGAGGGCCCACGGAGTGTGGTGTCAGGAAAATAACCTCACACTCAACGTCAACAAAACTAAGGAGATGATTGTGGACTTCAGGAAACAGCAGAGGGAACACCCCCCTATCCACATCGATGGAACAGTAGTGGAGAGGGTAGTAAGTTTTAAGTTCCTCGGCATACACATAACAGACAAACTGAATTGGTCCACTCACACAGACAGCATCGTGAAGAAGGCGCAGCAGCGCCTCTTCAACCTCAGGAGGCTGAAGAAATTCGGCTTGTCACCAAAAGCACTCACAAACTTCTACAGATGCACAATCGAGAGCATCCTGGCGGGTTGTATCACCGCCTGGTACGGCAACTGCTCCGCCCATAACCGTAAGGCTCTCCAGAGGGTAGTGAGGTCTGCACAACGCATCACCGGGGGCAAACTACCTGCCCTCCAGGACACCTACACCACCCGATGTTACTGGAAGGCCATAAAGATCATCAAGGACAACAACCACCCGAGCCACTGCCTGTTCACCCCGCTATCATCCAGAAGGCGAGGTCAGTACAGGTGCATCAAAGCTGAGACCGAGAGACTGAAAAACAGCTTCTATCTCAAGGCCATCAGACTGTTAAACAGCCACCACTAACATTGAGTGGCTGCTGTCAACACACTGACACTGACTCAACTCCAGCCACTTTAATAATGGGAATTGATGGGAAATGATGTAAAATATATCACTAGCCACTTTAAACAATGCTACCTAATATAATGTTTACATACCCTACATTATTCATCTCATATGCATACGTATATACTATACTCTATATCATCTACTGCATCCTTATGTAATACATGTATCACTAGCCACTTTAACTATGCCACTTTGTTTACATACTCATCTCATATGTATATACTGTACTCGATACCATCTACTGTATCTTGCCTATGCTGCTCTGTACCATCACTCATTCATATATCTTTATGTACATATTCTTTATCCCCTTACACTGTGTATAAGACAGTAGTTTTGGAATTGTTAGTTAGATTACTTGTTGGTTATTACTGCATTGTCGGAACTAGAAGCACAAGCATTTCGCTACACTCGCATTAACATCTGCTAACCATGTGTATGTGACAAATACAATTTGATTTGATTTGATTTTGATTTGATTTTACATTTACATTTACATTTAAGTCATTTAGCAGACGCTCTTATCCAGAGCGACCTACAAATTGGTGCGTTCACCTTAAGACATCCAGTGGAACAGCCACTTTACAATAGTGCATCTAAATCTTTTAAGGGGGGTGAGAAGGATTACTTTATCCTATCCTAGGTATTCCTGAAAGAGGTGGGGTTTCAGGTGTCTCCGGAAGGTGGTGATTGACTCCGCTGTCCTGGCGTCGTGAGGGAGTTTGTTCCACCATTGGGGGGCCAGAGCAGCGAACAGTTTTGACTGGGCTGCGCGGGAACTGTACTTCCTCAGTGGTAGGGAGGCGAGTAGGCCAGAGGTGGATGAACGCAGTGCCCTTGTTTGGGTGTAGGGCCTGATCAGAGCCTGGAGGTACTGAGGTGCCGTTCCCCTCACAGCTCCGTAGGCAAGCACCATGGTCTTGTAGCGGATGCGAGCTTCAACTGGAAGCCAGTGGAGAGAGCGGAGGAGCGGGGTGACGTGAGAGAACTTGGGAAGGTTGAACACCAGACGGGCTGCGGCGTTCTGGATGAGTTGTAGGGGTTTAATGGCACAGGCAGGGAGCCCAGCCAACAGCGAGTTGCAGTAATCCAGACGGGAGATGACAAGTGCCTGGATTAGGACCTGCGCTGCTTCCTGTGTGAGGCAGGGTCGTACTCTGCGGATGTGGTAGAGCATGAACCTACAAGAACGGGCCACCGCCTTGATGTTAGTTGAGAACGACAGGGTGTTGTCCAGGATCACGCCAAGGTTCTTAGCGCTCTGGGAGGAGGACACAATGGAGTTGTCAACCGTGATGGCGAGATCATGGAACGGGCAGTCCTTCCCCGGGAGGAAGAGCAGCTCCGTCTTGCCGAGGTTCAGCTTGAGGTGGTGATCCGTCATCCACACTGATATGTCTGCCAGACATGCAGAGATGCGATTCGCCACCTGGTCATCAGAAGGGGGAAAGGAGAAGATTAATTGTGTGTCGTCTGCATAGCAATGATAGGAGAGACCATGTGAGGTTATGACAGAGCCAAGTGACTTGGTGTATAGCGAGAATAGGAGAGGGCCTAGAACAGAGCCCTGGGGGACGCCAGTGGTGAGAGCGCGTGGTGAGGAGACAGATTCTCGCCACGCCACCTGGTAGGAGCGACCTGTCAGGTAGGACGCAATCCAAGCGTGGGCCGCGCCGGAGATGCCCAACTCGGAGAGGGTGGAGAGGAGGATCTGATGGTTCACAGTATCGAAGGCAGCCGATAGGTCTAGAAGGATGAGAGCAGAGGAGAGAGAGTTAGCTTTAGCAGTGCGGAGGGCCTCCGTGATACAGAGAAGAGCAGTCTCAGTTGAATGACTAGTCTTGAAACCTGACTGATTTGGATCAAGAAGGTCATTCTGAGAGAGATAGCGGGAGAGCTGGCCAAGGACGGCACGTTCAAGAGTTTTGGAGAGAAAAGAAAGAAGGGATACTGGTCTGTAGTTGTTGACATCGGAGGGATCGAGTGTAGGTTTTTTCAGAAGTGGTGCAACTCTCGCTCTCTTGAAGACGGAAGGGACGTAGCCAGCGGTCAGGGATGAGTTGATGAGCGAGGTGAGGTAAGGGAGAAGGTCTCCGGAAATGGTCTGGAGAAGAGAGGAGGGAATAGGGTCAAGCGGGCAGGTTGTTGGGCGGCCGGCCGTCACAAGACGCAAGATTTCATCTGGAGAGAGAGGGAGAAAGAGGTCAGAGCACAGGGTAGGGCAGTGTGAGCAGAACCAGCGGTGTCGTTTGACTTAGCAAACGAGGATCGGATGTCGTCGACCTTCTTTTCAAAATGGTTGACGAAGTCATCTGCAGAGAGGGAGGAGGGGGGAGGGGGAGGAGGATTCAGGAGGGAGGAGAAGGTGGCAAAGAGCTTCCTAGGGTTAGAGGCAGATGCTTGGACTTTAGAGTGGTAGAAAGTGGCTTTAGCAGCAGAGACAGAAGAGGAAAATGTAGAGAGGAGGGAGTGAAACGATGCCAGGTCCGCAGGGAGGCGAGTTTTCCTCCATTTCTGTGAGCCTCTGCTCAGGTTTGAGCAGAGGGGAAGAGATGATGGAAGAGGAGAGAAGGTTTGAGCAGAGGGAAGAGAGAGAGCGAAGATTGGGACGGCGCGATACCATCCGAGTAGGGGCAGTGTGGGAAGTGTTGGATGAGAGCAAGAGGGAAAAGGATACAAGGTAGTGGTCGGAGACTTGGAGGAGTTGCAGTGAGGTTAGTGGAAGAACAGCATCTAGTAAAGATGAGGTCGAGCGTATTGCCTGCCTTGTGAGTAGAAGGGGAAGGTGAGAGGGTGAGGTCAAAAGAGGAGAGGAGTGGAAAGAAGGAGGCAGAGAGGAATGAGTCAAAGGTAGACGTGGAGGTTAAAGTCGCCCAGAACTGTGAGAGGTGAGCCATCCTCAGGAAAGGAGCTTATCAAGGCATCAAGCTCATTGATGAACTCTCCGAGGGAACCTGGAGGGCGATAAATGATAAGGATGTTAAGCTTGAAAGGGCTGGTAACTGTGACAGCATGGAATTCAAAGGAGGCGATAGACAGATGGGTAAGGGAGAAAGAGAGAATGACCACTTGGGAGAGATGAGGATCCCGGTGCCACCACCCCGCTGACCAGAAGCTCTCGGGGTGTGCGAGAACACGTGGGCGGACGAAGAGAGAGCAGTAGGAGTAGCAGTGTTATCTGTGGTGATCCATGTTTCCGTCAGTGCCAAGAAGTCGAGGGACTGGAGGGAGGCATAGGCTGAGATGAACTCTGCCTTGTTGGCCGCAGATCGGCAGTTCCAGAGGCTACCGGAGACCTGGAACTCCACGTGGGTCGTGCGCGCTGGGACCACCAGATTAGAGTGGCCGCGGCCACGCGGTGTGGAGCGTTTGTATGGTCTGTGCAGAGAGGAGAGAACAGGATTTGATTTACTATGCATATATTAGTATCTGGGACTGAGTAGCAGGCAGTTTACTCTGTGCACCTCTGGGCACCTTATTCATCCAAGCTACTTAATACTGCCCCCAGCCATAAGAAATTTAAAAAACAAACATTTTATTGGAGAGATAGAACCGCGTTGGAAAGGCGGGGAAGGGTGAGTTAAAGGGCAGTGGACCGGATTCAAACCCATGCCGACTCTGTTGCAAAAATGTGGTTTTGCAGGCCCCACAGATGGCTATATCGGTCTACTAATACAGGACTAGGCTCGGTGCACTACTTTTGTGAGATTTTTTCTTCTTCTCAAAAATACATATATTTTTGTATTTATTATATTATTTGTTTTTTGGTTTTTCAGGGGGTGCTGCAGCAGTCTCAGCACCCCTACTTCCCGAGGCCATGCGAGGTGCACTGTAGCCGCAAGTAGCCTACATAGGCTACTTGAACAGGTGCCCAGGGGACCTGCAGTGGTACACCACTATACACGCACGCAGACGCTGACTTTGAGCTTTAAATACATACAATGCTAACTTTTCACACAGCCGTCCCTTGACACGCAGAGGTATGACCGCTGCACCATCCCCAAACACACACACACACACACAACCATGCACACGCACACACAATACCTTCATACTCTATCCCTTTTCCTTCACAACAAGTCATCTTTTATTTTCCAGCAGTTGAAAAATCCCAATCCTTCAATAGAACGTTGACATTTTCCGAGGTCATTCCCAGAACTCCTGATGGAGGCCCCGGGGGCAGCATGTGTAGGTGATAGTCTTCAAGTTGTTCCATCAGTGGAGGTAGAGGTGTGAAATAGAGTTTAATTGATCACCAATTACACGGCTTAGCGTGGCACATAATTCCATGCAGATGAGGCTGAAAACATAGGAGGTTGCTAAGGTCTGCTTACCGTGCAGCGCTTTGTTTTTCGCTATAATTACACACTCCTCTCATCTCTGTCCTCCCCTCTCAATCAGGTTGTGTGTGTGTGTGTGTGTGTGTGTGTGTGTAGGCTTGAAATGAGGGGTAGGGGTCCGTTTTAGAAAGATGCTAACGCACACACACAAAACACCTGTGGGTGTAAAAAGAGTGGGTGATAATTACATATTGCTGGTCCTCTTGTTTGCCAAAAACTCTCTTCGTGTCTCTCTTTACTTCCAACCCACCGCACTCACACAGTCTCCACACATAATAAACTCATGGCGATAAAAAACTCAACCCAACTCTCAATGCGTCAAAGTAAATAGGTTGAGGTCATCAATACCATCAGCTTCAACATAATTGCTGCGTTCAGATATCCCATATTCTATAAGGCATGCAGGTAGCCTAGTCGTTAGCGTTGGGACAGTAACCGAAAGGTTACTAGGTCGGATCCCTGAGCTGACAAGGTAAGAACTTGTCATTCTGCCCTGAACAAGGTGTTGACCTACTGTTCCTAGGCTGTCATTGTAAATATGAATTTGTCCTTAACTGACTTGCCTAGTTTAAAAAAAATTATGTCATGAAAGATACTCTGTTGATAAAACTGTCAATTCATTAATACATCCATATATTAGCTCTCCATATGTTGATATCGATAGTGTGTTTGTTAATCTGTGAATTCATTTTTCTGTACTCTTAATGTGAAGAGGAAGCTTTATGCCTCCAGCACTTCACCTCTGACTCCATGATATTGTGGTGTGCGCACTGAACTGACCGACAGTCATCACTATCTGCCAATGCTGGCAAAACGATAGAGCCTTCTCTCCAAAAAATAGATTTTAACTACTAGCCCTAAATCTAATCTAACCGTACTGCTAACCAAAATCTAGCCGTACTCCGAAACCAACAGTGAACGAGTTAAGAACAAATAGCATGTACTTGCTAATCACTTCTGATGACAGTCAACTAGTGATTACAAAGGGTCACAGCTAATAAAATCTACATTCCCGTTCAGACCAAGGCTCCTTGATGGGTGTTTCAATCCATAAATTCCTATCTTCCTTCAGCCCATCATTTCCTATCCACCTCTAGCAGGCATTTGATCCATCGCTTTCCTCACTCCACAGTTCCCAGACCAGGGCCTATAAACAAGCCTCTGAAGGCTGAGTGATGCATACATCGCATTAAGGTGTGAGACAAGCGGCACTGTGGGATAGTAGCTGGGGGGGGGGGGGTTACAGCAAGGTTAACTACATCTGTTAACACCCAGAGGTCCAGAGTCACTGAGGAAGGGGGGAGTGTGGAGGAAGAGAGGAGATTAAAGAAGGAGGGCTGTGGGGGAGGGAGAGAGGAATAGAGATGAGGAGAACGGGTGAAGGGGTCAAAAGGAAGGAGATAGATCTCTTCCTGTCTCTCTTTTTCTCTCTCCCTTTCAGCAGTCCTTAGAGAACAGAGATGTTATGTAGTGGTGCGGATGTCCCTGTTCCTTTTATTTTCCTCCAGAGGCAGAGAGACACATTGCTGCTTTAAGAACCAGACAGAGAGTCACAGAACACAGCTCTTTAGAACAGTAACAGACTCAAGAGGCAGCCTCACTATATAACACCGAGCAGTCTGTCAGACAAATGTTCTTTATACACATGGGTAAAAAATATATACTGCAATAAAAACATATACATATACATAGACTTGTCATTGAACAGCTGTGAACAGAAACGCTTATTCACGCTCCGTTCTGGAAAGTTCCATGACAACAAGCAATTCACTCTGAACGACGTGATATTTAGCATTGTAGCATTTCGAAACGTTAAGGAGAGAGGATACTTTTGTCCAAGAGCATTCTGGCTCTGCAAATGCCAAAATGTCAAGCAGCTCCCAGAGGTTTTCCACCAGACGTCAGCTGGTCCAGAAATAACAACAAAGACGCATTCAACAGACAGAAGGATATTTTTACCTGTCTAAATGTGTGTGTTGCTTACAATAATTGGCTAATCCTATGGCCACTATACGTAGCTATAGGTCTGGTTTATAGCTTCGATTATTTGCCTATTATTAGTCTTTTTTTATACATACAGTGAAACATAACATGTAAAAATATGTATATATATATATATATATATATATATATATATATATACATATCTTTCTCTCTCCCTTCTCTTTCTCTCTCAGGATTGTTGTCATCTTGTGCTCTGTATCTTTAGATTTGCAACAATGATCTCACTCTGTGTCTGAGTTCTGAGTAACGGTGTGTGTGTGTGTGTGAGTGTGTGTGAGTGTGTGTGTGTGTGTGTGTGTTGTGGTGTGTGTGCGTGCGTGCGTGCGTGCAAGTGTGTGTTTCCGTGCGATCTGCAGTGAGTTAAGGTCATGTTGGCTCTTGCTTGTTGTCCTATTTTATTTTCTTCACCAAGGGAACTGAGCATCTTCTTTCATTCATTATCCATCATTGTCTAAAGTAGAACAAAACACATTACACTCATATGTGGTCCATAACCATACTCCCTTTTACACATGTACTGTATTTCGACAATCACATGTAACAATAGTATCTAAACTACTGCAGTGAGCTAAGTACATATTAGCTGGCTTGACATCCTGGTTATATAGCCACAGTGTATAATGTATCTCAACTAATGTCTGGTGTGTCTGTCCTTCCTAATGCAATCCCAATGGGAGACTGTAAGGGACATTACAGTGAGCTGTGAAAGGACCATCTCTCACTACAACACAAACATGATGATTCTCAAATATCTCCCCAGGGGATAACCTCTCTCTTTCCCTTCTCTGTCTCCTATCTTCCCCTCTCCCTCTCTTCTCCCGTTCCCTATGTCCCTACTGTCTTCCCCCTCCCTCTCTTCTCCCGTTCCCTATGTCCCTACTGTCTTCCCCCTCCCTCTCTTCTCCCGTTCCCTATGTCCCTACTGTCTTCCCCCTCCCTCTCTTCTCCCGTTCCCTATGTCCCTACTGTCTTCCCCTCCCTCTCTTCTCCCGTTCCCTATGTCCTTACTGTCTTCCCCTCCCTCTCTTCTCCCGTTCCCTATGTCCCTACTGTCTTCCCCTCCCTCTCTTCTCCCCCGTCCCTATGTCCCTACTGTCTTCCCCTCCCTCTCTTCTCCTGTTCCCTATGTCCCTACTGTCTTCCCCTCCCTCTCTTCTCCCGTTCCCTATGTCCCTACTGTCTTCCCCTCTCCCTCTCTTCTCCCGTTCCCTATGTCCCTACTGTCTTCCCCTCCCTCTCTTCTCCGTTCCCTATGTCCCTACTGTCTTCCCCCTCCCTCTCTTCTCCCGTTCCCTATGTCCCTACTGTCTTCCCCCTCTCCCTCTCTTCTCCCGTTCCCTATGTCCCTACTGTCTTCCCTCTCCCTCTCTTCTCCCGTTCCCTATGTCCCTACTGTCTTCCCCCTCCCTCTCTTCTCCCGTTCCCTATGTCCCTACTGTCTTCCCCCTCCCTCTCATCCCTTCTCTTATTCTCTCCCCCCATCTGCTGCTTGTCCCCATTCTCCTTGTTTTCTCTCTTTTTCCTCGAGATGAAAGGAAGGGAGTAGAGGGGAGAGGAAGAAAGAGGGGGATGGGAGTGTGGTGAAGAGGGGAAAAGAGGAAATAAAAGGAAGTGGGAGGAAATGAGAAGAGGGGTGGAATCCACCCCAGGCTGTCCGGTCTTCCTTTACAAACTCCAACAACCACGGGAAGCACTTAGCTTAATGTACGACCTGCAGGATGAAAACTATGTGTGTGTGTGTGTGTGTGTGTGTGTGTGTGTGTGTGTGTGTGTGTGTGTGTGTGTGTGTGTGTGTGTGTGTGTGTGTGTGTGTGTGTGTGTGTGTTTCCGCCAGGGTTTCCCAGTTAGCACCACAATATAATGTGGGTGTGGATTCTCCACCGGTGTCCCATACAGCCGTGAGTGAGGGTAGAAATGTAATGCAATGAGTCAGGAGTGGGCGCTGTGGCTACTAGTCATATGAGGGACACATCAATCATCACTATTGTGTGTTTGATCAGATTTGATCTCTTCACTTGACCTTTAGGTGCAACGTGGTCTCAGGGAAATTCTTATTATTCTGTACGTAAATCTGTGACACTCCATTTAGTATGATATATTACCAGTGCTTAATTTTGAGCCGGAACCTGCTGGAACAGCATCCGGCACCACTCAGTTTTGGTCTGTTTCGTTCCAGAACCTGTTTAGGATCCGAGTTCATTTGAGTTGCCTCCTCGTTAATTCTCCTCCCCCCTAAAAAAAATGTCATGCAATAGCCCGCGCCTGATAATCTAAGAATCGATTTGGTTTGGGCCACCCATGCTTAGGTTTGCGTAACATTTTATCCATGTTTAAGACCTCAGGCGTAGCCATTGCGTTAACACAAGAGATCCACATAGCATGTTGGGGGAGACTAAACAACGAAAGTCCATTCATTTTCAATGAAGGAATCAAAGTGGGCGGGGAACCATTGGGCGAGGCGAGCATGGGCAAGGTACCTGAACAAGGCAGGACCAAAGTTGTGGAAAGCTGAACTTTATGCAAATACTCCACAACATTGCTTTGATATTGACCAATCGAAGCTCGTTATAGTTTCCAGCCCCTACTGGATTGGCTGTTGGGACCTAGCTTTAGCTAGCCTACTTGCTAGCTTGCTAGAGACAACATAATGGCAAAGCAAGAGTGGCTATCCGAATTTACAAGTTAAAAGGATCTCACTCAGCAGAACTAGAATGAGATTCACTTTCTTCGATCTCTCTCCTTCTCTGTTCTAATAGACATTAGAATGCAACAACAGGGTGATGCTGACGCTCAGATTTTTCACTTTAAAAATTATGTCAAACAAAAAACAATGATTCTAGTGCAACACAGGACTAAATCTATGCACAAGGTCTACATTTAACAATTTCGCAATCATTTGGTTTGTTTGACATACATTTTAAAGTGAAAAATTGGAGTCTCAGCATCATTTTGTTATCTTGGAATTGCCCTGTACCAACCCACACCACTTGTCAGTCAGCATGGCTCAGTATTGAACAGTCTGCTGTCATTTCAGGCCCAACCCACCTCATGGAGAGCTAACCGCCGATTGGTTTTCCCTTCATCCCTTACCTATACTACTCATATTGTTTAGCAATGACTATCACAAACACTACATGGACACCTGCTCGTCGAACATCTCATTCCAAAATCATGGGCATTAATATGGAGTTGGTCCCCTCTTTGCTGCTATAACAGCCTCCACTCTTCTGGGAAGGCTTTCAACTAGATGTTGGAACATTAGTGCGGGGACTTGCTTTCATTCAGCCACAAGAGCATTAGTGAGGTCAGGCATTGATGTTGGGCGATCAGGCCTGGCTCACAATCTGCCAAACCCAGATTTGTTCGTCGGAATGCTAGATGGTGAAGCATGATTCATCACGGAACGCATTTTCACTGCTCCAGAGTCGAATGGCGGAGAGTTTTACACTACTCCAGCCAATGCTTGGCATTGCGCATTGTGATCTTAAGCTTGTGTGCGGCTGCTCGGACATGGAAGCCCATTTCATGAAGCTCCCGACCATGAGTTCTTGTGCTGACGTTGCTTCCAGCACTACGTACTTCAGCACTCGTTGGTCCCGTTCTGTGAGCTTGTGTGGCCTAACACTTCTCTGTGAGCTTATTCTGTATCTAAAGGTAATGTTAGCCTATTTATTATGAATATATATTTTTTTAATCCTTTTTACTAGGCTATTCAAAATCAAATAGAAATTCGGTAGACTGTGTATTGTATAACGGCACAATCATTATTTTAATTCAGATGATTTTTTTCAGGCTTAGGCTGATATATACTGTAGGCCTCTGTTTATGCATAAGCTCTAATATGCATATGAGGGTTTTGAATTAGTCACCTTAGAAAGCACTGAACTGCATGATTGTAACGGGTCTTCCAACTTGTTAGTAGCTATGTTGACTACGACGTTAACTAATATGGTGACAACAATTTAGGCTATGTGTTACAGTTAGTGGTTATGGTATGAAGGTTTGGCTTGGAAAGTTGTTTTTGGCCTGGTCACAGACAGCTGTTGTGTTGTGCACAAGTAAAGGGCACAGGTGAGAGGTGGAGATGCGAGAAGGAATTATTCAACGAGCAAAGTGATCATCCTGTTTGTAAAGGCCTGCTATGAAAGTGAAGTGTGTTTGCGGGTGATCAGAGAGTGCAAGGTGGTGTTGAACGTGTCAATGTCTGTCACCTTGATTACTCTAATTTCTCTCGACCTGTGCACCTACTTTGTCAACTTTCATTCGTAGCTAGGTTGTAGCAACCTCATGATGGACAAAGGGAAACATTTTGTTACATTGAGCAGGGTGATTGGAATATGAATGACAGTCATCCAATATGCTGTAATATAAATAAGGCCATGTTCATAATTTAACAAATGTTAGGCCATGTTCATAAAAAAAAAATCTTAAACGGCGACGACCGCCACTGTTCTACACACACGCGCAAACACTCTTAATTTACGCTGCCGCTACTCTGTTTATCATACATCCTGATGCCTAGTCATCTACCTCCAGTATCCCTGCACATTGTAAATATGGAACTGACCCTGTATCTACTGAATCTTCTTACTTTCTTATGTTCTTCTTATTTCCTACTTAAATTGCTTGTGTGTTTTTGTTCTACCTTATGTTATTTTTAGTGCTACTTTGTTATTGATTACTGCATTGTTGGGTTTAGAGCTTGCAAGAAAGGTATTTCACTGCAGGTGACATTAAAACATGAAACTTGGAATCAGCAGAACTGTCACGTGTGCTCCCTCTCCGGTCTCTAGGTCACCAGGCTGCTCGTTATGGCGCACACCTGTCACCATCATTACGCACACCTGCACGTCATCAGACTCACCTGGACTCCATCACTTCCCTGATTACCTTCCCTATATATGTCACTCCCTTTGGTTTCCTTCCCCAGGCGTCACTGTTTCTGTTCCAGTGTCATGTCTGTGCGTTGTTCGTGTTTCCTTGTTTTGTATTATGTTCCTTTTATTTATTGAAACACTCACTCCCTGAACTTGCTTCCGGACTCTCAGCGCACTCGTCACAAGAACAGGGGTCAGTTTGGGGTGTAGCTCTGTTTAATAAACTAATACTATTCCTATTCAAAGGTCACATGGAAACTTGGAATATCCTATACATGCTTGGTTAGATCAGGGTTCCCAAACTTTTTCACTCAGGTCCCCCTCCCACCCTCCTTTCTGACCACCATATGACCAGTTTGTCCTAATTGTGACCTCATCATAACCTGGTAATAACCACCTGACTACTGCTTATTGCCTACTGTAAAACGTATTGCAGAGGAAAAAGTTGGATATTGAAAAAATGGCTCATTACATTTCTATTTGTTTCCATAGGCACCAATTAAAGTTTAAATCTGCAACATGTTCTAACAAAAAACTCATCTCCATCGCAATTTCTTGCCCATCTGCATGCAGTAACTGTTTCCTAATTCACCCACAGACATTACATGCATTGAAATACTGGGACATAGAGTATATGAAGGCCCATTGTTTTATTTGATGAATGATTAATAAGAGTGGTGTGGTGGGGTAGATCCTCGTCAAGGACCTCTGAGCACAGAAGTGGCCCTCTTCAAGAGTCATGTGATGGGTCAGGTCTGCAGTGACCAGAATCAGTGCATTACAACTTCAGCAACACTCGAGATTTTGAAAGAAAAGGACATTCCTGAAAAAACTTTGTGGACTCAGCTGGCTAAAATTATTTCCATGGAGGACTACAAGTTGAAGAAGTTTGTGGCAGTTAGAGCTCAGCGATGTCTTCGAAAAAGAGCAACTTGCTCATATACATACTTTTCCGTCCTCCTCCACCACGGTGGCAAGAGGCATATTTAGGACTTTCCAGAGGGCCTGAAACACATCAACCTCCTGAGTTTTCTGGCTTTTCTGAGGTGGCAGGTAGCCTGATGGGGGAGTTCAAATAGGATTTTATTTGCTTTACAAACTTATATTATTAGAAGTGGTGCAATTTCAATTTACTTACACTAATATTAGGTTATCATAGGCAGCTGAATAGCATGCCTCTTGGGGAATCCACTCTCTGAGACCTGATGCAGAGAAAAACCATTAATGATAATCAGCATAGCTATTACAAACGTAGATCTTACCATGCTGGTTTGTGAGAATCAATACACATTTAAGATCAGATGATCTGGTAACTGAGTGTGTGGCCAAGCATTACTGCAGAGGCCATGCGTCAGGTCATTGACATGTTTCTGGAACTGTAAAGACAGAGACCAATCATAATTTATTAACCACTACCTAAGGTCTTCACTAAGTTAGACTTAGCTTAACAAGTACATTGACTATTTTGCCCCTCAACTATCTGTCAGGCAGGCAGACAGACAGACAGACAGACAGACAGACAGACAGACAGACAGACAGACAGACAGACAGACAGACAGACAGACAGACAGACAGACAGACAGACAGACAGACAGACAGCGATAGAAAGAGAGACAGACAGCGATAGAAAGAGAGACAGACAGACAGACAGACAGCGATAGAAAGAGAGTTAGACAGACAGACAGCGATAGAAAGAGAGACAGACAGACAGACAGACAGACAGACAGACAGACAGACAGACAGACAGACAGACAGACAGACAGACAGACAGACAGACAGACAGACAGACAGACAGACAGACAGACAGCGATAGAAAGAGAGTTAGACAGACAGACAGATAGAAAGAGAGACAGACAGACAGACAGACAGACAGACAGACAGACAGACAGACAGACAGACAGACAGCGATAGAAAGAGAGATAGACAGTAAAACAGTGGCTGTTAACATTTCTTAGTCAGTAAGCTGGATAACTTCTGTAATTTTTTCCTGTTTTCCCTACTCCATCCTTCCATCCAAGCTGTAGGAGATTCCTGCAAAAAAAGAGAATCAAGAATTGAAAAAGGAAGTTGAGAAGTGTAACGTTAGAATGAGTGTTGAGGGGAAGCGTGGACAGGGTAGTTTACAATACTTTTGGACAAAAGTAGTGCACTACATAGGTTTCACGACTTCCACCCAAGTCGGCTCCTCTCCTTCTTCGGGCAGTGTTCGGCTTTCTAGCCATCGCCGCTCCATTTTTCATATTTCCATTTGTTTTGTCTTGTTCCTGCACACCTGGTTTTCATTATCTAATCACACTGCATGTATTTAGTCCTCTGTTCCCCTCCATGTCTTTGTGCGTAATTGTTTATTGTTATGTGAGATGTTCACGCGCTATACTTTTGTACATGTTCCGTGATTTCTTTCTGGCACTTTGATGTCATTTTGTGCCTATTTCTTTTTCTTAAATAAATAAAAGTAACAAGTAATTAAAGAGCAGCAGTAAAATAACAATTGCAAGACTATAAACCGGTACGGAGTCAATGTGCGGGGGCACCGGTTAGTTGAGGTAATATGTACATGTAGGTAGAGTTATTAAAATGACTATACATAGATGATACCAACAGAGAGTAACAGTGGTGTAAAAGAGGGGGGGAGGCAATGCAAATAGTCTGGGTAGCCATTTGATTAGATGTTCAGGAGTCTTATGGCTTGGGGGGGTAGAAGCTGTTTAGAAGCCTCTTGGACCTAGACTTGACGCTCCAGTACCGCTTGCCGTGCGGTAGCGGAGAGTACAATCTATGACTTGTGTGTTAGGTTCTTATTTTTCAGAGTAAACGACCCACGAACACTAGAGAAGCTTTAACCAAGTTGAATTATTCCCAAAGGTTCTGTACAGCTGTAATCAGACAGCAAAACATTTCAGACATCACAGTTATATACATCCTACTTAAGACAAAGGATCTCAGTTACAATGTGTAAGGGACTCTCAGAGAATTCATTGATAGACACTGAATTGATCTGAGAGTCACAGGGTTGTGATGGAGCTCATATAATTAAAGATGGACTTTATGATAACTAACTCTGACTTGTGTGTGGTTTGCTCTCATGATTTGGTAAATAGAGGAAATTTCCACGACACTTGGCGACGAGGAGGGGATGTGAATCTTCACTCGGTGACCGATCCTGGCGATCTAGGTAAATAAATCGTGCCACACTTCGGGAACGAAGCAGATGGACCAACCTTTGATCTGAGAGGAAGCGAGCCGAAAAGAAAAAGAAAAAGGTGAGCGAACCACACACAGATTTGAAGTCAAGTTTTTTAATTATGCCTGTTACGTATACTCTGAGCGTGAATTCCTTTGTAAGGAAGGCACCTTGGCGGCGTAAGCAGGGCCGAGTCAGAGGAGAATAATCTGGGGGTTTTGTGGACTTAAAAGATACTCTGCACTGTCCGGTTGCCAGTGACCAAGAGCCCTCCTGACACTGAATTGATCACAGTGGGGATTTGGTGAGGTCTGTCGGGGTGAGGGGCCAAAGGGACTGTGCATTCTAGGTAAAAACACGGCATTTGGTGAAGCCCTATTGGAAGAAGGACCTCATTCTGTGCGTCTGTGTGATTTGTCTAAGTGACCCTCAGAGGTGGTGAATTCCAATTATTTTAAATGTGCTAGACAGGTATGCCCTGGGTTACTCTGTGTGAGTATTTTGTTATGGGATCACTAGGTAATAGTTGTCGGACCGTTCTGTGTGAGCGGGGTAGGGTTGACTCTGTGTGGGTAACCTTTTTATGTTCTGATGTTCTGTGTGGACGTCTGACCAGTTCTGTGTGAACATCTGACCAATCCTGTGTGGATGATCTTTAAAGTTCTGTGTGAGTACCTAAGATTTCTGAAGTTTTATATGTATTCTGTGAATTATTTGAAATTATGATAAATTGTATGTGTGTATAATCAATTACTAGAGATTTGATAAAGTAATGCTGAGAATGATTAGATACAATTTAAACCACCCATTCGTTGACGTACGTAGGTTTTGAGTTGGTATCTTAAAGGGATAATTTGATAAAGATGAGGTTTTAAACACTATTAAAATAATCTACAAAATCTGGGAAATTGAGCTCTAGAAACTGATTAGAGTGTGTCCACTTTTGGTTATCTTACCCTAACGATGTAACTATAAAACGCATTATCTCCGTCTGGGTGAAACATTTGAAATTTAACTGCCCTTAAGGTCTGAACATGTTATATTTTATATTTTTATATTTTTTCTTCCCAGTATGAGAGAAGTTGCGGGATTTATTGAATAAACTGAATAAAGTTAGAGAGAATTAAGGGGGAATCTCGATGTAATTTATGATGTCGTACAAAGCCTAAGGTTTTCCATCAAACTAATTATCATTGCGTGATTAATGTGATGTAGTAAAGTAATTGAAATACATTGCATAAGTAAACATAATCTACTTTTATTAAAAGGCGCAATATCTGTTTCCTAGTTATTAACTGTTATTCTTCTGGGAATTGCCGATAGTGACGTGTTTTGATTTAGTTCGTTTTGATATCTTAGTTTTTCACATAGCATTAGTGGTTCAGTGGTAGAATTTTCACCCGCCACGCGGCAGGCCCTTTCCCAGTCATTGCGCTAAATGAATTCTGAGTTTTGGATTGTAAATAATCTATGTGTATGTTTTGCCTGGAAAGTTATGGTCGCTAGTGTTTGTATAAGATATAAACTGAACGTTTTAATAGCTTGTCTGGTTCAAATTGATAGAAGGGATAAATTGAACGTTTTCAATAGATTGTTTAGGTTAAATTGATAGACTAATTCAACTTAAAATAATAACGAAGCAAATTCTGATGCAAGACGATGTCTGTTCACTAAATTATCTGCTGGAATAATGTATTGAGAATTGAGTCGTATTTAAATTACTGTATCAATAGAGAAGACAGTTACCTAAGTTCAAGAAATTCTGAATAATAGCGGAGAGATGATGGCGATAGAAAGTGATTACCGAAATGTTTTTCATTCTTATAGATTGACTGACGCATGTTATAATGTTGGTGCTGCGTGTGTTATGTTTAAAGAAATAGGATACATTTCATAAGTGTGAAGAGCAGAGAGAAGAGGAAGTTATAAAGTTGGGTTTTAATCTTACGATAGAGGTAAGGAAAAACGTTGAAATGGGGTTATATTTTTGCCCACTGGAAGAGGAAGAAAGAGAGATCTGAAAGTTGTGAGTGTGTAAAACATTGTAAGAATAGATTTCTGATGGTTATTGATTCTTGGTTTGATTGTTTAAGTAACATCAGTTAATTTGAGCAGGAAAGTTCATGTAGTCTAACATTATAGTATGTTTCCATTATGTGGAACAATGTCAGGTCATTAAAGGTGATTGCTGGATTGAGTAGTATGTGAGCCTGTTGGCAGAAGACTGAATGGGTATGAATGTTGAAAAGCAAGATTGGGCCAAACTGGTAAACTAATATGTTAAGTGGGGGAGTATCATAGATTTGAATTATAGTGTTGTTACCGCAATAGTCAAAACAATTTCATATGTTTTGGGGAATGAAAGCTTTGTGGTTATGAGTGAGAGAAAAAAAATAAGTTTGTTTTGATTTTTACGCTGATGAGACAGTACCAACTTTTGAAAGATTTTAGATTTGTTTAAAAAAATCAGGATTGGTTTTTACTACATTTATATCAACAGGTTGAAATGATTAGATTACTGATTAAAGGTTTTTTTAGGAGTTGATTTAACTTAATTAAACATTGTATCATACATATACATTGATGGTGATTAAAACTTATGATTAATGATTTGAGGTACAGTGGAATTATCATTAGGTTTGGTTTATAGTTCACGTTTGAGTTTCTGAATCGACGTAGTGTAATGAATACTAACTAAGTGTTTTGTGTTTTCTCTGGGTAAATGGATATTTCACTGTCTCTCTTTGGAATGTTTCCAGGGACTATACTCTTGGGGAGAGTGAGTGAAATTGAGGCCATAAACTACCACATTGAAGAGGGCCTGGAAGTAGTTTGGTTTAGTGCAAAGGTATTTTCAAGGGGCACTCACCACATGGG
Organism: Oncorhynchus nerka; assembly: GCF_034236695.1. Classification (NCBI taxonomy): domain Eukaryota; kingdom Metazoa; phylum Chordata; class Actinopteri; order Salmoniformes; family Salmonidae; genus Oncorhynchus; species Oncorhynchus nerka. Next base: position 9,070,764 of record NC_088414.1, on the reverse strand, counting down.
AGTTTTTATTTTCTGAGTTTTCATTACACACGCAAATTCTTTTGATAAAGGAATGTTCTGGGAACATGGAAATACAAAAATGTTGGAACTAGTTGACTATTGTTTGCAATTTGTTTAATATGGTGAAAAACACTGCTTTGAAGGGTTTTGTATGACCTATGACCTTCTGATGACTTTCCGTTGTGGCTTGATCACCCGCATTGGAAAGCCATTTGGATAATGAATTTATGGTCATTTGTAATACTGCTTTCAAGATAATTTGTGTAATTGGTAAATATGTTTCTTAGCCATATTTGTAATTTGGACCACTGTAAAGAGGGAGAGGGCATTGCTTTTAACTAAGGGTATGCTGCTTTAAGTCTATTTTCCTATGACCATAGGGGTTAAATCATTTTTCTTTGGAGTTTTTTTCAGTTTAGTGATTTTAATTTGATTAGGTTAGCTGAAATGTTGTTTTACATTACTCTCATATGGAGAGATGTGTGTAAAACATGGGGGAGGATTCCGTTTTTTGAGGGTTTGAATTGAAGTTATACAACTTAAGTGATATGTGAAGGAGTGTATTGTATTGTTGAGTGTATAGTTGTGTTTGTTTTGTTCTATTCCCAATGTATAGGTCTAACTTCTTGATCCTTGGCTCTACGATGGAGTTGACAGTGAGATGGGGAGTATAAACCAATTTGAAAGAATAGTTTCAATATGGGAAATGCTTACTTACAGGCTCTAATGCTTAAATGCTTACTTACAGGCTCAGGGCGTATACCCCCCCCCCCCCCCTGTCCTTCCCCCCGTCCTTCCCCCTTTCCTTCACCCGGCACTTATCATTCTAGCGTGTCTTCTTCAGATATCGTTTACAGTTCATTTTCCCAACGGCACATGTAACTTTTGCCTGTCACATTTCATGGCCCTTGATAATGTCCCGATTTTAATATCCAAGGAGATACTTCCGTTTCTCCCACGTACACGAGTCTCTCACCTGAGCTTGTTCTCTCTCCATGCTCACTCCACATGGGCTCTCAGCATTCTCAGCCCTGTTTTATGGCTCGGACTCAGATAGGAGTGGTAAAAGTCACTGTCTCTCATTGCACGCCTTCGTCGCTCTTTCTTCAGCCAGTTAGGGAGGGTTTTGAGGTTAACACACACTGTCTATGGTCAAATTATTTCTACCATGCATTGAAACACGATCTGATGTCACCTTCCATGATAATCTCTACAAACAAAAAAACACGGATCACAACAGTTAAGTTCCTCACATTTCTGTTTCAGTAAAATAGACAAACATTGATTATATGACGAATTATGACCTTTCCTCTATACCATCTCTAAGACAAATGTCAAAAAGCATAACATAACACAGTACCACTGTATAAGTACCCCAATGACCATTACCTCAGGGAACTGGTCATTTACCCCTTTCAAACACGTGATTAAAAAAAACATGTTAAATCAAAAATAAACTATTTAGAATTACAACTCTTTATAACTCCCTTCAGAAATAATAATCATCTCCTAAAGTAATGGTATAATTTGGATAGAGACGGGTGTTTCTCATCTAATTTTATAATGAAACCCCCCTTCCATTTCATTCCTAATGAAGTTGATCATTTCTAATATTCAGGGCTTTCGTCACCATTAAAACGTTTCCTCTCCCTTTCTTTCCCTGTCCTCCGGGAAACCATTTAAATACCTCCTCAAAACATTTCATCCTCCTACATACCCATTTTAACTGAATTGAAAAGACTCCTTCCAAGAAATCCCACAACACGGCGATAGTATCTCTCCACCGAGTCTAACGATCCACTGGTCTCCTTTTCCTCGTGATTCTCCATATCCATCATACCATAATAAAAAATAAATAAAGTTAATTTTAGGTTTGATACTCCAATGCTAATTCCTCGCTAATTCCTCGTGACCCCTCCACCCTTTCGTCCATTCTAGAATCCCATTCCAGAATACTCTAAATACATTTTCCTGTGGCCAATTTAGCCAATGTCTCATCGTAAGGAATCCGAAATATATACATATGTGGTTCCATAACACTTTCTCTCACCAAGGCAGCCGTCTTAGCCATTTCGTCTGCTTTATGATTACCTATGGTAATTTTCCCTGTACGACTTCTATGAGCTTCACATTACTGCTAATTTACTGGTTAACTGACATTATTCTGTTGATATGTAACTCATTTTTAAAATGTAATTTTAGGTTTAGAAATCCCAATACTGGCGCTTGACTCAATTGTTTGACTCAATTGTGAACGCATGGTTTTCTACCCGTTCCCGGGTAATGTGTATCTTGCCCTTAAAAATTGAAAACCCCAAAATATGTTTTTGCTTTGCTAGTTGTGCTTTGTCATGCGATGCTTTTATGACCCCGATCCGCCAAATTGTCTACCAATGTGGTGTGTCTCGCATATGAGTTTCTTCGTCTTTTGACGCTAATAACAAATCCTCCACATATTGTACCAACACAGAACCTACAATTGACACCCGTTTTTTTTAATAAAAAAAGATAAATATTTTTTTACCCCTTTTTCTCCCTAATTTCATGCTACAACTCCCGTACGGGCTCAGGAGAGACGAAGTTTGAAAGTCATGCGTCCTCCGATACACAACCCAATCAAGCCGCACTGCTTCTTAACACAGTCGCACCAATGAGTCGGAGGAAACACTGTGCACCTGGCAACCTTGGTTAGTGCGCACTGCGCCCGGCCTGCCACAGGAGTCGCTGGTGCGCGATGAGACAAGGATATCCCTACCGGCCAAGCCCTCTCTAACCCGGACGACGCTAGGCCAATTATGCGTCGCACCACGGACCTCCCGGTCGCGGCCTTGACACCCTTTTAACGATTGTTTCAATGCTAAATGACACCATGTGGGACTATTTGAAAATCCCATCGGTACTCTAATAAAAGTTAGGTAAAACGTGATCTAATACATCTTCCATCACATAGAAACTGTAATCTCTATGAACCTCTTATCGATCGAACAGAAACTAGGTGAAAGTTCCATTCTTGCGAACCTCAAAACGATTAGTTGTTGGTATCTTAGATTCCTTAACTCCCGTTGATTATACACAACTTCTATTAACTATTCTCTAAGATAGCACGACACTCCCCCGGATAATAATTAATTGGACACGGCACTTAATACCTTGTATTAAAACTGATGCCATAAACGTCTGCGAATCTATTACTGGAGAATACCGATTTCTTAATGTCTTTGTGGCGTATCTCCTCCAATATCCGTATTATTGATAACACATCACCAAAATGATTCACACTTGTCTTCCTATTTCCACACAATCTGCCATGGTTTTTAGGGCCTTCCTCTGACACTGCCTAGTATAGAGGTCCTGGATAGCAGGAAGCTTTGCCCCAGTGATGTACTGGGCCGTTCAGTTGCCATACCAGGCAGTGATACAACCAGTCAGGATGCTCTCGATGGTGCAGCTGTAGAAACGTTTGAGGATCTGAGGACCCATGTCAAATCTTTCAGTCTCCTGAGGGGGAATAGGTTTTGTCGTGCCCTCTTCACGACTGTCTTGGTGTGCTTGGACCATGTTAGTTTGTTGGTGTGGACACCAAGGAACTTGAGCTCTCAACATGCTCCACTGCAGCCCCGTCGATGAGATTGGGGGCGTGCTCGGTCCTCTTTTTCCTGTAGTCCACAATCATCTCCTTTGTCTTGATCACATTGAGGGACAGGCTGTTGTCCTGGCACCACATGGTCAGGTCATTTGGCTATTTGGGACATAGTCAATGGGAGTGTCACGGATCCCTCCGGTACTGTTGCTCATCCCATGTCCCAGTTCCGGAGGTCTACGTCACTGGCCTCTAAGCGTTACTGAACTGTTTCATTACCCACACCTGGTTCCCATTTACTCTGATTAGTAATTGTATAATTGTTCACTTTGTTCACAATTGTCTTGGTCGGTTATTGTTTCCATGTCCGTTGGTCTTGTGCTTTGTTGTTTCGGCTTTCGTGCTGCATGTATTGATGTGCACTTGTTATTACGGGTCTTGTCCCGTGTATTTATTAGAGGTTTACACCTCTCTCTTTTGTTTGGGTTACATCCCTGTGTTGTTGTATACTGTTTGTTTTGGGGCTTCATATTGTTTTTAAACTATCATGTATTCATACACTAAAACATACCACCATCCAATGAACACACAATTCCTACTATAGATTCAGCTGGGGATTTGTGCATCTACAATAAGGTGGTGGTTGATGTGACAGTTTTAGCTGTTTCTAAAAGCACATCAATTGTGCTTCCAAGAGTGTCCACTTGACTTTGATGTGGAAAGATCCTGTCACTCAACCTTACACTGAAGCCGACATAGTCGCATGCGCGAACACACTTTCAACTAGCTGTTTGGACATTTGTCCATGTCTAATCTACCACAAAAGATGACTTGAACAACCCAAAGAGGACTTGACATGTTCCACGCTATTGTGTTGAAAGCACAATGTGTTGTTTTGAATCACTCTTCCCACAGTGCCTCTCTAACCTCCTCTTATCCTCTCTTTTGTAGTTTCTTTTCAAGTAGCCTTGAAGCACATAGCCAAGGCTTTATGTTTACTGCATGTACCATCTGTTGGCTGAATCAAACAGGGCTCCACGCCAAGGGAAATGTCTTCAGAAGTGCTACTGAGTAGCTATGTGCCCAGAAAGGAAAGATGAGAAGAGATGGAACAGTAGAAGCCTTAATAGGGTAGAGAATCAATTGGTCCATGCGCAGGTTACCTTGACCAAAATGTTACAAAGGTTGCCATGGGCTAATGTGAAGTTGAAGGTTCATATTCAGTATGACAGTAATATTGGCTAATCAATTGTGTTAACAAAACTACACAAGGAAAGTATTGTTCCTCTGTAATGGTGTTTTTCAGTATATTAGTTGTTATTGTCCAGATGGACACGGACACACACACACACACACACACACACACACACACACACACACACACACACACACACACACACACACACACACACACACACACACACACACACACACACACACACACGCCGAGTGGGTGGAGGGCTGTGATGTCCAATGCACTCCATAATTTGTCATCTTCCATTAAGGTGTTGGTTAATAGATAGTGACACTGACTATAATTGCCTTTTTCTGTGAGCTAGTGGTTGGAGAGAGAATGAGTGTGAGAGAGAGAAAGAGAGAAAGAGAGAGAGAGAGAGAAGAGAGAGAGAGAGAGAGAGAGAGAGAGAGAGAGAGAGAGAGAAGATAGATAGAGAGATAGAGAGAAGGAGAGAGAGAAGGAGAGGGGGCAGCTGGAGAGTAAGACACTTCACAGATCCCCAATCTCTCATTTCTCATCTCTCAGACATCTCTCCCTTTGTCTCTCTGAATATGAACCTCTTCAGTCTCAGTTGGAGGTTACTTTGTTCCGTGCTCTCTTTCTACCTCCCTTTATCCTCTCTTTCTCTCTACCCTCACTATTGTTCTCTCTCTACCACCATTTAACCCCCCACCCTTCCTCCCAATCTCCCCCCTCTCTTTTTCCATGTGTAACCAGTTGAGTAATGTAATATGTGATCCTGCATCTCTCTAATCTCGTGTGCGTGTGCGTGTGCGTGTGCGTGTGTGTGTGTGTGTGTGTGTGTGCGTGCGCGTGCGTGTGTGTGAGTGCGCCTAAGAGGCAGATCCAGGATCAGCAACCCAGACCACATTACCTTTTTTTCAGCAATTACCTTATGTGCTGTTGTTGCGCTTTGTGGGGTTGGGTTACCATGGCAACAGAATGAGACTTCACTGCGTTGTTGTCGTGGGAGAGAGTTTAGTTGACTCAGAGACTGAAGGTGAGTCACCTGGGTTTATAAAAAGGTACCGGAGAGAAGCCTTGAGCAGTTTAGCTTACTGATGCACGCAGAGAAATCATCCAGCATGACTGAATGACTGCTGGGGTCTTGGGGTTGGGTTTTTCTCACACGCATACGTCACTGCAATGACTAGACTGACGTCATCACATTCAATGGTAGAGGAAGAGTGTTTGGCTTTAGTTGGTGAAGAACATTAGCGGTGGCTGCAGAACAGTGCCCCTGTTGGAAAATACAAAGAGGAGCCCTGTTATTGGTTCATTGCGTATGGTGAATTTGACTTTGAAACTGCACAGTCACGCTGTCTGCTCTAAACAGCACCTAAACCAACGCTGCAGCGGTTTGAGCCATAATGGACTCAGGGCCGACCACTCCAATCTCTCAGTCGCTCCCTCTTCCATACAGTCAGTGAAGCTGCTCTGCAACATGGCAGAGCACAATGAATCTCCCCGCTGTTGTCATTAATAGGACACAGCTCCAAATGTAATTGAGCACTACAGCCTTTTTGAGTCGTAATGGACCCCGTGGCAGCTGCGCCTATCTCTCAGTGTCTCTGCCTGTCTCTTTGACTGAGCTGTGGTTAATGAACGGCCAAGAACACTCTAAGAAAAAAAGGTTACAAAAGGGTTCTAGGCTGTCCCCATAGGAGAACCCTTTTTGGTTCCAGATATAACTCTTTCAGGTTCCATGTAGAACCCTCTGTGTAAAGAGTTCTAGATGGAACTTAAAAGGGTTATACCTGGAAGAAAAAAGATTCTACCCGTAACCCAAAAGGGTTCTCAAAGTGTTATCCTGTAAGGACAGCTGAAGAACCCTAGAAGGAACCCCTAGACGTTGAGACTGGTGTAGAGGATCAGTGGAGTGGAGGTGATGTTTCCTACCTTCACCACCTGGGGGCGGCCCGTCAGGAAGTCCAGGACCCAGTTGCACAGGGCTGGGTTCAGACCCAGGGTCTCGATGCTTAATGATGAGCTTGGAGGGTACTATGGTGTTGAATACTGGGCTATAGTCAATAAACAGCATTCTTACATAGGTATTCCTCTTGTCCAGATGGGATAGGGCAGAGTGATGGCGATTGCATTGTCTGTAGATATATTGGGGCGGTAAGCAAATTGAAGTGGGTCTAGGGTGGCAGGTAAGGTAGAGGTGATATGATCCTTGACTAGTCTCTCAAAGCATTTCATGATGACAGAAGTGAGTGCTACAGGGAGATAGTCATTAAGTTCAGTTACCTATGCCTTCTTGGGTACAGGAACAAGGGTGGCCATCGTGAAGCATGTGGGGACAGCAGACTGGGATAGGGAGAGATTGAATATGCCTGTAAACACACCAGCCAGCTGGTCTGCGCATGCTCTGAGGACGCGGCTAGTGATGCCATCCGGACCAGCAGCCTTGCAAGGGTTAACACGTTTACTCACGTCGGCCACGGAGAAGGAGAGCCCACAGTCCTTGGTAGCGGGCCGTGTCAGTGGCACTGTGTTATCCTCAAAGTGTGCGAAGAATTTGTTTAGCCTGTCTTGAAGCAAGACGTCGGTCTCGGTGACGGGGCTGGTTTTCCTTTTGTAGTCCGTGACTGTTTGTAGTCCCTGCCACATATGTCTCATGTCTTAAATGTTGAATTGCGACTCCACTTTATCTCTATACTGACGTTTAGCTTGTTTGATTGCCATGCAGAGTAAATAACTACACTGTTTATATTCTTGTTCCTGTTTTCAGTTTTGCACGAATGCTACAGCACCATCTATCCATGGTTTCTGGTTAGTGTAGGTTTTAATAGTCACAGTGGGTACTACATCTCCTATACACTTCCTTATGAACTCAGTCACCGTATCTGTGTATGTATCTGGTTTATTTTTCAAACGCTACCCAGAAAATATCCCATATGATCAAAACAATCCTGAAGCGTGGATTCTGATTGGTCAGACCAGCGTTGAATAGTACGAAGCACGGGCACTTCCTGATTGAGTTTCTGCCTATAGGACGAGAGGAGCAAGATGGAGTTGTGGTCAGATTTGCCAAAAGGAGGGCGGGGGAGGGCCTTGTAAGCATCCCGGAAGTTTGAATAACAATGGTCGAGAGTCTTAGTAGGACATTCAATATGTTGATAGAATTTTGGCAGCCTAGTACTCAGATTTGCTTTGTTAAAATCCGCCGCTAAACTAAATTCAGCCTCAGGATATGTGGTTTCCAGTTTACATAAAGTCCAGTGAAGTTCTTTGAGGGCCATCAAGGTTTCGGATTGAGGTGGGAAGTAAACGGCCGTGGCGATGACAGAGGAGAATTCTCTTGGGAGATAATATGGTCGGCATTTAATTGTGAGGTATTCTAGGTCTGGTGAACAAAATGACTTGAGTTCCCGTATGTTCCTAGAATTACACCATGAGTTGTTAATCATGAAACACACCCCCTTCCATTCTGATTCCTGGAGAGATATTTATTCCTGTCTGCGCGATGTACTGAGAATCCTGCTGGCTTTACTGACTCCGACAGAGTATCCCGAGAGAGCCATGTTTCCGTGAAACAAAGTATGTTACAGGCCCCAATGTCTCTCTGGAAAGAAATCCTTGCTCTAAGCTCATCAACTTTGTTATCCAAAGAGTGAACATTAGCGAGTAATATACTCGGAAGCGGTGGGCTGTGTGCGCGCCTCCTAAGTCAAATCAGCAGGTCGCCTCTCCTCCGCCTGCGGTGTTTTAGGTTGGCCTCTGGAATAAGTTCAATTGCTCTGGGGAGAGCGAACAAAGGATCTGCTCCATAGAAGTCATATTCCTGGTCGTAATGTTGGTAGTCCTGGTGAGTTACCGCAGCTCTAATATCCAATAGTTCTTCCTGGCTGTATGTAATGACACAAAACATTTCCTGAGCTAATCATGTAAAAAATAATACATAAAAAAATTAAATACTGCAAAGTTTCCTAAGAGCTAGTCGCGATGTTACCATCTCCGTCGGCGCCATCTTAACATCACCATTAATCAAAGGGCTATTTTCAGATAGCCTGTTCTTTTTCCTTAAGACTATTCAAAAACAACACCTTGTCCATGTGATTTATTAAAGCCCCCCAAAAATGGAATACAGATGTACAGCAACACATTAGCTGGGTGTTAGGCCTATGCAGTAGTACACTGCCAGAGAGAGAAGGAGAGAGGTTACGAACACTGCGAGTCCAGAGTTGATATATGACTAGCAGCAAAATGACAGCAGCTGTATGAGGTATTGACCACTCCTCAGTCCTCACTGAGACTTGCACCTGATTTACACACTTAGGCGAACGGTGGGGGGGGGGGGAGACGTGGAGAGTATAGGGTGAGGAGAGTGGTGGGGGGACTGAATGAGGAGAAGGTGGGGTGAGACGGAGTGTGGGTGATGTTAGATAGGGAGTAAACAGTAGCGAGCTACCGTAGTGATGTAGAATATTCATCTTCAGAGAGAAAGGAAGAGGAGAAACAAAGAGAAAAGACGGAGAGGCGAGAGCTATGCCTCTTGTCATCCATTAGCTCCGTTTCCCTGTCAACTACCTCCCGCTCAGGAACTGTGTCTGTTCCCTATCAGATTGAAGAGCAGAGAGTGTGCATGCGTTACTATGACCATACAGTGAATTCAGAAGGTATTCCACATTTTGTTGTGTTACAGCCTGAATTTAAAATGGATTACATTTAGATTTTGCGTCACTGATCTACACACAATACCCATAATGTCAACATGGAATTATGTTTTTAGACATTTTTACAAATTAATAAAAAACGAAAAGCTAAAATGTCTTGAGGCAATAAGTATTAAACCCCTTTGTTATGGCCTAAATAATTTCAGGAGTAAACATTTGCTTAACAAGTCAGATAATAAGTTGAATGGACAAACTTACTGTGTGTAATAATGGTGTTTAACATGTTTTTTTGAATGACTACCCAATATTTCTACCCCACACATATCTATAAGGTTTCTCAGTCAAGCAGTGAATTTCAAGCACAGATTCAACGACAAAGACCAGGGAGGTTTTACAAATATACAGGTGTCCTTCCTAACTCAGTTGCCGGAGAGCAAGGAAACGGCCCAGAGATTTCACTATGAGACCAATGGTGATGTTAAAACAGTTAGTGTGGATGTGATAGGAGAAAACTGTGGATGGATCAACAACATTATAGTAACGCCACAATGCTAACCTAAACGACAGAGTGAAAGGAAGGAAGACCTGTAAAGAATACAAATGTTCCTGTTTGCAATAAAGAACTAAAGCAAAACTGCAAAAAATGTGGCAAAATAAATGTAACTTTATGTCCTGAATACAAAGAGTTATGTTTGGGGCAAATCCAACGCAGCACATCACTGAGTACCACTCTTTTTCAATCATTAAAGACTGCTTTTCATGAATCTGTGCTTTTCAATCTTAAAGACTTTCCCAGAAAGACTCACAACTGGAATCGCTGCCAAAAGTGGTCATGTCAGATGTTCTATGTGATGTCAGGAGGTAAGAAGAAGCCACATTAGAATCGTGAGATTCCCTCCTTAGGGACAAGTTGGGGACGTGTGTGTGTGTGTGCCCCTGTGGTGAGACGTGACCCAGCATGATTCCTGTGCATCGTGACTGGAGTGGGTGGGAGAATCCGCCCTGCGCTAAAACACGACCCGGGAAACGCTGAGTGCGTTTCATTTTCTACTGCCTGTGACTGTTATGTGTCCCACCTCCACACACTCTCCTCTCCCTCATCCCTCTCTGTGTCGCTCAGAGAAGAACTCCTCAGTGACATCTAAATCAGCCCCATTCACCACCATGCTGAGTAATGGCGGCCCGGAGGGATAGAGGGAGAGAAAGTGAGATGGAGAAAGAGAGAGAATGGGAGGGACAGAGAGAAAGAGGAAGTCCCCTCTCACAGAGAATGAATATGCCCCTTCCTTTCTCTCTCTGACACTCTCACAGAGAATGAATACTCCCCTTCCTTTCTCTCTCTGACACCCTCTCACAGAGAATCGTCCCCTTCCTTTCTCTCTCTGACACACTCTCACAGAGAATCCTCCCCTTTCTTTCTCTCTCTGACACCCTCTCACAGAGAATCCTCCCCTTCCTTTCTCTCTCTGACACCCTCTCACAGAGAATCCTCCCCTTCCTTTCTCTCTCTGACACCCTCTCACAGAGAATCGTCCCCTTCCTTTCTCTCTCTGACACTCTCACAGAGAATCCTCCCCTTCATTTCTCTCTCTGACACCCTCTCACAGAGAATGACTACTCCCCTTCCTTTCTCTCTCTGACACTCTCACAGAGAATCCTCCCCTCCCTTTCTCTCTCTGACACCCTCACAGAGAATCCTCCCCTTCCTTTCTCTCTCTGACACCCTCTCACAGAGAATCCTCCCCTTCCTTTCTCTCTCTGACACTCACAGAGAATACTCCCCTTCCTTACTCTCTCTGACACCCTCTCACAGCGAATCCTCCCCTTCCTTTCTCTCTCTGACATCCTCTCACAGAGAATCCTCCCCTTCCCTTTCTCTCTGACACCCTCTCACAGAGAATCATCTCTTTAACATTTTATCAAGCTCACTCTCTTTCCACAGAGAAATGGGCTTTTTATTATCACAGTCCAATGAGAGAATATCACTCTCTTTCCGTCAATTCCCTACCCCCATTTCCCATCTCTCTCTCCCTCTCAGAAACTCCATTAATCTTTCCCGCTGTGCTATTCGTAATTCACGAGGATTTCCCGCATTTATCTACAACCATGTGTGACTGAATTGTGAGTACCCTGCATCCTTGTCTTTTTGCTACTGAGAGCAGTGATAACAGGGTAACAGGTACTAACTGTTGAAGTCATATGCCTTGAATAAAAGTGTGCAATAGGAGAAAAACTAAAGATCTCAGCTAGTTACATCTGTCACAGTGTCGGCTACAGATAAGTGAATTACAGGGATGTGTGGGAAAGTAAGCTTTTTTTGTGTGTGTGTGTGTGTGTGTGTGTGTGTGTGTGTGTGTGTGTGTGTGTGTGTACGGGGCATCTGTGAGGGTGTATCAAGACCTCTCTTCTCTCTGTCTGAGTCACTGTTATTTAACCAGTTGTTTTAGTCATCCACCCTCTGTCTGTCCGTTGTGTTAGTCTGTGCACTTGTAGTTACTTTCAGTTGTGCTTCATATGGTCTGCTTTAAAATAGTCCATGTTCAAAACAGAATAAACAGTGTGTTTCTTTTGAACTTAGTTGTAAGAGTACAGCACATCTCTTTTTCAATGAGGCTATATTCATTTAGATACTGTTTCATCTATTTTGAAAGAGATTCCTGCTCTGATGAATAAGGGTGGTCTTGCTAGGAATGAGAAGGGATATTGGAGAATATGGTCAAACTACCAACACTGCTAAACGCTAGCATGACATATCCACTCAGCAGCTTAGCGAAATATTGTCTCTGCATTACTCAATCACTCTATTTCCACACACACACACACACACACACACACACACACACACACACACACACACACACACACACGGTCTTGTACAGCTAACCTTGTGGGGACACACAATCCAGTCCCGTTAAAAATCCTATTTTCCCTAACCCTAACCTGTACCCTTAACCCTAACCTTAACCCAAAACCTAACATGAACCCTAACCCTAGCACCTAACCCTAACCCTAAAACGGACCCTAGCTCCTAACCCTATTTCTAACCCTAAACCTCATAGAAATAGCATTTGACCTCTTTGACTATTCTTGTGGGGACTTCACACGTCCACACACACACACACTGCTGCTCACACTCAGAGGTGTTTTTGGCCCTCAGAGAGAGGGATGTAATGGAGGGGATTCATTTCTTGTAGTTTGCAATGAAACCATCGGAAACGGTCAAAGGACAGTCAAATCAATCAAACGGAAATCAGCAGGCCTAGTTGAACGGAATGGCACCTACATACTTGGATGTGTCCCCAGTCTGGCCTAAGCTCCCTCTCCTCTGACCTACTTGGCTTTAGCCGAGGGGCCGAACAGGCGAGAGAGACTCTGCGATCGATGGCATTGTAATCCAGAGATATGGATGCTGGCTGCTTATGCAGAGTGTTTCATTCATGCAAACATTGATCTGTTTACGATGGCAATATACTACAAACACAAACCAAACCAATCCAGCAGAACCTTGTCAGAGTCTCCAAAAGAGAAATCTGTCCCCAGGAGCAATCTTAACATAGATGTTCTACAGGGGTGACATGGCCTCTTCAGGTCACTTCAGCTCTGAGAGAAGAGAGAAGTAGAGTGTTGAGGTGTTCATCTGTAACAGAAGATGCCAGGTAAGGAAGTAAAGAGGTTAGATTATTGTTGATGGTCAAAGTAAAACATTCTAACTGCTTCAAGTGCTTTTCTGTTTCAGAGTGGAAGAGGGGAAATGCAGGGACAGTGTATTTCCATGGCAACGGGAGTTGTGGAAGCATTTTTTCTTCTTCTGGTGTTACTGTGGGGACAATAGTAATGGTATGGCACAACAGACACACACACACACATAAACACACAAGCAGCCACAGGTCATGCCTAGATGTCCCTCGTAGTTATGTGGATGCTGAGTTATTGTAAGCTGAAATCAATGGCTGTCATCTCTGGCTGAGTTGACTAATGTGTACAGGACGCTGCTGGAAAATATGGCGCGTTACCAAATGCTGCACACACACACACACACACACACACACACACACACACACACACACACACATACACACACACAATAACACAGACACACACACACACACACACACACACACACACACACACACACACACACACACACACACACACACACACACAGACACACACACAATAACACAGACACACACACACACATACACACACAATAACACAGACACGCACACAATACAGAGTTTCAGATCGTTATCTATTATCAGCCAGGTAACTGCAGCAGCAGAAGACGGAACCTGGGCCTAGTCATTCTAGTATGGCTAGGTCTTCTTAGTACACAGCGTTGTACCAGAACTCCGTTTCTTGGCCATTTCTCAGAACAAGAATAGACTTGTTTACTAGACTAGAGTTTCAGAAGAAAGTTCTTTATTTCTAGCCATTGTGAGCCTGTAATCGAACCCACAAATGCTGATGCTCCAGATACTTAACTAGTCTAAAGAAGACCAGTTTTATTGCTTCTTTAATTAGAACACCAGTTTTCAGCTGTACTAACATAATTGCAAAAGGGTTTTCTAATGATCAATTAGCCTTTAAAATGATCAACTTGGATTAGCTAACACAACGTGCCATTGGAACACATGAGTGATGTACGCCTATTTAGATATTCCATAAAAAAATCAGCCGTTTCCAGCTACAATAGTAATTTACAACATTAACAATGTCTACACTGTATTTCTGACCAATTTGATGTTATTTTAATGGACAAATGTGCTTTCTTTCAAAAACAAGGACATTTCTAAAGGACCCCAAACTTTTGAACGGTAGTGTATATCCCGTGCCCGGCTCCGCGGTGCCTACATTATGGCTTAGCATCGTTTCGACTTGGAGAAGAAAATCTCTCAAGTCTAAAGGTTTTGGCTAGAACATGGGTCTAGTGTCTTTAGCTAAAGCAGTGATCATTGGTATCCATAACCTGACCAGACTTCCAGACAAATGTGCGGCTGGTGATTTCTTAGCAATGTAAAAAGTCCCTCTGGTGGTAAACAGTTAACCTTTGAGCCTGTCCTGCTTGTATACAGAGCCTGGATTTAATGCCTCGTCCGTAACGATCTGGTGGGATGTCGTCAAGCCGTCTTCCCCTTTTGGTCATTAATCTTGTGTCCTCTGCTTGGTCATTTAATTAAGATTGGGTCAGTATTAGACAATCTGCAGAGGAGAGGAGAGGCCACGAGCCTACGCCCCTTCGTCAGTGATTGGTCAGCAGTACTACTCCTAGTATTAAAGGGAACAGTGAACTGGATTCTTCAATGAAGTGTTTGTTGCCATTCAATGAGAGAAGACACGTTTTCATGCTCATTTTTTAACTTGAGAAACACTGCACCAAACGTCTTAGCTAATGTAAAATGGCGGGACTTAGACTTCCTTGGCAAAACGTGGGACATGTATGACAGATTTCTTGATTGATCTTAGATTCATTCTGACTATTTTAAGGAAGTGTATACTGGATATGTTGTTGCTACGGCATCTCAAGAGGGACAAACAGTAATATTGGCGCTTTTTTTCTCGTTTTTCATTTAAGGGAGTATGCAAGGCCCCTTCGCCTAGCCGAGTTCTGATAGGAGCAAACCTAGTATATGGGCACCTTTAATAATACAATTGCTTCATTTCCCCTGTAAAATCAACTCACTTTATTCTTAAAGTAGACAATGAAATATGTAATTCTTGTAAAATATATCATATATTATAGAATAATTGACTACAGAGTCGTTCCATACGAATTCAATATCTTTCAAACTGCACCCCTTTAGAGCTGAACAAAATCTTCCAAACATGTCCTCCATCGTTAACACGTGGAAAGTGCGTGGGCGACAGAGAGAAACAGAATAGTGCAGTTTGAGGGCATGTGACGGAGAGCGATGCGGACACCGGAGATGGGGGTGTGAGCGGGGGAGTCTTGGCAGGGATGATGATGTGGATTTTTTTTCAATAAAAAATAATTTCATCTTTATTTAACCAGGTAGGCTAGTTGAGAACAAGTTCTCATTTGCAACTGCGACCTGGCCAAGATAAAGTGTAGCAATTCGACACATACAACAACACAGAGTTACACATGGAATAAACTAAACATACAGTCAATAATATAGTAGAACAAAAGAAAACAAAAAGTCTATATACAGTGAGTGTAAATGAGGAATGTTAAGGAAATAAATAGGCCATGGTGGCGAAAGTAATTACAATATAGCAATTAAACACTGGAATGGTAGATTGGCAGAAGATGAATGTGAAGGCAGACATACTTGTGATCGTCTGCATGTTGTCATTTGTATGTGTATGTTTAGTATTGCAACAAAAAAAAGTGATTGAAATCATATGGAACGACCTTACAGTATACAACTTTGACTATACAACTGTTTTCATTCTGAATCTTGACTCTGTCTCTGTGTCCTGGTCTGTTTGTATCCTCCTGCCCAGGCCCAGGGTGGCAGGCTGGCGGAACGGCACTACAAGCTGGGTTTAGAGAGGTGTGTGTGTGGGTCGGGTGGCAGGGCCTAGTCAGGGCCCGGTGGAGGTAGAAGGTGGAGAGGGAGAACCATGACAGGTCAGAACAGATCTGTCGACAGCGTGGCTGAGGACCACAACACCGTGATGGAAGGGAGTCTTATTTATAATGGTGTGTGTACGTTGTGTGTACAGTATGTGTTTTTGCCTTCAGTTGTGTGTGTGTGTGTGTGTGTGTGTGTGTGTGTGTGTGTGTGTGTGTGTGTGTGTGTGTGTGTGTGTGTGTATATGTAGTGTGTTAGACACAAACACGTTACCCGTGTGAGTGAATCCCCAGAACACGGCACTCATCTGTGTGGTGTCTCCTATGATGAATGGCTGAAAGGCCCAGAGAAAAGAAGAGGACGAGACAATGATGAAAAAAGAGTGCAAGAAGGCCGCGATGTAGACAGGTTCATCAGCAACCTCGGTGAATTTAAAATGACTTGGGGGGGTTTAAAGCATGAGCTGGCGCACATCCAGAGTCAATTATTCAGTGTAGAGGTGCTGACTAACGGCGAATAAACTGTAAGCTATAAAAACTAGAAACGAGAGGGGAACATGCAAGCAGTGCTTTTGCGGAGAGAGAGAAAGAGAGAGACAGATAGAAAGTGAGGGGAGGGTGCAGAGAGAGAGAGAGAAAGAGAGAGACAGATAGAAAGTGAGGGGAGGGTGCAGAGAGAGAGAAAGAAAGAGAGAGACAGATAGAAAGTGAGGGGAGGGTGCAGAGAGAGAGAGAGAGAAAGAGAGATAGAAAGTGAGGGGAGGGTGCAGAGAGAGAGAAAGAGAGAGACAGATAGAAAGTGAGGGGAGGGTGCAGAGAGAGAGAAAGAGAGAGACAGATAGAAAGTGAGGGGAGGGTGCAGAGAGAGAGAGAGAGAGAGAGACAGATAGAAAGTGAGGGGAGGGTGCAGAGAGAGAGAGAGAGAGGAGAGAGACAGATAGAAAGTGAGGGGAGGGTGCAGAGAGAGAGAGAGAGAAAGAGAGAGACAGATAGAAAGTGAGGGGAGGGTGCAGAGAGAGAAAGAGAGAAAGAGAGAGACAGATAGAAAGTGAGGGGAGGGTGCAGAGAGAGAAAGAGAGAAAGAGAGAGACAGATAGAAAGTGAGGGGAGGGTGCAGAGAGAGAGAGAGAGAAAGAGAGAGACAGATAGAAAGTGAGGGGAGGGTGCAGAGAGAGAGAGAGAGAAAGAGAGAGACAGATAGAAAGTGAGGGGAGGGTGCAGAAAGAGAGAGAGAGAAAGAGAGAGACAGATAGAAAGTGAGGGGAGGGTGCAGAGAGAGAGAGAGAGAAAGAGAGAGACAGATAGAAAGTGAGGGGAGGGTGCAGAGAGAGAGAGAGAGAAAGAGAGAGACAGATAGAAAGTGAGGGGAGGGTGCAGAGAGAGAGAGAGAGAAAGAGAGAGAGACAGATAGAAAGTGAGGGGAGGGTGCAGAGAGAGAGAAAGAGAGAGACAGATAGAAAGTGAGGGGAGGGTGCAGAGAGAGAGAGAGAGAAAGAGAGAGACAGATAGAAAGTGAGGGGAGGGTGCAGAGAGAGAGAGAGAGAAAGAGAGAGACAGATAGAAAGTGAGGGAGGGTGCAGAGAGAGAGAGAGAGAAAGAGAGAGACAGATAGAAAGTGCGGGGAGGGTGCAGAGAGAGAGAGAGAGAAAGAGAGAGACAGATAGAAAGTGAGGGGAGGGTGCAGAGAGAGAAAGAGAGAAAGAGAGAGACAGATAGAAAGTGAGGGGAGGGTGCAGAGAGAGAGAGAGAAAGAGAGAGACAGATAGAAAGTGAGGGGAGGGTGCAGAGAGAGAGAGAGAGAGACAGATAGAAAGTGAGGGGAGGGTGCAGAGAGAGAGAGAGAGAGAGGGGACAGTGCAGCAGTGTAGCCTAGTGGTTGTTCATTCATGCGCACCACTACTGTCTTTGGCATAAGGAGTGGCATGTTACAGAGACTGGTACCCAGACTTACTCGCCTCTGCGCTGTCGTATGATGTACACATACTAGTGTTAATGTGATGCTGTCACCTACAGAGAAACTCAGCCAGGGGAAGACCATTGACTTTAATATCCAACACTCTCAGTGGGGTGGCATCATACAGGTATAGGTAAGTGCATGAGCATAATATACACACTTCAGTAAGCACACAGGCATTAGATAGTAACTGTAGATTCAAACACTTCACTACAGTACCAGTCAAAAGTTTGGACACACCTACTCATTCAGGTTTTTATTTGTACTATTTTCTACATTGTAGAATAAAAGTGAAGACATCACAACTCCGAAACAACACATTTGGAATCATGTTGTAAACAAGTTTATATTTTTGATTCTTCAAAGTAGCCACCCTTTACCTTGATGACAGCTTTGCACCCTCTTTGGCTTTCTCTAAACCAGCTTCAACTGGAATACTTTTCCAACAGTCTTGGAGGAGTTCCCAGATATGCTGAGTACTTGTTGGCTGCTTTTCCTTCACTCTTCGGTCCAACTCATCCCAAACCATCTCAACTGGGTTGAGGTCAGGTGATTGTGGAGGCCAGATCATCTGATACAGCACTCCATCACTCTCCTTCTTGGTCAAATAGCCCTTGCACAGCCTGGAGGTGTGTTGGGTCATGGTCCTGTTGAAAAACAAATGATAGTCCCACTAAGTGCAAAACAGATGGGATGGTGTATCGCTGCAGAATGCTGTGGTTGTCATGCTGGTTAAGTGTGCCTTGAATTCTAAATAAATCACAGACAGTGTCACCAGCAAAGCACCCCCACACCTCCTCCATGCTTCACAGTCGGAATCACACATGCGGAGATCATCCATTCACCTACTCTACATCTCACAAAGACACGGCGGTTGGAACCAAAAATCTAACATTTTGGACTCATCAAACCAAAGAACAGATTTCTACCGCTCTAATGGCCATTGATCGTGGTTCTTGGCCCAATCAAGTCTCTTCTTCTTATTGGTGTCCTTTAGTAGTGGAGGCCTGATTCACACAGTCTCCTCTGAACAGTTGATGTTGAGATGTGTCCATTATTTGAACTCTGTGAAGCATTTATTTGGGCTACAATTTCTGTGGCTGGTAACTCTAATGAACTTATCCTCTGCTCTAATGAACATATGCTCGGCAGCAGAGGTAACTCTAGTTCTTCCTTTCCTGTGGCGGTCCTCATGAGAGCCAGCTTCATCATAGTGCTTGATGGTTTTTGCGACTGCACTTGAAGAAACGTTCAAAGTTCTTGACATTTTCCATATTGACTGACCTTCACGTCTTCAAGTATTGATGGACTGTCATTTATCTTTGTTTATTTGAGCTGTTCTTGCCATAATATAGACTTGGTCTTTTACCAAATATGGCTATATTCTGTATACCACCGTGTCACAACACAACTGATTGGCTTAAATGCATTAAGAAGGAAAGAAATTCCACAAATTAACTTTTAACAAGGCACACCTGTTAATTGAAATGCATTTCAGGTGACTACCTCATGAAGCTGGTTGAGAGATTGCCAAGGTGTGCAAGCTGTCATCAAGGCAAAAGGTGGCTGCTTTGAAGAATCTCAAATATAAAATATATTTTGATTTGTTTAACACTTTTTTGGTTACTACATGATTCCATATGTGTTTACCTCATAGTTGATGTCTTCGCTCTTATTCTACAAGGTCGAAAATAGTACCAATAAAGAAAAACCCTTGAATGAGTAGGCGTGTCCAAAGTTTTGACTGGTACTGTACATTCAGATAACTTAAAAAGCATAAATTCTACACAGCATGTCGCAGTAAACAAAGCCTACCTTTCACCAGACTAGAGGTCGACCGATTAATCGGAATGGCCGATTAATTAGGGCCGATTTCAAGTTTTCATAACAATCGGAAATCGGTAATTTTGGACGCCGATTTTGCAGATTTATTTTATTTATTTATTACACCTTTATTTAAACTAGGCAAGTCAGTTAAGAACACATTGTTATTTTCAATGACGGCCTAGGAACGGTGGGTTAACTGCCTTGTTCAGGGGCAGAACAACAGATTTTTACCAGTGTCAGCTCAGAGATTCAAGCTTGCAACATTTCGGTTAACTAGTCCAACGCTCTAACCACCTGCCTTACGATGAGCCTGCCTGTTACGCGAATGCAGTAAGAAACCAAGGTAAGTTGCTAGCTAGCATTAAACTTAATCAATCATAATCACTAGTTATAACTACACATGGTTGATGATATTACTAGTTTATCTAGCGTTGCATATAATCGATGCGCATTCGCATCGAGGACTGTCGTTGCTCCAACGTGTACCTAACCATAAACACCAATGCCTTTCTTAAAATCAATACACAGAAGTAAATATTTTTAAACCTGCATATTTAGCTCAAATAAATCCAGGTTAGCAGGCAATATTAACCAGGTGAAATTGTGTCACTTCTCTTGCGTTCATTGCACGCAGGGTATATGCAACAGTTTGGGCCGCCTGGCTCATTGCAAACTAATTTGTCCGAATTTTACGTAATTATGATATAACATTGAAGGTTGTGCAATGTAACAGGAATATTTAGACTGATGGATGCCACCCGTTAGAAAACAAAACGTATTTTACTGAAAGAATAAACGTCTTGTTTTGTGATAGTTTCCGCATTCGACCATTACTAAGGCTCGATTTCTGTGTGTTATTATGTTATAATTAAGTCTATGATTTGATAGAGCAGTCTGACTGAGCGATGGTAGGCACCAGCAGACTCATAAGCATTCATTCAAACAGCACTTTTGTGCGTTTTGCCAGCAGCTCTGCTATTTATGACTTCAAACCTATCAACTCCCAAGATTAGGCTGGTATAACGATGTGATGTGAAATGGCTAGCTAGTTAGCGGGGTGCATGCTAATAGCGTTTCAAACGTCACTCGCTCTGAGACTTGGAGTGGTTGTTCCCCTTGCTCTGTGTAGGTAACGCTGCTTCAAGGGTGGCTGTTGTCGTTGTGTTCCTGGTTCAAGCCCAGGTAGGAGCGAGGAGAGGGACGGAAGCTATACTGTTACACTGGCAATACTAAAGTGCCTATAAGAACATCCAATAGTCAAAGGTATATGAAATACAAATGGTATAGAGAAAAATAGTCCTATAATTCCTAGAATAACTACAACCTAAAACTTCATACCTGTGAATATTGAAGACTCATGTTAAAAGGAACCACCAGCTTTCATATGTTCTCATGTTCTGAGCAAGGAACTTAAACGTTAGCTTTCTTACATGGCACATATTGCACTTTTACTTTCTTCTCCAACACTTTGTTTTTGCATTATTTAAACCAAATTGAACATGTTTCATTATTTATTTGAGGCTAAATTGATTTTATTGATGTATTATATTAAGTTAAAATAAGTGTTCATTCAGTAATGTTGTAATTGTCATTATTACAAATACATTTTAAAAATCGGCCGATTAATCGGCATCGGCTTTTTTGGTCCTCCAATAATCAAAAATCATAATCGGTCGACCTCTACACCAGACACAAAACTATGGTCGTGTAAGAATACACACACATTATACAACATGTCTATATACTTCACATTTCAATAAAGTAGGGTTTCTGCAAATGTAACTGCCACTGAGTTATTTGAATTCTATGACCGCATAGAATTTGCATATAACTGCATCCAAATTCAAATACAAAGGTTTACATACACAAATGGTTATGGCTCACTGAGGAGTGAGGCTTTAAAACTCAGGGAGAGATGATAGGAGGGGCTGAGTTTTTACCGCCACTATTATTATCAGGGCGGAAGCATGCATAGAGTTTCTCAGTGAAGGTGCAGCCAGTGAAAGAGTAGATATGAGACCTGGCCTCCACATCATAAAAGGAGACCATAATCCACAAATACACCCACCTTCTGGGGCTTTTCTCTCAGGGGGAAAACAGGAGAGGAGTTATTGGCGTGGCACTGACTCCATTCCTCAGCCACACACTCCAGTATCCATTCTGAGGGGTCAGTGGAATCTGCCCCTTCCTGTTGCTGGACTCTCTGGTCACAACGAAATCCCAGTCAGTCTACCCCTTGACTGTCACCTCATAGTAGAATCTCCCTTAGGAGAAGCCCTTCTTTCCTAGGATACCGGTACGTGAGGAAAATGTCTTTGGGTTGTTAGGGAGAGTCTGTCTTCTGTCTACATGCCTCACTTGTTTCCTATACTCAGACCGGATGAGGCCAGAATTTGCTGTATCAGGGTCCAGAGTCACATCCTCTGCATACAGCTGAATCCTCTTCATTTCAGTATCACAAGTCAAATTCTTCACTTCACTCCACTCCAGAGTGTCTGCTCCAGCTTAGACAACTCTCCTCAGGTTCCCCACACCCAGACCTGCACGCCATCTCGTATCTCTCGCTCTGCTTCTCTCTTGCTAAGGTCTATTGAGTGTATGATCTACTGAACCTTCTGCAGTCGTTCCTGGAACATCTGCTACACTTCTGCCTCTGTCTTCCCTTGGCTGAGTCTTCCTCTCCCCACACTGTTCCAAGTACAGCAGGGTTCCCCAAACTCGGTGCACGTTTTGGTTGTTGCCCTACCCAGCGGATTCAAATAATCTACTCTTCGTCAAGCTTTGGTCGTTTGAATCAGCTGTGTAGTGTTAGGGCAAAAAAAAAAAAAACGTGCACCGAGTTTGGGGAACGCTGGTGTAGAGGGACAGTGTAGTGAGTCTTGTGATCTGTTTTCATGCACGAGACACAAACACACGTCTGGTCAGTCCTACAGAACATCTCCAGGAGTTTGTCATGCTCCTTACACACCCTGTCTTCCAGGTTCTCCACAGGGTCGATCAGTTTGTGTCTCTTCAGGGCTGGGACTATGTGAGGCTGCAGATGAGTCTCTTAAGTCAGAGTTCAGATATTCCAGGCCGGACTGCAGGGCCTGGAGCTTCGTTCCCGTGCAGACATCACAGGCCACTCCTCTAAGCTCGGTATGGCAATGGTCTGGGCTGCTGGTAACTTTCACTTGAACTGACTTCCTGAACTGAGATCTGGTCTCCTATCAAATTATTTTTTACACATTGGACACTGGCACAGGTCAGTGGTATCCCAGTACTTTCTGATACAGATCTTGCAGAAGTTGTGTCCACGTGGAATGGCTACAGGTTCAGTGAACGCGTCCAGACAGAGCACAGGAACTGCTATTCAGACAGACTGCTGGCGAAAGCCAAATCTAGACACCTGTGTGTGTGACTGTTCTCTCGGTTCTGTCCCACTGGGCCCACACTGGTTCAATCCAGTTTGTCTCCATGTCATTTTAATGAAATTACATTGAACCAAAGTGGAATAGACGTGGGGGTGAGGGGGGGTCTGTCTGTCTGTATTATCAAAGGAGGATGCGAGACCGTTCTCCTGTGAACAATACACACTCCGTCTCTTAACGTTAACATACAGTTTGACTGTTCTTCCTGGGAAACGGAATCCTCTACATGGGTGAACCCACTTTGATAATCTGGTATAATAGATTAGTTCTTCTTATCCATCATTTTCAATCATCTTATGACACAGAGAGAGAGAGAGGGGCAAATGTAATGAAGAAGAAGAGGGCGAGGTGACAGTGCAGCAGTGTAGCCTACTCTAGAAAGAGGCCCCCACTTGCAATTTCGAGTTGGATGACCGTTTAAAACGTATCTTCCCAGTCAGAGCTCGTCTTTGTCCGACTTCCCAGTTCTCTTGAACTCACTGAAGTCTGTGATTTACCAGTTCTACGTTTCCAGCTGTTTTGAATGTGGAAAAAAGTCTTGCTGGATTGACAGCATGGCCAATGTTGAATGTTTATCCTTTAAAGCTTGGAAAAGAGACCCTTAAACCCAGACTTGGAACACACTCCACTGAATAGCAGGTTAGTGATTGCTTTTCAGTGCTTGCAGTTAGCCACTGATTCCTTCCAAGCCACTCATCGTTGAATTTGCGATTTCCTACTTGTTGTGTAATGTTCATGCCCAATGGCTGATGAGTACCGATACATTTGATCTATAATTTCTGTTCCTTATTTATCTTCATATGACAACAATTGAAAAGGTTTGGCCAGTAGATTGTCAACTTGATTCATGACGATGACTGCTAGATTGTTAGCTAAGATTTTTTTTGTTATGATGCTGAACTGGTCAGTCCAATCAAAGCTACTGTAGACATAATGTCATTTGGCCTCAATTTATCTGTGGCCAATGACCTTAAGCCTTCTTAGATGGGCACTTCTAATGTAACTCTATGGCAGATAGAATTTTCGAGCTCTACCTGTAGATTTTGTTGGTGACGTAGAGAACATTACCAACCCCGACACTCACCACCACAGAAAGCACTGAGCTGGGCTGAAAACCCTGCATTTTGGAGCTGCCTTACTCAAGAAAACAAAAAAGAGACCATGTTTGTTTATTAGTTGATTTGCAGGTGTACTACACAGAAGGTTGGTAGCACCTTAATTGGGGAGGACGGGCTCGTGGTAATGGCTGGAGCGGAATTAGTGGAATGTTGTAAAATACATCAAACACATGGTTTCCGTGTGTTTGAGGCCATTCCATTTTCTCCGTTCCAGCCATTATTATGTACTACTTCCGATCTTTTCCACAAACACTGGCTTTACCAGCTCTCGCCCACTAGGTGGCACCACATCCACTGTCAGACATGTAACAGTCTGGTTGTGTACGAAATCTGTCTTGCCACTACTTACTAAAACTACATACTGTGTACTAATAGTACTACATACTATTTAGACTTTAAAAGCGTATGCATTAGTAAAAACACATGCATTAAGCAACAAAACATACTTCTCATTCATACTGAGAAGGCGTCATCTAATGCATAATCCCGCTTCTTCCCCATCATGCATTCGTTTTTGTAGAGCGTATCCCCTATTCAGATGATCAACTGTTGTCAAAAACATGTTGTCAAATTTCACATAGCCAGGGCTGCCAATTTTTGAAGAAAGCTTGGAGTGAGATTTGCTATGTGAATTTCATTGTCCCCTGGCACAACCCCTAGACGAAAAACCATACTGTTTTAAAGCTTATTTCCTGAAATTCTACTTCCTTTGATTACACTTAGTCATATGACCAGGGTGTAAAATGTCAAAATAAAATCCACAGGTCAGGTGTATTCCGGCTGCTTTGAGCATTCAATTAACACTCATGACTTTGTTACTTTGAGATTTTTGGGGGGGGATGAAATTTAAAGTAACATTTTTACATTAATGGTCAATGGCAGTGGATAACCAAATGGTAGATTGCAGTCTCCTTATCCATTGTCACGCCCTGAACATAGAAAGTCTTTATTTTCTATGGTAGAGTAGGTCAGGGCGTGACTAGGGGTTTAGTCTAGTTTATATTTTCAATGTGGGGTTCTAGTTTGTTTTTTCTATGTTGGTGTTTTGGTATGATTCCCAAATAGAGGCAGCTGGCTATCGTTGTCTCTAATTGGGGATCATACTTAAGTAGCATTTTTCCCACCTGTGGGTTATGGGATATTGTTTTGAGTTAGTGCACGTAGCATTCTCTGTAGTCATGGTTCGTTATTAGTTTATTGTTTATTTGTCTTTGCTAAATTTCACTTTCTTTAATAGATTATGTGGAACTCAACATCCGCTGCACCTTGGTCCGATATTCAGTCCAAAGGACGTGACATCCATAGACTGCTTTCAAGTTAAGGACACAAACATTTTGTCATTTGGGTGACCTATCTCTTTAAAATGGGGATGGAAGAAAATCCTGCTTGCTCTCAGGAGGGTTGGCCTCACCTGAAGTGCTGGCTGTTTGAAAATGTTCTTGTTATAACAATTAATTTCTCAAAAGCACCCGACCTTCAAGAAAAATCTAATGAATGTCTCAATATTCAGGTGGTATATGCGTACTAGTTGAAGAACCTTGCAATCATCTTACTCTACATGGACAAAATATGATGCGTTTATGAGTTGTGAGTCCCCCTACCATCTCTGCCTAGCATGTACACAATACTAAAATGTTTTTTTAAATGGATTACTGGAGCATTTATTATTCAATGCTTATTTGTATGACTTATTCATGAATGTCTGCAAAAATACGCAGCCTCATTTAATTCATTTTCAAAGAGAAAAGTAGGCAGATCAGATTCCAATTTATTTTAACCTTTATTTTACTAGGCAAGTCAGTTAAGAACAAATTCTTATTTTCAATGACAGCCTAGGAGTGGGTTAACTGCCTGTTCAGGGGCAGAACGAGAGATTTGTACCTTGTCAGCTCGGGGGTTTGAACTTGCAACCTTCCAGTTACTAGTCCAACGCTCTAACCACTAGGCTACCCTGCCGCCCCTTAATTACGTGATTAAGCTGGCTAGTGGGATAATAAAATATGTGATGGTTGTGTTGTTGCAGTAGTGTTATTGCTGACCAGTAATTACCCTTTATTTTAGCCCTTAGTTAAGAATGAGATTTGTTCCACTGATCAGACTAATTAAATAAATAATAAAATCTCCTGAAGACAAATCTGCCCCTACACCCTAACCACATTATTTCCCCCTGGTCCTAAAGCACACCGTTGCATTGTTTTTCTATCACATTCCCAATGAAAGTTGCGCCCCTGCTTTTTAGAGTTCTCAATCCCCTTGATCCCTTACATAACTATGTTTACGAGCTGGTCATGGGTGCACCTCAGACACGCTCAAGGTCCTAAACGATATCATAACCACCACCGACAAAAACATATGGGGTGGAAAGTTAGGCCTAACTTTTGAAAGTACCATGCTCAGATTCCTAATGACGTCTCAGATGGAATTGTTTGCAAAACGGGGACAGTTCCACTGCAAACAAGACACACTGATTTGTCATTGGGGAAATGTAATTAGATGAACACAGACATATTTCTTTGTCCATTATTAGTCATTTTGGTAATTTGTGTGGTATTAAAAAAGATTCTGCTAATATGTATAATGATGTAAAATTATATTAGATTTTTATAGAAGGCTATTTTCACTCGGACGTTCAAGTACGATGGTAGATTCCTGCAATGCTTTTACTCCAAAGGTTATCTTTCCACCCCTACTCTTGTCCACGGTGGTCTGCAAACACACAACCTTCTGGCCTGCAGCCCTGTGCGCTATCAAGACTCCTGTGTGGCCATGTAATGCATATAGGACGAATAACATATTTTAAAACGGCATGTCTAAGGCTCTGGCCTGTCCAAGAAGTGAGGGTAACAACCTGGTCTCAGAGCATTTGATATTATTCTGTACAGAAATACGAGACACTAAATTTAGTATGATATCTCACATTTTGTACGGTATGTATTCATTTGTGGATGTCCATCACCCATTTTAGTATGATATGTTATGAATTACAATTTGTATGATATGTTACGAATTCTGGTTAGGTGGCTAATGTTAGCTAGCTGGCTAAGGGTTAGGGTTAAGTTTAGGGTTAAGTTTAGGAGTTAAGTTAAAGGGTTAGGACTAGGGGAATGGTTAGCTAACATCCTAAGTAGATAAATAGTTGAAAAGTTGCTAAAAATGCTATAGTTGTCCGTGATGAGATTTAAAATCATAACCTCACGTTTACATCCACCCTGACCAACACCCTATTTAATTTTTTGCCTTAAGTAACCATACCAAACATAACATATCAAACGATTGTGTGTCCTGTTGCGTTGAGTCTGAGACCAGGCTGTGGTAAACGGTAGATATGTTGTCAGCTATTCACTGTGTTTTAATTATTATTCTGGGTATAGGGGAGGGTCACATTTTTTCAAGTGTTCAGGGGGGTTTATGTCAAATATACTTTGCTGAAGAGCAGCAGCTACAATCTTGCTACAGGTAGTGTGTGTGTGTGTGTGCATGCTCTTGTATACTCCATTGGCTACTCCATTGCCTAGAGAGACAGGAAACGTTCGAAGAGAACACGGACACCATCACAACCTTACTGGACAAGATGCACAAAGGGCTACTCTCAACAGCCCCACATCTACTACCCTCCGCCAGCAATGGTGTGCATCACGCAAGGAAGTGCAAACAAAATTGCATGCTCTGCAAATCAGATCAAATTCTATTTGTCACACATGGTTAGCAGATGTTCATTCGATTGTCACAAAATGCTTGTGCTTCTAGTTCCGACCATGCAGTAATATCTAACAAGTAATCTAACAGAACGAATTGTGGACAAATAAGGCACAGGAAATCCAAATTTATGCAGACAAAAACATGCACAATTTCTACAACTTAGCTAAAGCTACGTATGAACCCAGAAGTTGCCATCCAGTTCTGGGCTAACAGGGTCGTCTATGATGACAGTAATTGTAAGGGGTGCGTGTTGGTGGCAGGGAAGTCAGGCGCAGGAGAACAAACTTTCTATAAATGGAGTTTTTAAAATAAATGCTGATAAAAAAAACAAATGTACAAAATAACAAAAGTGAGTACAAAACCCATCGCACACCAACACAATCAAACAATCTCCGACAAGGACATGAGGGGAAACAGAGGGTTAAATACACATGTAATTGATGGGATTGTAATCAGGTGTGAAGATAAGACAAAACCAATGGAAAATTAAAAATGGATCAGTGATGGCTAGAAGGCCGGTGACGTCGACTGCCGAACACCGCCCGAAGAAGGAGAGGGGCCGACTTCGGCGGAAGTTGTGACAGTCTCCCCCCCGATGCGCGGCTCCAGCTCGTCGGCACCGTCCTCGGGGACGACCCGGAGGGCGAGGTGCAGGGCGATCCAGATGGAGACGGTGGAAATCTCGCAGCATAGAAGGATCCAACACGGAACCCAGCATCTCTCCTCCGGACCGTACCCCTCCCAGTCCACGAGGTACTGAAGGCCCCTCACCCGACGTCACAAATCTAGTATGGAACGAAAAAAGTACACCGGGGCCCCCTCGATGTCCAGAGGGGACGGAAGAACCTCCCGTACCTCAGACTCCTGGAGTGGGCAGCCGCCACCAGACTGAGGAGAGACACATGGAACGAGGGGTTAATCTGGGGGAAGCTGTAACCTGTAACATACCTCGTTCAGTCTCCTCAGGACTTTAAATGGCCCCACAAACCGCGGACCCACTTTCCGGCAGGGCAGGAGGAGGGGCTGGTTTCGATCCTCACTGCGGTGACGGTCTGCGCCCACTTTCTGGCACAGTACGGCGTGCTGAAGGTGGACATGGGCAGCCTTCCATGTATCCTCCGCGCACCGGAACCAGTCGTCCACCGCAGGAGCCTCGTCTGACTCTGATGCCAGGGAGCCAGAACCGGCTGATACCCCAGTACACACTGGAAGGGAGAAAGGTTAGTAGAGGAGTGGCGGAGCGGGTTCTGGGCCATCTCTGCCCAGGGCACGAACCTGAGGTAAGGCCGACCGAGACCCCCAGACGTTCCATGAACGCCTTCCAACCCTCGACGTGAACTGGGGCCCTCGATCAGACAGATGACGTGTGTAAATAGAGCCTCCGCAGTCTGTAGGGCCGTAGGGAGACCGGGCAACGGGAGGAGATGACAGGACTTAGAAAAACGATCCACAACAACCAGGATCGTGGTGTTACCCTGTGAAGGAGGAAGATGGGTCAGGAAATCCACCGACAGGTGCGACCACGGCCGTTGTGGAACGGGTTGTAACTTACCTCTGGGCAGGTGTCTAGGAGCCTTGCACTGGGCGCACACCGAGCAGGAGGAAACATAAACCTTCACGTCCTTAACTAAAGTGGGCCACCAGTACTTCCCACTAAGACAGCTTACCGTCCGACCGATACCAGGATGACCAGAGGAGCGTGACATATAGGCCCAATAGATCAGCCGGTCGCAGACAACAGACGGAACGTACAGACGCCCAGCCGGACACTGAAGGGGAGAGGGCTCTGTATGCAACGCCTGCTCAATGTCTGCGTCCAGCTCCCAGACTACAGGCGTCACCAAGCAAGAGGCGAGGAGTATGGGAGTGGGATCCATGGGCCGCTCCTCTGTGTCATACAGCCGGGACAATGCGTCTGCCTTAACGTTCTGGGAGCCAGGTCTGTAGGAAAGGGTAAACACAAAACGGGTGAAAAACATGGCCCACCTTGCCCTGCGAGGGTTCAGTCTCCTCGCCACCCGGATGTACTCCAAATTGCGGTGGTCATTCCAGAGGAGAAAAGAGTGTCTAGCCCCCTCAAGCCGACAGCCAACAACTCCCGATCCCCCACGTCATAGTTTCGCTCCGCCGGACTGTGCTTCTTCGAGAAGAAGGCACAAGGGCGGAGCTTCGGTGGCATACCTGAGCGCTGAGAGAGCACGGCTCCTATCCCAGCCTCAGATGCGTCCATCTCCACTATGAATGCCAAAGAGGGATCCAGATGGGCCAGCACGGGAGCCGAGGTAAACAAAGCCCTCAGGTGACTAAAAGCCCTGTCCGCCTCAACTGTCCACTGCAAGCGCACCGGGTCCCCCTTCAGCAGTAAGGTAATGGGAGCTCCTACCTGACCAAAACCCCAGATAAACTTCCGGTAGTAGTTGGCAAACCCTAAGAATCGCTGCACCTCCTTTACCGTGGTGGGAGTCGGCTGCAATGCGGTCACTCTCCATCTCCACCCTTGACTTGGAAATGTGATACCCTAGGAAGGAGAGGGACTGTTGGAAGAACAGGCATTTCTCAGCCTTGACGTACAGGTCATGTTCCAACAGGCGACCAAGCACTTTGCGCACCTCGGCGTGTGTAGCGGAGTATATCAAAATGTCATCAATATACACCACTACACCCTGCCCATGCAGGTCCCTGAAAATCTTGTCTACAAAAACTTGAACTGATGGCGCATTCGTCAACCTGTACGCCATGACGAGGTACTCGTCGTGCCCAGAGGTGGTACTGAAAGCCGTCTTCCACTCGTCTCCCTCTCGGATACGCAGCATGTTGTAAGCACTCCTGAGATCTAGTTTGGTGACGAAGCGTGCCCCGTGCATTGACTCTATCGCTGTGGCTATGATCTGCAGCGGGTAACTATACCTCGCCATGATCTGATTTAGACCCCGGTAGTCAATACACGGACTGCAGACCTCCCTTCTTCACAAAAAAGAAACTCGAGGAGACGGGTGAAGTGGAGGACCGGATGTACCCGACTCGGGGATTCGGAGACATATGTTTCCATAGCCTCGGTCTCCGCCTGTGAGAGGGGATCCACGTGACTCCTGGGAAGTGCAGCGTCTACCAGGAGATCTATCGCACAATCGCCCCGTCGATGAGGTGGTAATTGAGTCGCCTTCTTTTTGGAGAAGGCGAGAGCCAAATCGGCATAGTCAGGGGGAATGCGCAAGGTGGAGACCTGGTCTGGACTCTCCACCGTAGTAGCACCAACGGAAATCCCTAAACACCTACCTGAGCACTCTTGCGACCACCCCGTGAGAGCCCTCTGTGGCCAAGAAACAGTGGGGTTATGACAAGCTAACCAGGGTAGGCTCAGCACCACAGCACCACTCTGCTGTCTTCGTATCCAAGATAATTGTGTAGTTTAGAGTGTGTAGTTTTAGAGTGATTATCTTAATTTACCGAGGTTAGCTAGCCAGCTATTTGTCGTCCTTAACGTAGGAGACACTGCTAGCTAGCCAACAGCTAGCCAACGTCTACCGAACAGAACTTCCGCACTCAACAACCCGGTCGCATTTCGCTTCGCTCCACAGGTAGTATCACATTTTTCATTTCATTTCATTACAGTACAACGGCTTGATTTGTTTGATCGTAGCTAGCTACATAGCTAGCTACATAGCCGTCTTTGTATCAAAGATAATTGTGTAGTCTAGAGCGATTTCCTAGGTTAGCTAGCCAGCTATTGTCGTTCTTTTAACGCAACGTAACGTAAAAAAGCACAGTAAAAACTATTACACTCAACGGAACGACTTGATTAGTGTAGTGTCAACAACGCAGCCACTGCCAGCTAGCCTACATAGTCAACAACGCAGCCTCTGCCAGCTAGCCTACTTCAGCAGTACTGTATCATTTTAATCATTTTAGTCAATAAGATTCTTGCTACGTAAGCTTAACTTTCTGAACACTCGAGACGTGTAGTCCACTTGTCATTCCAATCTCCTTTGCATTAGCGTAGCCTCTTGTGTAGCCTGTCAACTATGTGTCTGTCTATCCCTGTTCTCTCCTCTCTGCACAGACCATACAAACGCTCCACACCGCGTGGCCGCGGCCACCTAATCTGGTGGTCCCAGCGCGCACGACCCACGTGGAGTTCCAGGTCTCCGGTAGCCTCTGGAACTGCCGATCTGCGGCCAACAAGGCAGAGTTCATCTCAGCCTATGCCTCCCTCCAGTCCCTCGACTTCTTGGCACTGACGGAAACATAGATCACCATAGACAACACTGCTACTCCTACTGCTCTCTCTTCGTCTGCCCACGTGTTCTCGCACACCCCGAGCTTCTGGTCAGCGGGGTGGTGGCACCGGGATCCTCATCTCTCCCAAGTGGTCATTCTCTCTTTCTCCCCTTACCCATCTGTCTATCGCCTCCTTTGAATTCCATGCTGTCACAGTTACCAGCCCTTTCAAGCTTAACATCCTTATCATTTATCGCCCTCCAGGTTCCCTCGGAGAGTTCATCAATGAGCTTGATGCCTTGATAAGCTCCTTTCCTGAGGACGGCTCACCTCTCACAGTTCTGGGCGACTTTAACCTCCCCACGTCTACCTTTGACTCATTCCTCTCTGCCTCCTTCTTTCCACTCCTCTCCTCTTTTGACCTCACCCTCTCACCTTCCCCCTACTCACAAGGCAGGAAATACGCTCGACCTCATCTTTACTAGATGCTGTTCTTCCACTAACCTCATTGCAACTCCCCTCCAAGTCTCCGACCACTACCTTGTATCCTTTTCCCTCTCGCTCTCATCCAACACTTCCCACACTGCCCCTACTCGGATGGTATCGCGCCGTCCCAACCTTCGCTCTCTCTCCCCCGCTACTCTCTCCTCTTCCATCCTATCATCTCTTCCCTCTGCTCAAACCTTCTCCAACCTATCTCCTGATTCTGCCCCCTCAACCCTCCTCTCCTCCCTTTCTGCATCCTTTGACTCTCTATGTCCCCTATCCTCCAGGCCGGCTCGGTCCTCCCCTCCCGCTCCGTGGCTCGACGACTCATTGCGAGCTCACAGAACAGGGCTCCGGGCAGCCGAGCGGAAATGGAGGAAAACTCGCCTCCCTGCGGACCTGGCATCCTTTCACTCCCTCCTCTCTACATTTTCCTCTTCTCTCTCTGCTGCTAAAGCCACTTTCTACCACTCTAAATTCCAAGCATCTGCCTCTAACCCTAGGAAGCTCTTTGCCACCTTCTCCTCCCTCCTGAATCCTCCTCCCCCCCCCCTCCTCCCTCTCTGCAGATGACTTCGTCAACCATTTTGAAAAGAAGGTCGACGACATCCGATCCTCGTTTGCTAAGTCAAACGACACCGCTGGTTCTGCTCACACTGCCCTACCCTGTGCTCTGACCTCTTTCTCCCCTCTCTCTCCAGATGAAATCTCGCGTCTTGGGACGGCCGGCCGCCCAACAACCTGCCCGCTTGACCCTATCCCCTCCTCTCTTCTCCAGACCATTTCCGGAGACCTTCTCCCTTACCTCACCTCGCTCATCAACTCATCCCTGACCGCTGGCTACGTCCCTTCCGTCTTCAAGAGAGCGAGAGTTGCACCCCTTCTGAAAAAACCTACACTCGATCCCTCCGATGTCAACAACTACAGACCAGTATCCCTTCTTTCTTTTCTCTCAAAACCCTTGAACGTGCCGTCCTTGGCCAGCTCTCCCGCTATCTCTCTCAGAATGACCTTCTTGATCCAAATCAGTCAGGTTTCAAGACTAGTCATTCAACTGAGACTGCTCTTCTCTGTATCACGGAGGCTCCGCACTGCTAAAGCTAACTCTCTCTCCTCTGCTCTCATCCTTCTAGACCTATCGGCTGCCTTCGATACTGTGAACCATCAGATCCTCCTCTCCACCCTCTCCGAGTTGGGCATCTCCGGCGCGGCCCACGCTTGGATTGCGTCCTACCTGACAGGTCGCTCCTACCAGGTGGCGTGGCGAGAATCCGTCTCCACACCACGTGCTCTCACCACTGGTGTCCCCCAGGGCTCTGTTCTAGGCCCTCTCCTATTCTCGCTATACACCAAGTCACTTGGCTCTGTCGTAACCTCACATGGTCTCTCCTATCATTGCTATGCAGACGACACACAATTAATCTTCTCCTTTCCCCCTTCTGATGACCAGGTGGCGAATCACATCTCTGCATGTCTGGCAGACATATCAGTGTGGATGACGGATCACCACCTCAAGCTGAACCTCGGCAAGACGGAGCTGCTCTTCCTCCCGGGGAAGGACTGCCCGTTTCATGATCTCGCCATCACGGTTGACAACTCCATTGTGTCCTCCTCCCAGAGCGCTAAGAACCTTGGCGTGATCCTGGACAACACCCTGTCGTTCTCAACTAACATCAAGGCGGTGGCCCGTTCCTGTAGGTTCATGCTCTACAACATCCGCAGAGTACGACCCTGCCTCACACAGGAAGCGGCGCAGGTCCTAATCCAGGCACTTGTCATCTCCCGTCTGGATTACTGCAACTCGCTGTTGGCTGGGCTCCCTGCCTGTGCCATTAAACCCCTACAACTCATCCAGAACGCCGCAGCCCGTCTGGTGTTCAACCTTCCCAAGTTCTCTCACGTCACCCCGCTCCTCCGCTCTCTCCACTGGCTTCCAGTTGAAGCTCGCATCCGCTACAAGACCATGGTGCTTGCCTACGGAGCTGTGAGGGGAACGGCACCTCAGTACCTCCAGGCTCTGATCAGGCCCTACACCCAAACAAGGGCACTGCGTTCATCCACCTCTGGCCTGCTCGCCTCCCTACCACTGAGGAAGTACAGTTCCCGCTCAGCCCAGTCAAAACTGTTCGCTGCTCTGGCCCCCCAATGGTGGAACAAACTCCCTCACGACGCCAGGACAGCGGAGTCAATCACCACCTTCCGGAGACACCTGAAACCCCACCTCTTCAAGGAATACCTAGGATAGGATAAAGTAATCCCTCTCACCCCCCTTAAAAGATTTAGATGCACTACTGTTCCACTGGATGTCATAAGGTGAATGCACCAATTTGTAAGTCGCTCTGGATAAGAGCCTGCTAAATGACTTAAATGTAAAAAATGTAAATGAAACGTAGGAGAGTCAATAAGGAAGAGGCTAATTCTCGCCGTATAACCCCCCTGCGCCACCATGCCCAAAGGAGCGGTGACCTCCCTAATGAACCCTGACCCTAATGGTCGACTATCTAAGGAGTGAACGGGGAAAGGCACATCCACAGGAAAAATGGGGATCCCTAAACTATGGGCTAAAGCTTTATCAATGAGATTCCCAGCTGCGCCTGCATCGACGAGCGCCTTATGCTGAGAATGCGTGGAAACCTCAGGAAAAGTGACAGACAAACATATGCACAACAGAGGACTCTGGGTGAGGATGGTGCCAGCTCACCTGGGGTGACGCCAGAGCGCCCTGCCTGCTGTCTCGATTCCCAGAGGAACCCACCCAGCCCCGACCGGCAGTGTGACCTCTGCACGAGCGGGAACCCCCTCCGGTCTCCCTGCGCACCGCCCCTCCCAGCTCCATGGGTATCGGAGAGGGGGTGCGGGAGGATGGAACCACCAGACCCCAATCTGAATATCCGCGAGTAGCCAGCAGGTTGTCTCTGCAGGCCAGCTCCTGACAGACGTCCTCGCGTAGACTGCAGCGGTAATGATCAATCAGGGCCCTGTTGTTCCATCCCGCACTGGCTGCCAGGGTCCTAAACTCCAGGGCGAACTCCTGGGCTCTCCTCGTCTCCTGCGTCAAATGGTAGAGGCGCAGTTTGGGGGTGAACTCCCCAAACTGGTCCAACGCCGCATCTCCCTCTCTCCCTACGGCGTTGGCCCACTCCAGGGCTTTCCTGGTCATCAAGTGCACAGTACGAATATGGTGAAAATAGTACATGTTTTGAGTGATGTATTTCCTATGCAACAAAACACCCTAAAGCATGTAAATAAAAATCATGTATGAATAAGGCTTGACATGACATGTGCTTTATAAATATAGCATAATCAAATGATAAAACTACTATAATATTTCACGTTCCTTATAACTGTAAAATACATATTGTTTGTATGTTTAGTGTTAGAAGAAAGGTCCCTTTTGATAACGTCTGTCCCATCTCTGTGAACGTCACAGAGCTCTAGCTTGGCTTCCTGAAATCGTTAGGAACTCACCTTTCATCTTATATTAATATTGTCTGTTTATGACAAACAAAGTGTTTTTTTGTTTAATATCTATAAATTATTTTAGATTACTGGCTATACATCGATCTCTGAATGTCCGACCGTGATGACACCACTCTCCCCTGCTAAGCTACGATGTAAGGAATGCAGGCATGTGCTTTGTCAGTGTCTGCGATCTCGGGTTCAGCCAGGAGTTGATGGACAGTCGGAAGAGCGAATGAAATGGTAGGAGGGACATCGCAGGGCTCTGTACAGGCAAGTTCTTACACACCAATCTCAACTAAACATTTCTGTATGGACCTTGCTTTGTGCATGGCGGCATTGTCATGCTGAAACAGCAAAGGCCCTTCCTCAAACTGTTGCCACAAAGATGGAAGCACAGAATCGTCTAGAATTTCATTGTATGCTGAGGTGTTGTAACGAGTGTGCTGAGAGTCGGGAAGCAAGTACAGGGTCAATGAGTGTTTTAATAAATAAACAAAACAATACTCACAAATCACCAACAACGTATCGTCATGAAACAGAGTCAATAACACCTGAGGAAAGAACCAAGGGGAGTGACAGATATAGGGAAGATAATCAAGGAGGTGATGGAGTCCAGGTGGGTGTCATGAGACAGAGTCAATAACACCTGAGGAAAGAACCAATGGGAGTGACAGATATAGGGAAGATAATCAAGGAGGTGATTGAGTCCAGGTGAGTGTCATGAGGCGATGGTGCGCTTGACGATGGTGACAGGTGTGCGGGATAATCAGCAGCCTGATAACCTAGAGGTCGGAGAGGGAGTATACGTGACAAGTGTTAAGATTTTCCTTCACTGAAACTAAGGGGCCTAGCCCGAACCATGAAAAACAGCCCCAGTCCATTATTCCTCCTCCATCCACCAAACGTTATAGTTGGCACTACAAGTTCTGGGAGAAAACATTCTCCTGGCATCAGCAAAACCCAGATTCTTCCGTCGGACTGCCAGATGGCAGAGTCCAATTGGCATTGCGCATAGTGATCTTAGTGTCACGTTCTGACCATCGTTCGTATGTGTTTTCCTTGTTTTAGTGTTGGTCAGGACGTGAGCTGGGTGGGCATTCTATGTTGTGTGTCTGGTTTGTCTATTTCTATGTTTGGCCTGATATGGTTCTCAATCAGAGGCAGGTGTTAGTCATTGTACATTTATTCATGTATAGTGTCTTTATAAATTAAACATGAATAACCACCACGCTGCATTTTGGTCCGCCTCTCTTTCACCAGAGGAAAACCCTTACAGAATCACCCACCACAACAGGACCAAGCGGCGTGGTAACGGGCAACAGCAGCGAAAAGAGGAATGGACATGGGAGGACGTTTTGGACGGCAAGAATATGGACTATACTACTTGGGAGGAAATAGACAGGTGGGCGGTCGACCCAGGGAGAGTGCCGGAGCCCGCCTGGGATTCGATGGAGCAGTGCGCGGAAGGTTACAGGAGAATGAGGTTGGTGAAGCAAGCACGGCGGCGTGGACGGAAGCCCGAGAGTCAGCCCCAAAAATTTCACACAGGGGGAGTGTGGCAGAGTCGGGAGTCAGACCTGAGCCAACTCCCCCCGTTTATCGTGAGGAGCCAAAGAGGAGCTCAGAACCAGAGCTGGTGTTGGAGGTGAGCGAAGCAGAGACGGTGAAGGAGTTAATGGGGAGATTGGAGGAGAGCGATATGAGGGAGTTGCTGTGTTGGTGCATGAGACACGGAATTCGCCCGACGGAGCGTGTCGAGGATTTGATGACACCTGGGTCAGCTCTCCATACTCGTCCTGAGGTGCGTGCTAGTTGTCTGGTGAAGACTGTGCCAGCCTCACGCACCAGGCCTCCTGTGCATCTCCCTAGCCTTGCACGTCCTGTGCCATCTCAGCATTACAGTGCTCCTAGCAGTGCTAACCGTGGCGAGCGTGGTGCTGGTCAGGCACCGTGTTATGCGGTGGTTCGCACGGTGTCTCCAGTACGCGTGCTTAGTCCGGTGCGCTACATCCCAGCTTCCCACATCTGCCGGGCTAGGGTGAAGATCCAGCCAGGGCGGTTAGTGCCAGCCCTGCTCTCAAGATCTCCAGTACGCCTTCACGGTCCGGTCCATCCAGTGCCACCTCCACACACCAGCCCTCCGGTGGCAGCTCCCCGCACCAGGCTTCCTGTGCGTGTCCTCGGCCCAGTACCACCAGTGCCAGCACCACGCATCAGGCCTACAGTGCGTCCCGCCTGTCCAGCGCTGCCAAAGCCTTCCTCCTCTCCAGCGCAGCCAGAGTCTCCCGCCTGTTCGGCGCTGCCAGAGCTCCCGCCCCTCAGTCCAGAGGCGCAAGAGCCCCTCATTCCAGAGGCGCCAGAGCTCCTTAGTCCCGCGCTGCCAGAGCCTTCCTCTTCCCGTCTGCCCAGCGCAGCCTGAGCCACCCGTCTGCTCAGCGCCGTCAGTGCCGCCAGTCAGCCAGGGGCCGCCAGTGCCACCAGTCAGCCAGGGGCCGCCAGTCTGCCCAGCGCCGCCAGTGCCGCCAGTCTGCTCAGCGCCGCCAGTGCCGCCAGTCTGCCCAGTGCCGCCAGTCTGCCCAGCGCCGCCAGTGCCGCCAGTCTGCCCAGCGCCGCCAGTCTGCCCAGCGCCACCAGTGCCGCCAGTCTGCCCAGCGCCGCCAGTCTGCCCAGTGCCGCCAGTGCCGCCAGTCTGCACAGCGCCGCCAGTGCCGCCAGTCTGCCCAGCGCCGCCAGTCTGCCCAGCGCCGCCAGTGCCGCCAGTCTGCCCAGTGCCGCCAGTCTGCCCAGCGCCGCAAGTGCCGCCAGTCTGCCAGGATCAGTTAGATCCGCCAGTCAGCCAGGATCCGCCAGTCAGCCAGGATCCGCCAGTCAGCCAGGATCCGCCAGAACTGCCAGTCAGCCAGGATCCGCCAGTCTGCCAGGATCCGCCAGTCAGCCAGGATCCGCCAGTCTGCCAGGATCCGCCAGTCAGCCAGGATCTGCCAGAACTGCCAGTCGGCCAGGATCCGCCAGTCAGCCAGGATCCGCCAGTCGGCCAGGATCAGCCAGGAGCTGCCGGAACCACCAGCCAGCCAGGATATGTTAGATCCATCAACCTGCCTGAGCTTCCTCTCACTCCCGATCTTCCCCTCAGTCCCGAGCTTCCCCTCAGTCCCGAGCTTCCCCTCAGTCCCGAGCTTCCCCTCAGTCCCGAGCTACCCCTCAGTCCGGAGCTGCCCCTCAGTCCAGTGGGACCCGTTGTTAGGTTTCCTAGGCCAAGGTTAGCGGCGAGGGTCGCCACTCAAGGGACGCTAAAGGAGGTGGACTAAGACCATTATGGAGTGGGGTCCACGTCCAGCGCCAGAGCCGCCACCGCGGACAGATGCCCACCCAGACCCTCCCCTATAGGTTTAGGTTGTGCGTTCGGAGTCCGCACCTTGGGGGGGTTCTGTCACGTTCTGACCATCGTTCGTATGTGTTTTAGTGTTGGTCAGGACGTGAGCTGGGTGGGCATTCTATGCTGTGTGTCTGGTTTGTCTATTTCTATGTTTGGCCTGATATGGTTCTCAATCAGAGGCAGGTGTTAGTCATTGTCTCTGATTGGGAACCATATTTAGGTAGCCTGTTTTGTGTTGGGTTTTGTGGGTGATTGTTCCTGTCTCTGTGTTTGCACCAGATAGGGCTGTTTAGGTTTTCGCACGTTTATTGTTTTTGTTAGTTTATTCATGTATAGTGTCTTTATAAATTAAACATGAATAACCACCATGCTGCATTTTGGTCCGTCTCTCTTTCACCAGAGGAAAACCCTTATACTTAGGCTTGTGTGCGGCTGCGTGCGGCCGCTCGGCCACAGAAACCCATTTTATGAAGCTCCCAACGAACATTTCTGGTGCTGATGTTGCTTCCAGAGGAAGTTCGGAACTCGTCGGTCCCGTTCTGCGAGCTTATGTGGCCTACCATTTCTCGGCTGAGCCGATGTGGCTCCTAGGCGTTTCCACTTCACAATAACAGCGCTTACATTTGACCAGGGCAGAAATTTGACAAACTGACACGGTATCCGATGATGGTGCCAAAGTCATGTAGTGTATAATACAGTGGAGACATGGCTTCACTTATCCAATGACAAACAGATTAGTTAAGAGTTGGGGTTCTTCGAGAAAAGTAGGAAGTAGGCATTTTTTTGCGCACAACACAAGCTCTTATCATTTAGTCATTATGCTCCATTCCACCTTCCACTGTTCTGATGGTCGCTAAGCAACTCTCTTTCATGGTTGGACGTGAAACCATATTGGCCCCCTCTTTCTCTGTGCTTGCATGTAGACAGGCGGTCTGGTTAAGTGGTGTGTGTGTGTTAGGGGTTCTGTTCTCACTCATGCGGATGGGGAGTGTAATTCAGTGGGAGAGGCAAAGTGCTGAGTGGGTTGGGCCTGGTTGGGAAAGGTCACAGCGCTCCCTGTCAGTGACCACCCCTCTGTACTCCCCACCAACACCCACTCACTGGCCTAACACTCCACTGTGCCTGAACAGAATGGAGACACACACACTCTTACACTCACACACTCATACTCACCCACGCAGACTTGCACTGTCATGCACATGCCCACACGCATACACTCTCACACTGTCACACGCACAGATTCTCTCACACTAAAATTCTTTCTCTCTCTCTCTCTCTCACACACACACACACACCCTCCTGTACACACTCGTCTCCCAGACAGCGGAGCCCTGCAGCATGAGGGGACAGTGGTTGTGGTTCATCTAGCTGGACAGCTCCTCGTTACTTCTAATTAACTCCTCATTAATCACCCACTCAGCACTCTTTTATTCTCTATCATTACAGACTACAGTTTGATTTTCCTTCTTTTTTTTTGTTGTCGTCAGTTGTCCATTAAAAGGTTGGTTATATCTGTGGCCTCCTTTCTCTGAGCTCAACCTTGTGCTCTCCTCTGACTCCGTCCCACACAGACACTCACCACAGACACTCACCACGGGCACTCACCACGGACACTCACCACGGACACTCACCACAGACACTCACCACAGACACTCACCACGGGGACTCACCACGGGCACTCACCACAGACACTCACCACAGACACTCACCACAGACACTCACCACGGGCACTCACCACGGGCACTCACCACAGACACTCACCACAGACACTCACCACAGACACCAGTGATTTCAGCCCTCTACTGATTTATTCTACAGATTTCACCTTTTTTTTAAACCACAAGAATCTCTTGAGGTTGAAAAACGATTTTTCGAGAGAGAGAACCCGGCTAGAAAGGTACTAAAGACGTGGGATGAAGAGGAGAGTTATAGGGTGGGAGATGCGCCCTGATGCGCCCACTCTGTCGTCAGACTGAGGACAAAACTGATTATTGCTACAACCTAGAAAACATATCATTGATTGTGATTATTGGTATGTTATTAATCACTGTTTAATCCTTTGCTTTCTGCCCTGCATCTGTCATATAGTGATGTCCACCGGCTCTGAGGCGGGGGAGAATGAGGAGAGGAAGGCACTTCCAGCAAGTGTACTACGACTGGCACACAGATCTTCTCCTCACACACTGGCTTTACTGACTCTTGCCCACTAGGTGGCACCACATCCACTGTCAGACCGGTAAGAGTCAGTGGTTGTGTCCGAAATTGTCTTGCCACTACTTACTAAAATGACACACCGTGTACTAATCGTACTATTTAGAACGTACTGTTTACTAAAAACGTATGCATTAAGCAACAAATATCATCATACTTCTCATTCATTCTGAGAAGGTGTCATCTCATGCACAATCCCGCTTGTTCCCCGCAATTGTATTTTTGTCAAACCCGTGAGTGTGAAAAGACGATCCTCTTCCTCGAAGGAGTGCAGCGAATTCTACTTGATGAAAAGCCGGAATGACATCCTGACATTTAAAGAATAATCGATGTTTCGAAATTTCACATCGCCTATTATAACACGTTCTATTCTCGTATACACAAAAAGCCATTTAGAACTCCAGCAGCGCACGGGTATTCATTCGGGCACGGCCACTGGCTGCCTCACAAATTACATGACACCCTGTTATTCCCCAAAGGGTGAAAAAATAGTTGATGATAATTTAGGATTACCATGAAATCATACTATGACATAAGGAGGTCATATGTGCTCAAGACAAGTCTTACATTACTATATTGTATGTTTTGGCTGTAGTGTTACATTACTTGCAGAGAGCAAATGAGGAACGCATAAACTGGAGTGAATCTGAGAATCGACTTTGCTCTCTCTGAATCAACTGGCTGTCAACTGGTCCCCGACACCAACAGGACACACCCCTCTGCCGCACAAATACACACCATCAAAGTAGTGAAGTAAACACACACACAGCACATGCACATAACTTGTGTATACCTCTGTACACACGTTATGTACACTCTGCACATCACACATCGCACACACAAACACAACTACAGTTATAACACTTGTTTTGTTGACATTTCAGATGAATATACCTTTTTTTCCAGACAAATCAAACATGCACAGCAAAAATGTTGTGTCATTTGGTCCAATAACGTTACTAGTATCTTGTGGATACCATGATCGCACATATAAACAATGTAAAACATATTTCTAATGTTCTACAATAAATGTGAATTTCCACGAAAAGGGTTGTAAAAGTTTCCGGAATTTCACAACCCTCCACAGAAAACAAACCTGACAAGTTGGCAATATATAAACACAAGAAGTGTGCTTGGAAATGTGGGAGTTTTTGTTCCTGCCTCATATGTTCAGGAATTACACTTAATTACAGTAAAGTAGACTAGAGTTTCTTAACCCTGCACACACATACAATGTCATCAACAGAGTTATCAACAGAACTTTGAGCGACATAGTCCTCTCTGTCGCCAGCCCCCTTTATAACCCTGGGTGTGGGGACAGTATAAAGAGGAGCACTCGAGCTACGCAGAACAGTCCGTTATTTAAGACTACTCAGAACATTCTAGTCTTTTGCAGAATATATCATGCCTGTCCAGGGGACTGGGGGGTAATCGGGACAGTGAGGGGTACCTGGCGAC
This sequence comes from Oncorhynchus nerka, assembly GCF_034236695.1. Classification (NCBI taxonomy): domain Eukaryota; kingdom Metazoa; phylum Chordata; class Actinopteri; order Salmoniformes; family Salmonidae; genus Oncorhynchus; species Oncorhynchus nerka. The sequence goes on along the minus strand of NC_088414.1, from coordinate 9,027,571 downwards.
CTAGACTTGCTACTGCTGTCTCTGTACTGCTGCCTGTCCAGGGGACTGGGGGGTAATCGGGACAGTGAGGGGTACCTGGGGACCTAGCCTTGCTACTGCTGTCTCTGTGCTGCTGCCTGTCCAGGGGACTGGGTGGTAATCGGGACAGTGAGGGGTACCTGGGGACCTAGCCTTGCTACTGCTGTCTCTGTGCTGCTGCCTGTCCAGGGGACTGGGCGGTAATCGGGACAGTGAGGGGTACCTGGGGACCTAGCCTTGCTACTGCTGTCTCTGTACTGCTGCCTGTCCAGGGGACTGGGTGGTAATCGGGACAGTGAGGGGTACCTGGGGACCTAGACTTGCTACTGCTGTCTCTGTACTGCTGCCTGTCCAGGGGACTGGGGGGTAATCGGGACAGTGAGGGGTACCTGGGGACCTAGCCTTGCTACTGCTGTCTCTGTGCTGCTGCCTGTCCAGGGGACTGGGTGGTAATCGGGACAGTGAGGGGTACCTGGGGACCTAGCCTTGCTACTGCTGTCTCTGTACTGCTGCCTGTCCAGGGGACTGGGGGTAATCGGGACAGTGAGGGTACCTGGGGACCTAGCCTTGCTACTGCTGTCTCTGTGCTGCTGCCTGTCCAGGGGACTGGGTGGTAATCGGGACAGTGAGGGGTACCTGGGGACCTAGCCTTGCTACTGCTGTCTCTGTACTGCTGCCTGTCCAGGGGACTGGGGGGTAATCGGGACAGTGAGGGGTACCTGGGGACCTAGCCTTGCTACTGCTGTCTCTGTGCTGCTGCCTGTCCAGGGGACTGGGTGGTAATCGGGACAGTGAGGGGTACCTGGGGACCTAGCCTTGCTACTGCTGTCTCTGTACTGCTGCCTGTCCAGGGGACTGGGGGGTAATCGGGACAGTGAGGGGTACCTGGGGACCTAGCCTTGCTACTGCTGTCTCTGTCCTGCTGCCTGTCCAGGGGACTGGGGGGTAATCGGGACAGTGAGGGGTACCTGGGGACCTAGCCTTGCTACTGCTGTCTCTGTGCTGCTGCCTGTCCAGGGGACTGGGTGGTAATCGGGACAGTGAGGGGTACCTGGGGACCTAGCCTTGCTACTGCTGTCTCTGTGCTGCTGCCTGTCCAGGGGACTGGGGGGTAATCGGGACAGTGAGGGGTACCTGGGGACCTAGCCTTGCTACTGCTGTCTCTGTGCTGCTGCCTGTCCAGGGGACTGGGCGGTAATCGGGACAGTGAGGGGTACCTGGGGACTGGGGCTAGTCTAGCTGTCTGTCTGCCCAACACCTGTGCCTTGTTCAGGGAACTTGCAGCCATGAAAGACAGACTAGGAACCATGGACCAGACGCAGGCTGGTCCATGGTTTTGGGGCCATGGGATAGAAACTGGGAGCTGTGGAGACCAAGCTACAGGGCAGTGAGAGTACAGGTGAGTACAGGTGAGTAGCACAGAGATGTAACAAGCAAAGCATTCTGTTATACAGCTTCACACTTATTCTTATTTCATTTATTTGAACTTTGTCTTATTGATGACTATGTTGAATACGATTCCCATAGGGCAGCATCATCTGGGTTTGGCCGGTGTAGGCCGTCATTGTAAATAATAATTTGTTCTTAACGGACTTGCCTAGTTAAATAAAGGTCAAAAAAATAAAAATAATGACAATAATAATAATTTGTTGAGCCTTTACTACACTGTAATGTTGAGGTTTTATTCCGAAATCTTTTCTGTTATTACAGCTCAAGAGGAAGAACTGAAAGCCTTGAAGAAGAGCTTATCAACTGGTAAGAGCAAGGTTCCACTCTTCCTCAAAGTGGCATGTATCTATCTATGTCCTTCTTGACATCTACTTGATTGTTCGGTCATTCATTCATTCCCCAGCCCAGCCAAAGGTGGCCTTCTCTGCAGCTCTCAGAGACTCTGGCGGTGGACATATTGGACCCTTCACAACCAATACCCCCTTACAGTACAAAAGAGTCTTCTCCAACACCGGCAGTAGCTACAATCCTGCTACAGGTTGTGTGCGGTCAATCAGGTAGTGTTATTCATCTTCCTTCATAGGCATCTTCACAGCCATGGTCAGAGGGGTGTACTGCTTCCGCTACTCCATGTACAGCAACAACTCTGGCCGTCCCAACTCTGTCGTGTCTCTGATGAAGAACAGTGAGATGCTGGTTACTTCGTGGAACACTGATGAATGTCCACGAAAGCGCTAGCAACGCAGTGGTAGTGCAGCTGGAGGTGGGAGACGGTGTGTACATCCAGCTCTGGGCTAACAGGGGCCTCTATGACAACCGTAATAACTACAACACCTTCACTGGGTTCCTATTGTTCACAGTGTAACAAGACCAGTTGATTTAACTGAGGTTTGTGTAAAAAATGTAATTGATTGTCTCTGTAAATGTCTCCTGAGGCCACTAGCTAGGACATTAGCTAATGTAATGTTACGCCAGGGTATTAGTGTGCTGCTGGTCCCTGTGCTGTGACAGTCAGTTGACACCATGGAAATCCTGTGGGCTGAGCTGCTCGCTGCTGCTGCCAGAGATGCTGGATCAACGACAAGACGTCTAAACAACAGGCCATTGTCTTACCTTTGTACTGACGTTGTGTGTCCTGTGGATGTGCGTACACACGTCATATATCACCACAGTGAAGCCATAATGACAAACTGCAGGAACACTGAATTGCAAATAGTCGCTGGGGAAAGTCTACACACCTCTTGCGCAGTCTTCACATTTTGCTCCCTTCAAAATACATCTTTAAAGCGATTCAATTAGGTTTTGTTTTCCTACTAATATACACAACCTACTCCACATTATCAAAGTGGAAGAGAAATTATAGAACACCCCCCCCCCCTCCTCCCCACACCATAAACTGAACAAGTTCCACAGATATGTGACTAACATAAATGGAACAATGTGTCCCTGAACAAAGGGGGGGGGGGTCAAAATCAAAAGTAAGTCAGTATCTGGTGTGGCCACCAGCTGCATTAGGTACTGCAGTGCATCTCATCCTCATGGACTGTATCAGATTTGCCTGTTCTTACTGTGAGTTGTTACCCCACTCTTCCAAAAATGCACCTGCAAGTTCCCAGACATTTCTGGGGGAATGGCCCTAGCTCTTACCATCTGATCCAACAGGTCCCAGACGTGCTCAATAGGATTGAGATCCGGGCTCTTCGCTGGCCATGGCAGAAACACTGACATTCCTGTCTTGCAGGAAATCACTCACAGAATGAGCAGTATGGCTTGTGGCATGGAAAACAGTGTTTAAACCCTTTACAATGAATATCTGTGAAGTTATTTGGATTTTTACAAATTATCTTTGAAAGACAGAGTCCTGAAAAAGGGACGTTTCTTTTTTTGCTGTTTATATCCATTGTCAAAATGTCTCATGTTTAGTCAATTTGGTTGGGAATCATTGATGGACAGCGATATTCAAACCTCGTTTCTGATTTTCAAGCAGATTTAAGTCAGGACTGTGACGGGCACATTCAGGTACACCCGACGACAATTGGAAAGCATTCTGGTGTGTCTTTGGAACTTGCGTAGTTGTCCTGCTGAAAATGTTAATTCTATCCCAGGGTTTTCAGACGACGACGGCGGGTTTTCTTCAATTTTTTTTACCCTGGGTTTTGCTCCTCATCTTTATTTTGATCCTGACAAACTCCCCGGTGTCTGCAGGTGATAAGAATACCCATAACATGATGCTGCCACGACCAATATTTGAAAATACAGACGATCAACAACATTGCATTCACTCCTCACTACTGGCCTGTTTGACAAAGTGAAAAGGAGGCCTGTGTTAATAAAATCCACTCCAAATAATAAACTATGTTTGCATCGAGGACGTTAAGTAATACTGCAAGACAACACAGCAAAGAAATGACATTTTTGGCCTAAATGAAAAAGGTTTAGGCCTGTAATACTCAAGGTAGACTGGTGGACCAAAAAACGATTGATTCCACCAGTCAGCAGGGTATTGAGGAAGAGAGGCCCTTCGTTCTTTCTCTCTCTGGCCCCCATGGAGCAGCAATCTAAGGCCATCTCCAAAGAACACAAAAGAGATGAAGAGAAAATTAGAAAGAGAGATGAGGAAAGATTCGCTGACTGGGACCGTAGAGTGGTCACACATACAATTTGCGTCCTTTGCGTCCCCTGCCCAGACTGGCCCTGGTCAGACATTGGAGTAATATTGGCCAAACATTCCTCTCGACAATGATGGAGATGTGGAAATTACTATCAAGGATCCATAATGTATGAGTCCACAGAAATGGATCTGATTGGCTAGTCTGAGTGGACAGAAGGCAAATTATGGTTTGTTCAGAATTGGGGTTCAGAATTGGCTTTTCTATGTCACCATAGCAGCCATCCCCAGCCTCTGTCCCTCTCCTCACACAGACATACACAAACCTGTCCCTACATGCTCACCTCCCTCCCTCGGGAAATTCTATACTTGTCCCTGTCTGACCGACCGGCCGCTCCGTTTGGCTGGTCGCACTAGCAACGGCCTGCCCGTTGCCAACGGCAGCAGAGGATAAATAAAGCGTGTGTGTGTGTGTGTGTGTGTGGGATGAATGAGGCCGACAGACAGCCTTGCCATCGTCAGTAAACAGAGAGAGAGAGGGGGAGAGAGTGATAAACGCAGGGCTGAAAAGTGCAGGAGAAAGACAGAAAATGGGGGGAAGGGTTGCTGAAGATAAGGATATTATAGATGGATATTTCCTGTCTCTGCTGCTGTGTCGTATAGAATACCCATAATACATCACAGGAGGTACAACGGAAAGGGAGATTCCACAACATTTTCCTAGAAATTAGGCAGATGCAGCTGCTCCCAAATGGATTATGTTCATCCAGTTGCATTATCACATAATGATGAGGATGGCTGGCTGTAAATTACAATGAGAGGAACGTTTTGAAGTGCTCTTATTCACCGTGCTGTGCTGTGCAGACATAGATTATCCCAACTGTTTTCTCTCACTACCTGTGATTCTGACTGGGTAACATTTGGTGTCTTCATATTGGGCAATGAGGCCACGTGCACGCAACGCGCACACACACACACACACACACAGTGCAACAAGGTTTTATTTCATCCCTCAGTCTTGCCAAGTCAGTCAGCTCAGTGATGTCATCGTGTCAGTGTGCCTATGCAGGATTACTGCCACAGCTGTTGTAACTTGCTGAGATCCAAAAAATACACACACAAACAAACACACACCCTTTTGACTAGTCATAGGCTACGGGAAAAAACGAAGCACTGATAACCAAATGCACACATCTCACACCGATGGAGGAGATGGACAGTATCGCTCACGTTCCTGCTCAAGGTATATAGACTCACTCACTATCAATGATTACATCAACAACAAAACAGCACCATCCCATCAGTGTGAGAACTAAACAATATATCTTAGGAGTAAGGGGCATAAGAAGTGTCTGAGGAGAGTTGGTGTGAGGTTCTCCTCCATGCTGCGATTGTTTAGGGAGGGTTAGAAAGCCTTAAACACCCGCTGGGTGTGAGTCATTGAGCAAGAGGAGTGTGTGAACACACACACACACACACTGGGACCAACAGCCAGCAAATGAGGAATATGCAATAAGAGTGGGGGTGTGATTGAATCAACCTGCTGCCTCTTGGCTCCCAGCCCCTGACTCACAGCCCATAACTGAATAACAATGCCAGGGAGTCCAGGTTGATTTGCAACTCATGGTGATTGATTTAGATTCTTACTCTCATCCACTCTACTTCTACACAGCAGGTCATTTACGAGCGTTCCCGTTGGCTATACTATCAGTATCAGTACCATCAGTATTATTCGATTTTGGGAGGATTTTTAGTGTCACAAAAAACTAGAGCTGACCTTCAGAATTTGGAGAGGTGATGTGTCTCGCTCTTCTACCATGAACTCTGGCCTGAAAATAGTTTTTGGATTGCAAAAATTCCCCCTGGCTTGCGCTGCTCCTTTCTTTCTGTCTCGCTCTCGCTCTCTCTGTCTTCCCCCCTCTCAATTCAATTCAAAGGGCTTTTTTGGCATTATGTTTACATTGCCGAAGCAAGTGAAATAGATAAACAAAAGTGAAATAAACAATAAAAAGAATGCACAGTAAACATTATACTCACAAAAGACATTTCAAATGTCATATTATGGCTATATACAGTGTTGTAATGATGTGCCAATAGTTTTCATTTCAATTTGATTTGAAGTACAAAAGGTCAAATAAATCAGCATAATTATGGGATGTATTTACCATGGTGTTTGTTCTTCACTGGTTGCTCTTTTCTTGTGGCAACAGGTCACATCTTGCTGCTGTGATGGCACACTGGTATTTCACCAAATAGATATGAGTTTTCCAACATTTTGATTTGTTTTCAAATTCTTTTTGGGTCTGTGTAATCTGAGGGAAATATGTGTCTCTAATATGGTCATACATTTAGCAGGAAGTTAGGGAGTGCAGCTCAGTTTATACCTCATTTTGTAGGCAGTGTGCACATAGCCTGTCTTCTCTTGAGAGCTAAATCTGCCAACGGCAGCCTCTCTCAATAGCAAGGCTAAGCTCACTGAGTCTGTACATAGTCAAAGCTTTCCTTAAGTTTGGGTCAGTCACAGTGGTCAGGTATTCTGCCACTGTATATTCTCTGTTTATGCCAAATAGCATTCTAGTTTTTGTTAATTCTTTCCAATGTGTCAAATAATTATATTGTAGTTTTCTCATTATTTGGTTGGGTCTAATTGTGTTGCTGTCCTGGGACTTTGTGAGATCATTTTGTGTTTGTGAATAGAGCCCCAGCACCATCTTGTTTTGGGGACTCTTCTCCAGGTTCATCTCTCTGTAGGTGATGGCTTTGTTATGGAAGGTTTGGGGATCGCTTCCTTTTAGGTGGTTGTAGAATTGAACGGCTCTTTTCTGGATTTTGATAATTGGCAGGTATCGTCCTAATTCTGCTCTGCATGCATTAATTGGTATTTTACGTTGTACACAGATTATATTTTTGCAAAATTCTGCATGCAGAGTCTCAATTTGGATCCCAGACCTCACAAACATAAAGGGCAATAGGTTCTATAACTGATTCAATCATTTTTAGCCAGATCCTAATTGGCAGGATGAATTTTATGTTCCTTTTGACGGCGTGGAAGGACCTTCTTACCTTGTCTCTCAGATCGTTCACAGCTTTGTGGAAGTTACCTGTGGCGCTGATGTTTAGGCCGAGCTACAGTATGTATGCTCTAGGGCAACAGTGTCTAGATGGAATTTGTATTCGTTGTCCTGGCAACTGGACCTTTTTTGGAACAGCATTAGCTTTGTCTTACTGAGATTTACTGTCAGGGCCCAGGTCTGACAGAATCTGTGCAGAGGATCTCGATGCTGCTGTAGGCCCTCCTTAGCAGTGGTGTAAAAGGGGGGGGGCACTGCAAATAGTTTTGGTAGCCATTTGATTAGATGTTCAGGAGTCTTACGGCTTGGGGGTAGAAGCTGTTTAGAAGCCTCTTGGTGCTCCGGTACCGCTTGCAGTGCGGTAGCAGAGAGAACGGTCTATGACTAGGGTGGCTGGAGTCTTTGACCATTTTTAGGGCCTTCCTCTGACACCGCCTGGTATAGAGGTCCTGGATGGCAGGAAGCTTTGCCCCAGTTATGTACTGGGCCATACGCACTACCCTCTGTAGTAACTTGCGGTCGGAGGCCGAGCAGTTGCCAAACCAGACAGTGATGCAACCATGCTCTCGATGGTGCAGCTGTAGAACCTTTTGAGTATCTGAGGACCCATGCCAAATATCCTGAGGGGGAATAGGTTTTGTCGTCCCCTCTTCATGACTGTCTTGGTGTGCTTGGACCATGTTAGTTTATTGGTGATGTGGACACCAAGGAACTTGAAGCTCTCAACCTGCTCCACTACAGCCCCGTAGATAAGAATGGTGGAGTGCTCGGTCCTCTTTTTCCTGTAGTCCGCAATCATCTCCTTTGTCTTGATCACATTGAGGGAGAGGTTGATGTCCTGGCACCACATGGCCAGGTCTCTGACCTCCTCCCTATAGGCTGTCTCATCATTGTCGCTGATCAGGCCTACCACTGCTGTGTCATCGGCAAACTTAATGATGGTGTTGGAGTTGTGCCTAGCCATGCAGTCATGAGTGAACAGGGAGTACAGGAGGGGACTGAGCCCCTGTGTTGAGGATCAGCGTGGAGGATGTGTTGTTACCTACGCTTACCACCTGGGGGCAGCCCGTCGGGAAGTCCAGGATCCAGTTGCAGAGGGAGGTGTTTAGTCCCAGGGTCCTTAGCTTATTGATGAGCTTCGTGGGCACTACGGTGTTGAACGCTGAGCTGTAGTCAATGAATAGCATTCTCACATAGGTGTTCCTTTTGTCCAGGTGGGAAAGGGCAGTGTAGAGTGCAATAGAGATTGCGTCATCTGTGGATCTGTTGGGGCGGTATTCAAATTGGAGTGGGTCTAGGGTTTCTGGGATAATGGTGTTGATGTGAGCCACGACCAGCCGTTCAAAGCACTTAATGGCTACAGACATGAGTGCTACGGGTCGGTAGTCATTTAGGCAGGTTACCTCAGTGTTTTTGGGCACAGGGACTATGGTGGTCTGCTTGAAAGATGTTGGTATTACAGACTCGGACAGGGAGAGGTTGAAAATGTCAGTGAAGACACTTGCCAGCTGGTCAGCGCATGCTCAGAGTACACTTCCTGGTAATCCGTCTGGCCCTGCAGCCTTTTGAATGTTGACCTGTTTAAAGGTCTTACTCACATCGGCTGCGGAGAGCGTGATCACACAGTCTTCTGGAACAGCTGATGCTCTCATGCATGTTCCAGTGTTATTTGCCTCGAAGCGAGCATAGAAGTAGTTTATCTCATCTGGTAGGCTCGTGTCACTTGGCAGCTCTCGGCTGGGCTTCCCTTTGTAGTCTGTAATGGTTTGCAAGCCCTGCCACATCCGACGAAAGTCAGAGCCGGTGTAGTACGATTCGATCTTGTTCTGCCTACGGCTATGGAACCCGGACCTGTTCACTGGACGTGCTACCTGTCCCAGACCTGCTGTTTTCAACTCTCTAGAGACAGCAGGAGCAGTAGAGATACTCTGAATGATCGGCTATGAAAATCCAACTGACATTTACTCCTGAGGTGCTGACCTGTTGCACCCTTGATAACCACTGTGATTATTATTATTTGACCCTGCTGGTCATCTATGAACATTTGAACATCTTGGCCATGTTCTGTTATAATCTCCACCCGGCACAGCCAGAAGAGGACTGGCCACTCCTCATAGCCTGGTTCCTCTCTAGGTTTCTTCCTAGGTTCTGGCCTTTCTAGGGAGTTTTTCCTAGCCACCGTGCTTCTACACCTGCATTGCTTGCTGTTTGGGGTTTTAGACTGGGTTTCTGCACAGCACTTTGTGACATCAGCTGATGTAAGAAGAGCTTTATAAATAAATTTGATTGATTGATGTGGATAATGTAGTTGCTGTCGGATAAACGCAAACAAGTGGAACAAATGAGCGAGGACGAAGAGCCTGCAATGTCTCAGTCAAATTCCGGTGCCCAGAGCCATGGACATGCCTAATGCCAGGTGAGCTCCACCAAACCTACTAAATGGATAAGCAGCATGGTTGTGGTGGAAAAACCTGGCAAAATAAGAGTCTGCCTTGATCCAAGTGCCCTGAACAAAGCCTTATGTAGGGCACATTACCAAATGCCTACCAAGCATGGCAAAAGCAAAAATATTTTCGGTTATAGATGCAAAAAATGGGTACTGGCAGGTACGTTTGGATGAAGAGAGTAGTTATCTCACCACATTTTGGATCCCCAATGGTAGATACCAGTAGAAGAGGTTACCTTTTGGAGTGAAACCAGCTGCAGAGGAAAATCAGCGAAGGCAACATGATGCACTTCAGGGACTGCCAGGAATAAGCGTCATAGCTGATGACATCCTGGTATACGGCTGTGGTGCTACAATGGAAGAAGCAGGGCAGGAACATGACCACGACCTGACTCAGCTCTTACAAAGGGAGAGGGAGATGAATCTACAACAGTGGTAGGCTTGATTACCAACAACGACGAGACGGCCTACAGGGAGGAGGTGAGGGCCCTCGGAGTGTGGTGTCAGGAAAACAACCTCTCACTCAATGTCAGCAAAACAAAAGAGATGATCGTGGACTTCAGGAAACAGCAAAGGGAGCACCCCTCTATCCACATTGACGGGACAGCAGTGGAAAAGGTGGAAAGTTTTAAGTTCCTCTGTGTACATATCACCGACAAACTGAAATGGTCCACGCACACAGACAGTGGGGCTTAAAAAATAACTTTTACAGGTGTCCAATCGAGAGCATCCTGTCGGGCTGTATCACCACCTGGTACGGCAACTGCTCTGCCCACAACTGCAGGGCTCTCCAGAGGGTGTTGCAGTCAGCACAGCGCATCACCGGGGGCAAACTACCTGCCCTGATCACACCTGTCACAGGAAGGCAAAAATATATATAATCAAGGACAGCAACCACCCGAGCCACTGCCTGATCACCCCGCTTCCATCCAGAAGGCGATGTCAGTACAGGTGCATCAAAGCTGGTACAGAGAAGCTGTTTTTCAATCTCTATCTCAAGGCCATCAGATTGTTAAACAGCCACCACTAGCACAGAGGCGGCTGCCTACCTACGGACTTGATATCATTGGCCACTCTAAGGATATGCACAAATAGAAAAGGAGTGCCTCGTCATAGTGTTAACCTGTGAGCGTTTTGATCAATACCTTCATGGTAGGGACTTCATCACGGTGCACACTGATCACAAGCCACTTTAGGTTATCTTTAAAAAAAAACCTCTTCTGTCTACCCTGAAGCGACTTCAAAGCATGATGCTAAAGCTTCAGAATTATTGACCACAAGTAGTAATGCAAGAAAGGAATAGAGCTTCACATTGCAGATTTATTGTCTAGAGCAGCACTACCAACTATCGGACAAATTAAACGGTATATGCTGTACAAGCTGAGTTTGAAGATGTGAACCGTGCTACTGATAAAAACATCTCCCCGCAGACACGGGATGCTATCAAAGCTCATTCAGCAGAGGACAAAGACATCTCGAATGCTTCAGTCTTTTATCCTAAGAGGCTGGCCGGACACAAGAAAGAGTATGCCCATCCTGGTGAGGGACTAAGACGAACTCACAACGCAGGAAGAGGTCGTCTACAAAGGCGACAGGGTGGTAGTGCCAGAAACTCCACGCCCAATGATTCTGTCTCGTATCCATGCAGGGCACTCAGGGGTCGAAGCCAGTCTCAGGAAAGCCAGAGACTCAGTATTCTGGCCCAACATGACCCAAGAAATGAAACATTTTGTGGCTGTGTGCAGCATATGTAATGCTAATCTACCAAAGCAGCAAAAGGAAACGCTGCAGCCACATGACGTACAGTACCAGCACGTCCTAAAGAGGGAATGGATCTGTTCACAGTAAAGAACGTTCCTTTTCTGATTATGGTGGACAACTATTCCGATTTTTGGGAGGTGGAGAAAGTGATTGACACAACAGCCGCTTGCATCATCGACTGTTGACACACAGCTGTACATTTCAATGAAACATGGTGAAGCCCCAAAATTTCCCTCGCTAGAAGCATGTGTTTCAGACATAAGGAAGTGGATGGCTGCAAACTTTCTACTATTAAACTCGGACAAAACAGAGATGCTTGTTCTAGGTCCCAAGAAACAAAGAGATCTTCTGTTGAATCTGACAATTAATCTTAATGGTTGTACAGTCGTCTCAAATAAAACTGTGAAGGACCTCGGCGTTACTCTGGACCCTGATCTCTCTTTTGAAGAACATATCAAGACCATTTCGAGGACAGCTTTTTTCCATCTACGTAACATTGCAAAAATCAGAAACTTTCTGTCCAAAAATGATGCAGAAAAATTAATCCATGCTTTTGTCACTTCTAGGTTAGACTACTGCAATGCTCTATTTTCCGGCTACCCGGATAAAGCACTAAATAAACTTCAGTTAGTGCTAAATACGGCTGCTAGAATCCTGACTAGAACCAAAAAATTCGATCATATTACTCCAGTGCTAGCCTCTCTACACTGGCTTCCTGTCAAAGCAAGGGCTGATTTCAAGGTTTTACTGCTAACCTACAAAGCATTACATGGGCTTGCTCCAACCTATCTCTCTGATTTGGTCCTGCCGTACATACCTACACGTACGCTACGGTCACAAGACGCAGGCCTCCTAATTGTCCCTAGAATTTCTAAGCAAACAGCTGGAGGCAGGGCTTTCTCCTATAGAGCTCCATTTTTATGGAACGGTCTGCCTACCCATGTCAGAGACGCAAACTCGGTCTCAACCTTTAAGTCTTTACTGAAGACTCATCTCTTCAGTGGGTCATATGATTGAGTGTAGTCTGGCCCAGGAGTGGGAAGGTGAACGGAAAGGCTCTGGAGCAACGAACCGCCCTTGCTGTCTCTGCCTGGCCGGTTCCCCTTTCCACTGGGATTCTCTGCCTCTACCCTGTTACGGGGGCTGAGTCACTGGCTTACTGGGGCTCTCTCATGCCGTCCCTGGGGGGGTGCGTCACCTGGGTGGGTTGATTCACTGTTGTGGTCAGCCTGTCTGGGTTGGCGCCCCCCCCCCTGGGTTGTGCCGTGGCGGAGATCTTTGTGGGCTATACTCGGCCTTGTCTCAGGATGGTAAATTGGTGGTTGAAGATATCCCTCTAGTGGTGTGGGGGCTGTGCTTTGGCAAAGTGGGTGGGGTTATATCCTTCCTGTTTGGCCCTGTCCGGGGGTGTCCTCGGATGGGGCCACAGTGTCTCCTGACCCCTCCTGTCTCAGCCTCCAGTATTTATGCTGCAGTAGTTTATGTGTCGGAGGGGCTAGGGTCAGTTTGTTATATCTGGAGTACTTCTCCTGTCCTATTCGGTGTCCTGTGTGAATCTAAGTGTGCGTTCTCTAATTCTCTCCTTCTCTCTTTCTTTCTCTCTCTCGGAGGACCTGAGCCCTAGGACCATGCCCCAGGACTACCTGACATGATGACTCCTTGCTGTCCCCAGTCCACCTGGCCATGCTGCTGCTCCAGTTTCAACTGTTCTGCCTTACTATTATTCAACCATGCTGGTCATTTATGAACATTTGAACATCTTGGCCACGTTCTGTTATAATCTCCACCCGGCACAGCCAGAAGAGGACTGGCCACCCCACATATGCTCTCTCTAATTCTCTCTTTCTTTCTCTCTCTCGGAGGACCTGAGCCCTAGGACCGTGCCCCAGGACTACCTGACATGATGACTCCTTGCTGTCCCCAGTCCACCTGACTGTGCTGCTGCTCCAGTTTCAACTGTTCTGCCTTATTATTATTCGACCATGCTGGTCATTTTTTGAACATCTTGGTCATGTTCTGTTATAATCTCTACCCGGCACAGCCAGAAGAGGACTGGCCACCCCACATAGCCTGGTTCCTCTCTAGGTTTCTTCCTAGGTTTTGGCCTTTCTAGGGAGATGTTCCTAGCCACCGTGCTTTTACACCTGCATTGTTTGCTGTTTGGGGTTTTAGGCTGGGTTTCTGTACAGCACTTTGAGATATCAGCTGATGTACGAAGGGCTATATAAATAAATTTGATTTGATTTGATTTGTTATAAGCAGCAGTTTAGCAGCAGTTATGGCATACCTGACCGTGGTATAGTGACGGATAATGGGCCCCAGTTCACGAGTCAAGACTTTGCTTTGTTTGCAAAAGCCTGGGAGTTCCATCATGTGCCCTCTTCACCACACCACAGTCGTAGTAATGGTGAGGCGGAGGTCAGCAGTGAAAATAGCAAAGGCTGTCATCACAAAGGCTATGCACTATGCAGGAAGGCACAGATGTGTGGCAAGCCATTTTGGCATGGAGAAATACTCCCACAGAGGACTTCAGCAGCAGTCCAGTACAGCGCTTAATGTCTAGATGCACTCGCTCTCTGTCGCCAACAACTCCCAAGCTCCTCGCACCAAAGGTCATTCGGGATGTTCAGGCCCACAAACGTGCACGTCAGGCCAAGTCAAAACATTTTTATGGCCAGCATGCAAAACATCTGCCTGTAATAAAACAAGGCCAAGCTGTCAGAGTGCTCCGGTGTGGGCAGGACACATAATGAGGAGACATGGAAGACCCCACCAAGGCAGTTCTCTGCCGACCGTGCCTCCACAATTTCAAGAGGCTGTGGAAGAGGAAGGAGAGGCCCTAAGGCTCCCAGAGGTGCCCAACATTCCAGAGGTGCCCAAGATCCCAGAGGTGCCCAACATCCCAGAGGTGCCCAACATCCCAGAGGTGCACAACATGCTACTAGTGCAACACACTAGGACAAGGGCTAACATAAGAACGACCCTGCGGTACGGGGACTATGTCCCTTATGAGATGAACAATAAAAAAAACTTCTTATGTTTTGGTTTTAATTAAGTGTTGATAATGTAAATAGGTATTTTCACTGTGGCATTAAAATGGTATGAAGTGCTCGAGCTAATTATACATGAAAAGGAAAATGTTAAGATAAATAGGCATAATGCCAACCCTGAGATGGCGCTAGTGGGGCACCTATCTAAAATATATAAACAGGTGCATTTTGAGCGTCTGATTAGGATGTCGTGACCTGTAACATGTAATACCTGAGTAAAGGATTAGGCTCACTACACAAATGCTTTGTTTGTCAATTATGTCTGTTTGTTGGTGAGCCCCTGGCAATCCATAATTTAATAAACAAGAAAATGGTGCCGTCTGGTTTGCTTAATATAAGGAATTTGAAATGATTATAATTTTACTTTTGACAATTAATAAGTATATTTTAAACAAAATACTTTTAGACGTTTACTCAAGTTGTATTTTACTGGGTGACTTTCACTTGAGTCATTTTCTGTTAGTTATTTTCTATTACAGTTTTTTTCAATTGCTAACAAGCATCTGTCAATACTGAATCCACTTTTCAAAACGTCCCAGTCTGCATTACCAACATGCATCGTGGCCAAACAGCTAATCTCACCTCCAAAACTCACTCAAACCACCAAAACACTTCATACAAGTCTCAAAATAAGCTTGTTCAACCACAACACTGACAACCATTCTCACTCAGAAAGCAATGCAACACACTGACCTAAAAAACACTTCTCTTTGAAGTTTGAATGATTTTTCACATAAATCAGTATTTCATTATAGAATAAGAATATCACCTTATCACTTTGACTGTACTAAAGTATATGTAACAAGAATGAATCAGTGTAACGGTGGGTGAGTGATGGGTGTGGAGTCAGACGCAGAGAGCAAAAGTAAACGGGGATAAAAACGCTTTTAATGTCCTCTACAAAGTAACAGGCCCAAACATGGCTGAAGCCCAAAACAAACCCAAAACCTTAGTTACAAAACCCGGACAGCGAAAACCCAAAAGACAACGATAACCACAAACGTAACAATAACAACAAGCCCGCACAAACACCAGCGGGCAAAACTAACTTAAATAACACCCATCCCAAAACCCCAACAAGGAACAGGTGAAAACAATCAGACCAAAACAAAGGAAAAGGAAAAAGGGATCGGTGGCAGCTAGTAGACCGGCGACGACGCCCGCTGAGCGCCACCCGAACAGGAAGGGGAGCCACCTTCGGTGGCAGCTAGTAGACCGGCGACGACGCCCGCTGAGCGCCACCCGAACAGGAAGGGGAGCCACCTTCGGTGGCAGCTAGTAGACCGGCGACGACGCCCGCTGAGCGCCACCCGAACAGGAAGGGGAGCCACCTTCGGTGGCAGCTAGTAGACCGGCGACGACGACCGCTGAGCGCCACCCGAACAGGAAGGGGAGCCACCTTCGGTGGCAGCTAGTAGACCGGCGACGACGACCGCTGAGCGCCACCCGAACAGGAAGGGGAGCCACCTTCGGTGGCAGCTAGTAGACCGGCGACGACGACTGCTGAGCGCCACCCGAACAGGAAGGGGAGCCACCTTCGGTGGCAGCTAGTAGACCGGCGACGACGACGGCTGAGCGCCACCCGAACAGGAAGGGGAGCCACCTTCGGTGGTATTCGTGACAATCAGGAATGCAACAATTTGCTTCAATAGCCTTTATTTGTTCTATATCTTTGCAAATAGTAATTTACTTGGAGAAAAAAAAAATACTGAAATTACAGGGCTGCAATAATAATAAACAACAAAAACACATCAACTTGTATAATATAATCACTCATACTGTACAGTACTGTGAGGGTTCTAGTTCTCATCAACATGTATAGTATAATCACTCATACTGTACAGTACTGTGAGGGTTCTAGTTCTCATCAACATGTATAGTATAAACACTCATACTGTACAGTACTGTGAGGGTTCTAGTTCTCATCAACATATATAATATAATCACTCATACTGTACAGTACTGTGAGGGTTCTAGTTCTCATCAACATGTATAGTATAATCACTCATACTGTACAGTACTGTGAGGGTTCTAGTTCTCATCAACATGTATAGTATAATCACTCATACTGTACAGTACTGTGAGGGTTCTAGTTCTCATCAACATGTATAATATAACACTCATACTGTACAGTACTGTGAGGGTTCTAGTTCTCATCAACATGTATAGTATAATCACTGATACTGTACAGTACTGTGAGGGTTCTAGTTCTCATCAACAGGTATGGTATAATCACTCATACTGTACAGTACTGTGAGGGTTCTAGTTCTCATCAACATGTATAGTATAATCACTCATACTGTACAGTACTGTGAGGGTTCTAGTTCTCATCAACAGGTATGGTATAATCACTCATACTGTACAGTACTGTGAGGGTTCTAGTTCTCATCAACATGTATAGTATAATCACTCATACTGTACAGTACTGTGAGGGTTCTAGTTCTCATCAACAGGTATGGTATAATCACTCATACTGTACAGTACTGTGAGGGTTCTAGTTCTCATCAACATGTCTAGTATAATCACTCATACTGTACAGTACTGTGAGGGTTCTAGTTCTCATCAACATGTATAATATAACACTCATACTGTACAGTACTGTGAGGGTTCTAGTTCTCATCAACATGTATAGTATAATCACTCATACTGTACAGTACTGTGAGGGTTCTAGTTCTCTCTCTCCTGGATTTGGCCACAAGTTCTCATCAACATCACATCTTTTGTCGTCTCTGGCGATGCATCTTGGAAAGTATCTTCTGGAATGTCTCCACACCCCGCATTCATGTCCAGTGAGGACATCTGGTCATGTGGATGTTGGTCATAAACCTTCCACCTCCACGCAGAGAAACACTCCTCTATGGGGTTTAGGAAGGGGGGAGTGTGGAGGCAGGAATAGTACTGACATCCTGGGATGTGCAGCAAATCAGTCTGACTGCAGCAGAGTGGTGGAATGCCACATTATCCCACACAACAACGAAGGTAGGGGAGTTTCTTGCCCCTCCCTCTCTCGCTTCTACGCCTGCATTGCTTGCTGTTTGGGGTTTTAGGCTGGGTTTCTGTTCAGCACTTTGAGATATCAGCTGATGTAAGAAGGGCTATATAAATCAATACATTTGATTTGATTATGCCGGTCATCCAGAAAAGAAAAGAGCCTGTCTGTATTGTAGGGGCCAATGTGTGGTTTCTGTAACAGCAAACACTCATTGGACAGTTGATTTTATTTATTTATTTCACCTTTATTTAACCAGGTAGGCAAGTTGAGAACAAGTTCTCATTTACAATTGCGACCTGGCCAAGATAAAGCAAAGCAGTTCGACACATACAACGACACAGAGTTACACATGGAGTCAAACAAACATACAGTCAATAATACAGTAGAAACAAGTCTATATACGATGTGAACAAATGAGGTGAGATAAGGGAGGTAAAAGGCAACAAAAAAAGGCCATGGTGGCAAAGTAAATACAATATAGCAAGTAAAACACTGGAATGGTAGATTTGCAGTGGGAGAATGTGCAAAGTAGAAATAAAAATAATGGGGTGCAAAGGAGCAAAATAAATAAATAAATACAGTAGAGAAAGAGGTAGTTGTTTGGGCTAAATTATAGGTGGGCTATGTACAGGTGCAGTAATCTGTGAGCTTCTCTGACAGTTGGTGCTTAAAGCTAGTGAGGGAGATAAGTGTTTCCAGTTTCAGAGATTTTTGTAGTTCGTTCCAATCATTGGCATCAGAGAACTGGAAGGAGAGGCGGCCAAAGAAAGAATTGGTTTTGGGGGTGACCAGAGAGTTATACCTGCTGGAGCGCGTGCTACAGGTGGGTGATGCTATGGTGACCAGCGAGCTGAGATAAGGGGGGACTTTACCTAGCAGGGTCTTGTAGATGACATGGACCTAGTGGGTTTGACGAGTATGAAGCGAGGGTCAGCCAACGAGAGCGTACAGGTCGCAATGGTGGGTAGTATATGGGGCTTTGGTGACAAAACGGATTGTACTGTGATAGACTGCATCCAATTTGTTGAGTAGGGTATTGGAGGCTATTTTGTAAAGACGTCGCCGAAGTCGAGGATTGGTAGGATGGTCAGTTTTACAAGGGTATGTTAGGCAGCATGAGTGAAGGATGCTTTGTTGCGAAATAGGAAGCCAATTCTAGATTTACCTTTGGATTGGAGATGTTTGATGTGGGCCTGGAAGGAGAGTTTACAGTCTAACCAGACACCTAGGTATTTGTAGTTGTCCACGTATTCTAAGTCAGAGACAGGAACAATCACCCACAAACACACAGTGAAACCCAGGCTACCTAAATATGGTTCCCAATCAGAGACAATGACTAACACCTGCCTCTGATTGAGAACCATATCAGGCCAGACAAAGAAATAGACAAACAAGACATCCAACATAGAATGCCCACTCAGATCACACCCTGACCAACCAAAACATAGAAACATACAAAGCAAACTATGGTCAGGTTGTGACACCACCGCTCTTGGTCTTCCTCTCCTTTGTCCTCCACGCTGTCCCCCTCTCCCTGCCACTCTTCTTTCCCCACCAACCTGTCTTCCTCTCCTTTGTCCTCCACGCTGTCTCCCTCTCCCTGCCACTCTTCTTTCCCCACCAATCTGTCTTCCTTGATCCATGTTTCCAAGCTAAATCATTCCGAAGCCGTCCTCTTTTGTCTGTTTGGTAACGAGACTAAAAACAGGACACATGGGTCGGCTTTCAG
This sequence comes from Oncorhynchus nerka, assembly GCF_034236695.1. NCBI lineage: Eukaryota > Metazoa > Chordata > Actinopteri > Salmoniformes > Salmonidae > Oncorhynchus > Oncorhynchus nerka. The sequence continues at coordinate 9,008,447 of NC_088414.1, read as the reverse complement.
ATTAAATCAGCTGTGTTCGGAATGATTCAATATTCGGCTGAAATGTTCTATATGTTTCAATCTAGTTACTGCAAAAATGCACGACATTTCCCATCATTCTGTTTTGAATGTGTTTTTAACAGTTTTGGAAACAGTGTGTTAGCATTTGACAACAAGTGCTGCAAATACATACTGTATATAGTTTTGCAGGTGGTGAAGTATGAATGAGAACAGAGTTCATGGATTTTGGAGAATGTGGTCATTGGATGCATTTTGTGTGAAAGCAATGAAAAATGATTCAGAGTTTGGTCCACATACACTTCTGTTTCACTGACTGTGCAAAGAGTTTTGACAATGTGACTTCAGTTTTTTTAGCAATTGAAAAACTAACATATATTTACTTTTACTCAAGTATGACAACTGGGTACTTTTACTACCACTGGGATTATGCTTGCATTTTACCAAACTCTCTGACGTGAGTTATACACAAAAGCATAATAACACTAACGTTGCTAATTTACGCTGAGTTTTGCCTGGAATCCACAGAGCTGGAGGTAATCTGCTGCTTTCTGTGAAGAGGGATGGTATTGTTGTTTGGCTAACAGAGGTGTGTGTGTGTGTGTGTGTGTGTGTGTGTGTGTGTGTGTGTGTGTGTGTGTGTGTGTGTTCAGCTAATGGAGGTCTTGTGGTTTCCTCTCACGGGTCTCATGATCGCACTGAGCTCCAAGTCAGAGCCATGGAACCCATGACACAGTTACATGGTGACCTGCTAGTAGAGGAGAATGCCCTCAGGCTCAGAACTTGGATCAGTTCACCCTCTCTAAATGATGCCCGTTTGAAGTCCACAAAACTGACCCTAGATCAGTGTTTATGGGTCATTTAAACACAAACATGTACACACACTTGGCTGCATACCACTGTGCCATACCACTGTGATATACAATTGGTTCTATGTAGAATAGAATCCGAGGGACCCATCTAGCTGAGCCATTCTGGAAATCATAGCATAGCATAGGCCATCTCATCTCAGACTGGAGGAGAGAATAAGGATAAGTATATCACTATGTGTGTGTGACAGGGAGAGCAGCCCGGCCCGAGCGAGCATGGATTGTCACATGACTGTGACTTATAATTAAAACTCTCCCTTGAGTCAGCTCATGTGTTCTTACCAATATGACTGGTAGAGTGAGGGAGGGACAGAGAGGGAGGGGGTGCGACAAGAAGATGAATGAAGTTGGGGCTTTGGGGATGTCATTGACGGTTATAGGGAGGGCTTTAAGAATTGAGCAAGGGATGTTGTCGTTGGGTAGGCTATGTGTGTGTGTGTGTGTGTGTGTGTGTGTGTGTGTGTGTGTGTGTGTGTGTGTGTGTGTGTGTGTGTGTGTGTGTGTGTGTGTGTGTGTGTGTGTGTGTGTGTGTGTGTGTGTGCTTCTACATCTGCATTGCTTGCTGTTTGGGGTTTTAGGCTGGGTTTCTGCATAAGTACTTTGTGACATCTGATGATGTAAAAAGGCTTTATAAATACATGTGGCTGGTTGATTGATTACTAGACCCACATAAATCACTACTTTCCCACTTACATGACAACACAGGTATTATACAGGGAGGTGGAGGTTTCCTCAGTGTGTCTGTTCTAATGGGTTGTTACTGAATCACATACACACTCATCTACTGGCATCAACAAATAGTGGTGTACTGTTCCCTTCATACTGGGGAACAAAACCTAATTGACAAAACCTGTTTGTTCATTGAGATTGTCGTAAATAGCTAACTAGAGCTTGACCCTTGACCAGGTGACCCTCTGGGATAGTCACTCCCACCTGTGCCATGAAAATCCAGACCTCTTGGCAGATATGTTTGTTTGTCTGCCCTATAATAGACACATAAAGATCAAAGGAACATGGCATGTGAATGAGAAATAATGCATATGTAGTCATTGACACGATATGCCATGCTATTTAGGCCATTTCTATTGATCTCTGCAGCTGTACATAGCCCATTGAGTGGCTGCTGCCAACATACTGACTCAACTCTAGCCACTTTAATAATGGAAAAATGTATGTAATAAATGTTTCACTAGCCACTTTAAACAATGCCACTATATAATGTTTGCATACCCTACATTACTCATCTCATATGCATATACTGTACTCTATACCATCTACTGCATCTTGCCTATGCCGTTCAGCCATCACTCATTCATATATCTTTATGTACATATTCTTATTCATTCCTTTACACTTGTGTGTATGAGGTAGTTGTTGTGAAATTGTTAGGTTATACTACTTGTTAGATATTACTGCATGGTCAGAACTAGAAGCACAAGCATTTCGCGAAACTCGCATTAACATCTGCTAACCATGTGTATGTGACAAATAAAATTTGATTTGATTTGTAAATCGCCCTTCCAACTACCTACCTCATCCCCATATTGTTTTTATTTACTTTGTTGCTCTTTTGCACACCAGTATTTCTACTTGCACATCATCATCTGCACATCTATCACTCTGGTGTTAATTAGCTAAATTGTAATTACTTCGCTACTATGGCCTTTTTATTGCCTTACCTCCTTACTCTATTTGCACACACTATATGTAGATTTTCCTATAGTGTTATTGACTGTACTTTTGTTTATTCCATGTGTAACTCTGTGTTGTTTTTTTGTCGCACTGCTTTGCTTTATTTTGGCCAGGTTGCAGTTGTAAATGAGAACTTGTTCTCAACTGGCCTACCTGGTTAAGTAAATGTGAATAAAAAAAACAAATTATAATAATAATAATAATTACTGTATGTAAGTACACGAAGGAGGGGCTTGCTTTAGTTTAAGTGACGTCACCCCAGCAGCCAGCGCCCCTTCCACCCAAGCCCTAACACGCTCTCCACTCGGGTTCTACAGGCGTGTACATGGTGCTTGGTAGAGCTGTCAGCCGCAATAGAAATACATATCTACTGGTATAGAGCGTTTTTTTTTTGTCGCAGTAAATTAGGGATTACATTACCAAATCAGTTCGAAGATCGACATTCTTTATTTAAACGAGCTACTCGTGTTTTGAGTATTTCAAACGGGTCCGTTTGCCGCTAGAAGAAGCAACATAAAAGGGGCGGGTGCGATTCATTACTGGCTCCAGTCCTGTGCAACACCTCAGCTAATCTGACGTTACAGTCTGGTGAGACATACTGTCACTGAGCCTGCCAGGTGAAGAGCTCATTTGGACGAACACTAGCGATGAAATAATTATTTAGGGAATTTTTATAGCTATATGTGTCTTTCCTAACACCGAGGTGTCACGCGGGTGATATTGCGCTGTCATTATTTGACTTTATTTTATTTATTTTTATATCTGTATTTATTCCATTGGCTGTTGGATAACATTAGCTTGTTAGCAAGATAGCTAGTTAAACAACAATGTCGGATAACCAGAGCTGGAATTCTTCGGGTTCCGATGAAGACGTGGAGACGTCGGAATCGGGAGTCGGGCAGCCAGTTGTTGGTGTCGCCGAGCTCGGGGGAATCATCAGCAAGGTAACTTTAACGTCTAAGCTGGTTTTAGGCTCACTCCCCCTCTTCATAAGATACAAAAATTAAACAGGTTGATGATTTGAGGGTACTTCGCCAGTACGGATGTGGGCTAGTTCCACGAAGCAGTGTTGGTTTCCCCCTCTGCTCGCATAGAGCCAACTGTGGTCGAATGTAACCGCTGAAAGGCGTCACATGAAATGTTTTCAATAGCTAACTAAACCTTATAGAATCAGGTATTGCCTGATTGATCTGATTGAAAACTGTGTGGGGTTGTCATTCTAAAGAGATTGTATGCCTGACCTGCTATCCCGAGCATGTTGAGAGCCGAATCATGTAATTAATACAACGGGTTTGGAATCTCTAACCCTGACAATTTGACTGGTAAACTCATGGGTACACTTGCAATGGCTGCCTGGTATTTCCATGGTAATGTAGAATGTTCATTCAAATTATGCTAACTAATGTGGCTCATGCAATGGAATGTATACTGAACCAAAATATAAACGTAGCATGTGAAGTGTTGGTCCCATGTTTCATGAGTTGAAATAAAAGATCCCAGAAATGTTCCATAAGCACAAAAAGCTTATTTCTCTGAGCTTTCTCTTTCTCTCATTTCTCCTTTGCCAAGATAATCCATTCACCTGACAGGTGTGGTATGGCAATAAGCTGATTTAATGGCATGATCGATACACAGGTGCACCTTGTGCTGGGGACAATAAAAGGCCACTCTAAAATGTACAGTTTTGTCACAACACAATACCACAAGATGTCTCATGTTTTCAGGGAGTGTACAATTGGTATGCTGACTCCAGGAATGTCCACCAGATCTGTTGCCAGAGAATTGAATGTTAATTTCTCAACCATAAGCTGCCTCCAATGTCGTGTTAGAGAATTTGGCAGTACGTCCAACTGGCCTCACAACTACAGACCATGTATAACGTAGCCAGCCCAAGACCTCCACATCCGGCTTCACCTGCGGGATCGTCTGAGACCAGCCACCCAGACAGCTAATATATCTGTGGGTTTGCACAAACACCAAATTAATGCACAAACTGTCAGACACCGTCTCAGGGAAGTTCATCTGGTTCTCGTCGTCCTCACCAGGGTCTTGACCTGACTGCAGTTTGGCGTCGTAACTGACTTCAGAGGGTAAATGCTCACCTTCGTTGGCCGCTGGAGAAGTGTGCTCTTCACTGATGAATCCCAGTTTCAACTGTACCAGGCAGATGGCAAACAGCGTGTATGGCGTCGTGTGGGCGAGCAGTTTGCTGATGTCAACATTGTGACAAGAGTGCCCCATGCTGGGGTTATGGTATGGACAGGCATAAGCTACACACAAGGAAAACAATTGCATTTTATAGATGGCAATTTGAATGCACAGAGATACTGTGACGAGATCCTGAGGCCCATTAATCCGCTACCATCACCTCATGTTTCAGCGTGATAATGCACGGCCCCATTTCGCAAGGATCTGTACACAATTCCTGGAAGCTGAAAATCGCCACAGTTCTTCCATAGCCTGCATACTCGCCAGACATGTCACCCATGGAGCATGTTTGGGATGCTCTGGATCGACATGTACGACAGCGTGTTCCAGTTCCCGCCAATATCCAGTATCCATTGAAGAGGAGAGGGACAACATTCCGCAGGCCACAATCAACAGTCTGATCAACTCTATGCGAAGGAGATGTGTCCCACAGCATGAGGCTAAAACTGTAAAATGAGAACTGTAAAATCTTTGAAGTTGTATTTTTGTATAGTGCATTTTATGTAATTTGTGTTGCTTCAACAAATCACAGCACAGATTGATGGGTGCGCTTTCTGCTTTTACTTCCTGCTTTGCTCCTATGGGCTAGTTGAAAGATGACAATGGGATTCTAATATACCATAACTCTGCAAAACTGGGACCAGCATTGCTAGTTAGCAGCGTTGCTAGTAGTTATCAATAAAGGTCCAATAAATGTGTATTCTAACGCTGCAAAATGGAATTATTACTTTGTCTTAACCCGTATATTTTAGACCTAGCCTAGTATGGGTGCACATAACAATGGCCGTCAGTCTTCCCATTATGCCATCATTGAGTTGAATGGGGATAACCATTCTATTTCTATGGCTTGGGAGATTATTGCACATCGTCATTCTAAACTCACTTGCACGGTCATAGTGAGCCCCTTACACATGATACATGAGTTTTAGATGGATGAACATTACATTCCTTATATTCTCTTGTTTTTATACAGCTGTGTGTGTGTGTGTGTGTGTGTGTGTGTGTGTGTGTGTGTGTGTGTGTGTGAGAAAGAGATTGTGTGAGTGCTTGCCACAGATTGTAACCTCAGATTGTTGCCACAGTAGAAGATTGCATCAAAACATTTAGTTAAGAATCGGATATGAATGTGGATGTTATAGACTTGGCCAATGAGCTCAAAGCACAGTAAGTTTATGGTTTGTGTGTTCCACTGGCTATCCTAATCACGACTCTCCCTTCCTAGTGTTTCATCACCTACTACCCGTTGTGTGATTTTTTTAAATGGTTGTTTTCATCCAATTCAAATGTCTCATTTAATGGGGGGGGGTTTCTCATATTGCTTGAATTGTCAGTGTTTCTGTTGTAGCCAACTAATGTGTCCCAGACTATCGTGCGCATCCTCATTATAACATCACTTTGTAAATTCCTCCCTCATAGTGAGGTAACTTTTTTTTTAAAATTGTACGTTCTCTCCCTTCAGTGGACTAACTACATCCACGGCTGGCAGGATCGCTGGGTGGTTCTGAAGAACAACACTCTGAGCTACTACAAGTCTCAGGACGAGAGAGAGTTCGGCTGCAGAGGGTCCCTGTGTCTCAGCAAGGCTGTCATCACTGTGAGTATGCTACCCTGTTCTATAGACCAGTGGTTCCCAACCTGAGGCGGGCCCCCTAGCAGGGTTCTACCCTGACCTTTAAAAAAAGAAGGGGGAGGAAAAAAGGGGAAAAAAATTACTACAAGGCGCACGTGTGCGTTTAAGTTGAAAAATGTAGGCGCGCGTAAAGAAATTTAGGAGCACAATAAAATATTTGAGGTAATAATTGGTTGCGCCTAAATGAGAATTCCAGGTCACACAGCAAAATATTTAGACGCATATGCTAATAAAATGGTCGTACTGTGTGTAGGCGGGGGGGAAATGGTAGAGCATCAGCAGCATTCCTCTTGTCATGTCAGTCAATGCAGACCGTAGAGAGCTATTTATAACTTGTATAAATGCCCAGATCAATTAGCCCATGTCAGCTAATGTTTTTAACCTAGGGTTTTTAGCCCATTGCTTCTGTTGTAATGTTTGAGTCACATGAACACACCCAAGAAATTCCAAAATGTGTGAAATTAGCTTTGTTGGCTGGTGGGATGTTCCCCAATGATGGAGGGGGGTCTGGCTAAGTCAGATACTTAGATGTATGCTCAGTCAGATTATATGCAATGCAGGACATGCTAGATAATATCTAGTAAAATCATCAACCATGTGTAGTTAACTCGTGATTATGATTGATTGTTTTTCATAAGATAAGTTTAATGCTAGCTAGCAACTTACCTTGGCTTACTGCATTCGCGTAACAGGCAGTCTCCTTGTGGAGTGCAACGAGAGAGGCAGGTCGTTATTGCATTGGACTAGTTAACTGCAAGGTTGCAAGATTGGATCCCCCGAGCTGACAAGGTGAAAATCTGTCGTTCTGCCCCTGAACAAGGCAGTTAACCCACCGTTCCTAGGCCGTTATTGAAAATAAGAATGTGTTCTTAATTGACTTGCCTTGTTAAATAAAGGTATAAAAATTAAACGGCAAATCGGCACCCAAAAATACAGATTTCCGATTGTTATGCAAACTTGAAATCGGCCCTAATTAATCGGCCATTCCGATTAATCGGTCGACCTCTAGTAGAGATGGAGCCAGCCGAGCAAAGATTAGGGGCACAGTGGTATCTCCTGACTCAAGCTGCCTGCCAAGTCGACACACACACAGCAGGGCACAGCGCAGCGTGTGGAAGTGCGTTTGGGTCAGAGAATGACATGACATGTCTGGCGCTGTGCAAAGATCACAATTCAGCACATACTTCTGAGCTCTTGTTTATTTCTGACTCCAGTTGAATTAGTGGGTATGTGAATGATCTGGAAGTGGTATTTTATGGACAGCGTAACAAGCTAGTGAGGGATCAGCTATTGACAACGACATACATTTTACACGCACTCTGAGATGTGCATTGGATCCAAAATGTGCCCTCTTAATCAACTGAGGAAAAACTAGCTACCAAAAGCATCTTATGGCTCAAGTTCATCGTTAGAATCATATGGTTCTAAAGATTAACTTCAACTTAAGATGCCCTGGGGAACTGGGCCCAGAGCTAAAGCTGAGTGTATGACTGAGCAGAAGAAACTGTTTTCATTTAAAAACAAAAACAACACAACTCCTGATTGCGACTTAGTGCTGGAGGGTTAGTAGCTCATCAGGTGACTGCTGGTTTCAACACACCACTCTGAGCTGGGATAAACTTAAGCCCTACTGAGACCTACTCAGATCCTTTCACAATGCGTCCTTCCTTCCTCCCTTCCTTGAAGTAATCACTGATCTAAGGCCTAGATTCAATCAGATCGAGCGTTAACCTACGATAGCCAACACAAGCATAGCGGATGTTTTGGCAGTGTTGGTGGTTTAACTGTGTTGGCGCTGTCAAATTGATGAGCAGCTGCTCTTGTGATTGTCATGAAGCTACACCCGTCCCAATCGCCTCAGAAGTTAAGAATGAGAAAGTGACAACTATAGGCCTATAGAAATAATGATGCGAAAATGGAAAATCGTTAAGCGAAATAATGAGGATTTCTATCAGCCTAATTGAGGTGTAGATTACATCTCACATTCCCGTGTTCGGACCTCGTAAACGAGGGGAAATGGGATTTTTCTTAATGCAACCCCGTGCAGCCAATGGCAATGTCCATTTTAGGTATAACACCGGGAGCCACTTGTGGATTTGACAGCTCTAACGCAGTTCCGACACCGCCAAAACAACCACTCTGTGGGTGTCGTCTCGCGTAGATCTAGCCCTAACACTATTTGATCAAGGCAAGGGGGAAAACTATCATAGCTTTTACCAATCTAGTCATGTCATCCACTGACCATAGCAGGATGATGACACGAATGAAAAAAGAGAGAATGGGTTCAAAGGTCAGGTTGTCATGGTAACCGATGAACGTTGAAGACTGATTCCTCAGGGCTTTGAACCCTGTGAACCGTCACTGTCCTGTAACTGGCAGCTCAGTGGTTTGCCAAGCACATTATCATATCCCACCACCGTGTGTACACACACACACAGCAGGATGAATGAGTGACTGTTCCCGGACTGGTCAGAGTGGTCAATCCATTCAATCTGTATTTATTCAGCTTCATCCATTCTCTACCACTGTAAATATTAACTTCCACTGTGTGTGTAATTTAGTCTATGTTCCAGACCTGGGGAGCAAACTTTCCATAACGGAAGCTTCCATTTGATCATAAGAAATCGACAATGGAAACAAACAAAACTAAAATGTTAGTGTGTGAGAGAGACACTCGTCAGTAGGGCTGTCCCTGACAAAAAAAATGTTTAACCTTATTTTTCCCATATAGACAGACACACCCAATGTGTTTGAATAAAATCGACTACATATGTATGCACTGAGCTTGTCTGATGCTTTAAGCATACTGATATATTAACTAACTAAGATGCACAAATGACTCAAGAACCAGCCCGATAGTCACACTGTTAAAAAAAAATATTACAGCGAGTGCCTGTGTGGCTGGCGCACGTTGTCTCGCTCTCCTCCCTACTGCATTGAAAAAGCACCACAGCAAGTGTTTGTGCTGAAGCTCAACATTTCAGCCAGTTAGTTTCTTTCTTATTTCTGACTGAAAGTTTGTTACCAAAATCCGTCATTTGTTTAGGAAAACCATTCCCTCAACCCTTGCTCTCTTCATGTGATATGTATGCATTGCATGCATGTGACCAATAGGCTATAGGTCAAGGCCCTATCATAATCACATCAATAAATTGGTTATAACCAAACTCCGAATACAGTAACAAGTGACAGCAAAATGGATGTAGAGGACGTGAAAAAGAAACTCAAAGCGGGCAAATGTTTACTGGTTGCTCAGGAGGGAAAGGGGACGTCAGATGTGTGAAAGAGCCTGGGCGCGAACCAAGAGCCTGGCCGCGAACCCAGAGTCTCTGGTGGCACAGCTAGCACTGCAGTGCCCTAGACCACTGCGCCACCCGGGAGGCCCTTTTTTGCAGCCTTTTAGTTAAGCATTCTAGTACAGTTAAATAGTTAACACATGGACGCAGCGGTCTAAGGCACTGCATCTCAGTGCTAGAGGCGTCACTACAGACACCTTGGTTCGAATCCAGGCTGTATCACAACCGGACGTGATTGGGAGACCCATAGGACGGCACACAATTGGCCCAGCGTCGTCCGGGTTTGGCCGGTGTAGGCTGTCATTGTAAATAAGAATTTGTTATTAACTGACTTGTTAAAGGTTAAATACATTTTTAAAAATGCAGGAGAAATCATTTTTAGTTAATTTCAGTATCACATCTTACATGCTGACCAGACCACTCACACGTCATCGCGAGCATGTTGATTTTGTCCACCCCCACCAAATGTGATCAGGACATGCAGGTTGAAATATCAAAATGAACTCTGAACCAACAATATTCATTTGGGGACAGATTGAAAAGCATTAAACATGTATGGCAATTTTATCTAGCTAGCTTGCTGTTGCTAGCTAATTTGTCTTGGGATATAAACATTGGGTTGTTATTTTACCTGAAATGCACAAGGTCCTCTACTCTGACAATTAACCTCTCTAGGGTACGTGAGACTGTAGCGTCCCACCTCTTCAACAGCCAGTGAAACTGCAGGGCGCCAAGTTCAAAACAACAGAAATCCCATAATTAAAATTCCTCAAACATACATGTATTTTACACCATTTTAGAAGTGCAATTGAACAGAGGTGCACGTGGACACGCATGTTCAGGTCATGATAGACCTTACTCATTCCTCTCTCCTTTGGCCCCACCTCACAGTAGAGGCATCAGACAAGGTTCTAACGACTGTTGACATCTAGTGGAAGCCTTAGGAAGTGCAACATTACCAATATCCCACTGTGTCTTCAATAGGAGCTGAGTTGATCATCGACCAACCTCAGATTTCCCACTTCCTGGTTGGATTTTTTTCTCACGTTTTTGCCTGCCTGATGAGTTTTGTTATACTCACAGACATCATTCAAACATTTTTAGAAACTTCAGAGTGTTTTTCTATCCAAATCTACTAATAATATGCATATTCTAGCTTTTATGGCTTTGTAGCAGGCCATTTACTCTGGGCATGCTTTTCATCCGGACGTGAAAATACTGACCCCTACCCCAAAGAAGTTAATCCACAGATAAAACGGTAAACCAAGTTTGTTTTCTAGTAATCTCTCCTCCTTCAGGCTTCTTCTTCTTTGGACTTTATATGGGGGTTGGCCACCAACTTTAAGATGCATTACCACCACCAACTGGACTCGAGTGTGGACCTCAGTTCATCTTTCAATCCCCCACGTGGGTATATGCTCCTAAAAACCTATGGAAGAAGCGGGACTTTCAGAGCCTCAAGCTTCACAAATAGAAACCAGTTCTATTTTAGCGCCTGGCTACACGGACGTTTGCGAGCATTGTGGGTGCAATGAACCAGTCGACCAAATGGGTTCAGCCCTACTCTCCAGCTAGGCAGTGGAGGACGGTTGGCAGTCAGGACAATTGGGTTCCCAGTTATTGTGACCAGGATCGAATACAATCTACTGCTCTCAGCTCTATTCAATTGAACTGATTCCATTTAGTCTGGAATACGCCGGCTTTTTCTCGCTCGGTCTCCCTCTACCTCTATATATGTCCCTTTCTATATACGTCTCTCCTTTGTGTATATAATATCTGCCCTTGCTACTCTGCATGTGGCTCTGGCGTACTCCCCTTGCCTTGAAATCACTGAGTGACTCCCAAAGAAGGTTCACACTCCCCTGTTACACAAAGTGTGTCTGTGTCTGTCACGCACTGAAGTGGAAGATGTCTGCTGCTTTGCCTGAGGCTGGTTCGGCAGGCAAAATATATATATATATATACACACACACATACACACATTGTCATTCTCCAGTGCTCAGTGATTGTCACTTGTGAGGTTAGGACATGCAGAAATGTGGCTTTACTTCCCTGTCCGTGTTAATAGACATGTTATCATGTCACAGAAAGACACCGAGGTAGATGTGTGTGTGTGTGAGAGAGGTCACAGGCTTCCGCTTCAGATGAAATCGCATCGTGCAGTGTGTGTCCGTTCCCCGAGGGAAGCAGAGAAAACAAAGATGAAAGAAACAACCCCAGGGAAAGAGGGAGAAACTCCTAGAGGAGGCTGACAATGGCTCTGTCTGCTGTCTCCGTTGCTGCTCTGCACCGATTCAATGAGCCGTGTTGGCCTAGCTTTTTCTTATCCCTCCTCTCTGGTGTGTGTGGTTAATCAGAGATTTGAGCCAGTATATCGGTTGAGTGGTCAAGCAGCACAGATCTTTGTGGATCTGCAGCATGGGCAGTTGTCTAATTCTCACTCTCGTCCTTTGCTCTCTCTCACTCATTATTTTCCCTCCCGTTCTCTCTCTCCTATATTCCTCTCTCATTCAGTGGGGGTTTCGACGTTCAGTTGAATGCTATTAAAACGTGACTGCTTATTGTCAGGCCACTGCTGAAGGTGTCTGCATGCATCATGGCATTTCTTCTTGAGGCAGGCTGAAGTCGGTAGCCGAACTCTAGGCCCATTCGTCTGTGATTGGTCAACAGTAAGGATTCTTCAGTAAAGTCTTTGTCGTTCATTTTCGTGGACATTTTTTTTTTTTTCATTTAGAAATACTACACCAAACATCTTTCTTGTAAAATTGCCCAACTAAGATCTCGCAAAACAACGTCAAAGCTCAAGAATTCTGAAATTTGTCTGACTATTTTGGGGAAGTTTGTACTGGCTATGGCGTCTCTCAATAGACAAAACGTACTATTGCCGCTTTTTTTTTTTTTCAAGTTTTTGAAGCAAATGTCTTTTAAGGGAGAATGCAAGCACACTTGATCGCATAGCCGAACTGAAGCATGCTGACTCCTTTAGCCAGTGCAAACGACTGAACAGAGAGTGTGTGTTGGTCAACCAGTTTCTGTTAGAACTGAAACCGGAGTTGCTCAAGCCCACTTGAGCCTGCTGTCCTGGCGCGCACACACCCATTCCGTCCGTTCGACATTGAGGATGAATTTGAAGGAAGCACCTTTCCTGTTGTCACTCTCGCTTTTCATAGCCTTACTAGAAAAGCAAACGTGAAAATAGTAGTCATGTAAATATTACAGCCATTCAACTAACATTGCATAACAATACCGTTATATGCAGCCACTGACTGGATGTTTTTGGCTTATGGCTTATTTATATATATATATATATATATATATATATATATATATATATATATATATACTGCTCAAAAAAATAAAGGGAACACTAAAATAACACATCCTAGATCTGAATGAATGAAATATTCTTATGAAATACTTTTTTCTTTACATAGTTGAATGTGCTGACAACAAAATCATACAAATTATCAATGGAAATCAAATTTATCAACCCATGGAGGTCTGGATTTGGAGTCACACTCAAAATTTAAAGTGGAAAACCACACTACAGGCTGATCCAACTTTGATGTAATGTCCTTAAAACAAGTCAAAATGAGGCTCAGTAGTGTGTGTGTGGCCTCCACGTGCCTGTATGACCTCCCTACAATGCCTGGGCATGCTCCTGATGAGGTGGCGGATGGTCTCCTGAGGGATCTCCTCCCAGACCTGGACTAAAGCATCCGCCAACACCTGGACAGTCTGTGGTGCAACAGATGGAGGATGGTGGATGGAGCGAGACATTATGTCCCAGATGTGCTCAATTGGATTCAGGTCTGGGGAATGGGCGGGCCAGTCCATAGCATCAATGCCTTCCTCTTGCAGGAACTGCTGACACACTCCAGCCACATGAGGTCTAGCATTGTCTTGCATTAGGAGGAACCCAGGGCCAACTGCACCAGCATATGGTCTCATAAGGGGTCTGAGGATCTCATCTCGGTACCTAATGGCAGTCAGGCTACCTCTGGCGAGCACACGGAGGGCTGTGCGGCCCTCCCAAAGAAATGCCACCCCACACCATGACTGACCCACCGCCAAACCGGTCATGCTGGAGGATGTTGCAGGCAGCAGAACGTTCTCCACGGCGTCTCCAGACTGTCACGTCTGTCGCATGTGCTCAGTGTGAACTTGCTTTCATCTGTGAAGAGCACAGGGCGCCAGTGGTGAATTTGCCAATCTTGGTGTTCTCTGGCAAATGCCAAACGTCCTGCACGGTGTTGGGCTGTAAGCACAACCCCCACCTGTAGACGTCAGGCCCTCATACCACCCTCATGGAGTCTGTTTCTGACCGTTTGAGCAGACACATGCACATTTGAGGCCTGCTGGAGGTCATTTTGCAGAGCTCTGGCAGTGCTCCTCCAGCTCCTCCTTGCACAAAGGCAGCGGTAGCGGTCTTACTGCTGGGTTGTTGCCCTCCTACGGCCTCCTCCACGTCTCCTGATGTACTGGCCTGTCTCCTGGTAGCGCCTCCATGCTCTGGACACTACGCTGACAGACACAGCAAACCTTCTCGCATTGATGTGTCATCCTGGATGAGCTGCACTACCTGAGCCACTTGTGTGGGTTGTAGACTCCATCTCAAGCACCGCCAGCATTCAAAAGTGACCAAAACATCAGCCAGGAAGCATAGGAACTGAGAAGTGGTCTGTGGTCACCACCTGCAGAACCACTCCTTTATTGGGGGTGACTTGCTAATTGCCTATAATTTCCACCTGTTGTCTATTCCATTTGCACAACAGCATGTGAAATTTATTGTCAATCAGTGTTGCTTCCTAAGTGGACAGTTTGATTTCACAGAAGTGTGATTGACTTGGAGTTACGTTGTGGTGTTTAAGTGTTCCCTTTATTTTTTTGAGCAGTGTATTCGAGTGGTCCATTTTTTTTCTTCCCCGGGACAATGGGGAATAAAATGTGTTTGTGTTTTAGGAGTTAGATGACAACAAAAGGACACTAGGTAGCCTTGCTTGTAGGAGCGTTGGGCCAGTAACCGAAAGGTTGCTTGGTCGAATCCCCGAGCTGACAAGGTAAAAATGTCATTCTACCTCTGAGCAAGGCAGTTAACCCACTGTTCCCCAGGCGCCGAAGACGAGGTTGTCGATTTAAAGGCAGGCAGCCCCCCGCACCTCTGATTCAGAGAGGTTAAATGCGGAAGACACATTTCAGTTGAAGGAATTCACTTATCCAACTGACTAGGTATCCCCCTCTCCCTTTTAAGGATCAATTCCTCAGCCCTAAAGTAGCAGACCTGGCCTTTAGCCTCGCCACTCAGAAAGCCACTAGCATCCATTATTAGCTCCAGATTTAGCTTCAGCTCTCCTCTCTGCTCCCCTCAGGGGCTTGGAGACAGACCACACAACGGGAAGGGTCTGTTGATTTGGTTCAATCTCTCTTTCTCTCTGGTTCCCTCGCTTGTTCTCCTTCCTCTCTCGTTCTTTCTCTCTCTCGTATGTTCTTTGGTTCTCTTTCTCTCTCTCACGTTCTCTTCCCCTCGTTCTTTCTTTCCTTCTCTCCCTCTTTCGCTATCTTCTCGTTCTTTCTTTTTTCTGACATTCTTTTTCTCATGTACTTTCTTTCCTCCTTTCACTCGTTCTATCTTCTACCTCTCTACATCCCCTTTTTTCTCGTTCTTTTTTTCTCTCGTTCTCATGTTTTTTTCTTTCTCGCTCTTGTTCTGCTTTGCACTCTACCTTTTTTCTCCTTCCCCCTCTCTATACATCCATCTCCCCTTCTGACTCAATGCATATTTGATAAAAACCAAGGCCATTGGCAGTGATACTCTGAGGAAGGATGGCAAAGCAGAGGTCAAGAGAGTTGACAAATGTCAATGTGTGCAAATGAAGTCTTCTCTCTGCCTACCTCAAACCCTTCAGCCTATTTATGTTGCTATTGCAGAAGGAAGCTCTTTGATGGGTTTAATCTGTCCAATGAATGGCTGAATCTGTTTTATTCAGTAATATTGTAGTTTTAGGGTGATTGGGGAGGAATAGAAGGGGCAGGGGCAATCAGGGTTGATTTTCAAGGGTTTACTAAGAGAGATTGGAGGGGAGTGAGACAGAGACCAACAGAAAACCGGAACGAAAGACAGGCTATGGGGGAGCTGTTGAAAGTGTTAGAAAGTGTTAGTTGAAACAGGAAATGGGTCTCTTCCTCCGGTCTGGTTCTCATGACATCCTGTGGGCTGATATCACAGGAGACGAGTCGTCTCTGGCCCGCTGTCCTATTTTTAAAAATTTATTCCACCTTTATTTAACCAGGTAGGCTAGTTGAGAACAAGTTCTCATTTACAACTGCAACCTGACCGAGATAAATCAAGCAGTGCGACATAAACAACAACACAGATTTACACATGGAATAAACAAACATGCAGTCAATAATACAATCGAAAAGGTCTATATACAGTGTATGCACTGTATATAGACAGTCCCGCCCTATCCTGCCCTCTCTCGTCCCCAACCTATCCTGCCCTCTCTCGTCCCCAACCTATCCTGCCCTCTCTCGTCCCTAACCTATCCTGCCCTCTCTCGTCCCTAACCTGTCCTGCCCTCTCTCGTCCCTAACCTGTCCTGCCCTCTCTCGTCCCTAACCTGTCCTGCCCTCTCTCGTCCCTAACCTGTCCTGCCCCCTCTCGTCCCTAACCTGTCCTGCCCTCTCTCGTCCCCCGCCCTATCCTGCCCTCTCTCGTCCCTAACCTGTCCTGCCCTCTCTCGTCCCCCGCCCTATCCTGCCCTCTCTCGTCCCCCGCCCTATCCTGCCCTCTCTCGTCCCCCGCCCTATCCTGCCCTCTCTCGTCCCTATCCTGCCCTCTCTCGTCCCTGTCCTGCCCTCTCTCGTCCCTGCCCTCTCTCGTCCCTGTCCTGCCCTCTCTCGTCCCTGTCCTGCCCTCTCTCGTCCCTGTCCTGCCCTCTCTCGTCCCTGTCCTGCCCTCTCTCGTCCCTGTCCTGCCCTCTCTCGTCCCTAACCTGTCCTGCCCTCTCTAGTCCCTAACCTGCCCTCTCTCGTCCCCGCCCTATCCTGCCCTCTCTCGTCCCCAACCTATCCTGCCCTCTCTCGTCCCCAACCTATCCTGCCCTCTCTCGTCCCTAACCTATCCTGCCCTCTCTAGTCCCTAACCTATCCTGCCCTCTCTAGTCCCTAACCTATCCTGCCCTCTCTCGTCCCTAACCTATCCTGCCCTCTCTCGTCCCTAACCTATCCTGCCCTCTCTCGTCCTTAACCTAACCTGCCCTCTCTGGTCCCTAACCTGTCCTGCCCTCTCTGGTCCCTAACCTGTCCTGCCCTCTCTCGTCCCTAACCTGTCCTGCCCTCTCTCGTCCCTAACCTATCCTGCCCTCTCTCGTCCCTAACCTATCCTGCCCTCTCTCGTCCCTAACCTATCCTGCCCTCTCTCGTCCCTAACCTATCCTGCCCTCTCTCGTCCCTAACCTATCCTGCCCTCTCTCGTCCCTAACCTATCCTGCCCTCTCTCGTCCCTAACCTGCCCTCTCTCGTCCCTAACCTATCCTGCCCTCTCGTTATATAGTCTTTTCCCCAGTGACCCCACCCATCTACCCTTTTAGGGTTTGAGTTTTTGTACCAGAACACAGATTTATGCTCAGTGTTGTTGTATACACCGCAGTAATACTGTCTGTGAAATGCTGGAAGTCTTGTTCATATATGTAGATATGTGGTGGGCTGCAATTGTTTAGATTGGTTTCTCTTAGGGATGTTAACAGTTTACGGTTAATTGGTTAGATGCCGAAAATACATTTGAGCGTCAAGCTTATTGGTCTATAGGATAATTTGCATAATTGAGTGGAATTAAATTGATGCGTGTTTTGTTAGTTAATCGTGTAAATTATTTATGACATTCGCACAGCATGTGTTACAGAACCTAGTAGCTGAATAATGTCACTTGTCGGACAGTGCAGCTCTCAAACAGCTGGATGCTGCTGGAGTAAAAAGTGTTCTTATTCGAAGCCCAGTCATTGTGCAACAATTCTAAATGCAATCGCATGTTAAAAACAGGTTGGGCCGGCCGCTTCAACAGCACAATGGGGAGTTTGTCTTTGGAAAGAGAGGCGTGAAAGAGGCCGTAGCCTTAAACCGGTCCTTTAGAAGTTTCAGGACTCCTCCCTGCATGCTTCAGACAGAACTTTAAAGAGAACGTTGGAGGAGAGAGTACCTAAGTATTCACTCGCGTGTTTATGTCCGTCAGCTGAGAGATCCACTCTTTGCCTCAAATCAAATTGTATTTGTCACATACACATGGTTAGCAGATGTTAATGCGAGTGTAGCGAAATGCTCTTTGCCTCTTCCAGAGGATTGAGTGTTTATTTTAACCCTGCTTCCCAGTATACCCTCCCAGTTTACCCACGCCCGGCAGCCCATTCCAAGGAGCCCTCTCACCATCGTCTCCCATTCCTAGCACCCTAGAGTAGGCTTGGGCAGAATATCGTCTTTCGGGATATTTGAAAATAGCCACGGGATGTTTTTTTTATTTTTTTTATTACCATAAATACAGTTAACTATTTCGTTGATGTTTTTCAGTACATTTTCATGTTTGTAGCTACTTTTTAAGTAAATACTTGCAGTCAACTTGTGCAATATGTAAGGAGATTGCGTTCTTCATTTCACATGTCGCATTAGTTTACATTATGAAGCTTACCGTAGTTCCCCAGAACAGTTGAGCCAGTCGTGTTTGTTTGTAAATAGCACAACGGGAGGAAGCTGGATCAGATGAGTCCATTTGTGTATTTACAGGTGTGTTTTATTTTGACAGTCGTTTTTCTTCAATAGAGTGATCAGAGAAGTACAACTGTAGTTTTCCTTCACAGAAAAGACATTAGTGCAACACATTTAGCTGGCAGCCACACAAGTAAATGAGCTTACAATTGAAAAGGTAGGGTCTATTTTTTTTAACCGATGCATGGCCATATTTCTAATGTTAATCGTAAAAATAATGAGACCAATATACATTTCCTAAAGTTAATTTTGCATCAGTCAGAGCGCTGTCTGCTGATATGCCCGTTCGTGAATCCTCATCCGAGTGGAGAAGAGTAACCGAGGCACAATCAGTCCGATGCCGAGCAGAAATTACAATAAGAAGCATTATAGATCTTTGTTTACAGAACACAGCAAGATATTTCTTGTGCTTTTTTAGCCTTTTTTTCCCCCTGTGTGAAAAAACGAATTCTGCGTTAACTAGCAAGTTTAATCTTAGGGGTCGCGTTATCTAAGTAAATATTTGAGTTAATAAGGGGACGGGGCATCATAATGTGTTAGCTTTCTGCCATGTTTGAGAAGTCAAAGCCCTTTTGGATGAGTTATCTGTACAGCTGCCACTGCTATATTTTTGATTTCCTTACGCTCCTCCCCAGTCTTCCCCGAGCAGCAGGCGGGCTCCCGAGTGGCGCAGCGGTCTAAGGCACTGCATCGCGCTCCTAGAGGCGTCACTACAGACCCTGGTTCGATCCCGGGCTTGATCACAACCTGGCTGTGATCGGGAGTCCCATAGGGCGGCGCACAATTGTCCCAGGGTTGTCCTGGTTAGGGTTTGGCCGGTGTAGGCCGTCATTGTAAAATAAGAATTTGTTCTTAATTGACTTGCCTAGCTAAATAAAGGTTGCCCTAGCGAGTCCAGGCTCCAGTACTCTTCTTCCTTCAGATAAACACAATGTCTCTCGTTCACATTCACTTGTAAATGTCCAAACTCACCAAAAATAACATTCGGTAGCTCTTATGTGTGTGTGTGTGTACATAGTCACTTTAACCACATGTACATACTACCTCAATCAGCCTGACTAACCGTTGTCTGTATGTAGCCTCGCTACTGTATTATAGCCTGTCTTTTTACTGTTTTATTTCTTTACTTGCGTCTTGTTTACCTAATACCTTTTTTTGCACTATTGGTTAGAGCCTGTAGGTAAGCATTTCACTGTAAGGTCTACACCTGTTGTATTTGACGCACGTGACAAATACACTTTGATGTATAATTTTATGAGCTGGATTGCCGGTCTTTGCAATTTGTTTATTTTCATTTGCGCTCGTTAGCATATTTAGCTAGCAGCCTCCGTGGAAATTCATTATTACTTATGCTAATTTTGTTAACATTCTGGTAATAAATGGCCAATGGGCTTTTTTTGTATTTTGAGGCCTCATGTGTGCTAAACACATGGTAATACCATAAATCTCGGGATGAGAGAAAGACGGTATTATGATATGAAAATCTGGATACCGCCCTAGCCTTGAGACCCCCTCTCTCCCCTCAAACACACAGGCTTTCTTTAAGGCTAGTGGTAGATTATTAATAAAAATAGAGAACAATAAAGGACCAAGACTGCTGCCTTGCAGAATACCACACTTTACATGTTTTACATTAGAGAAGCTTCCATTAAAGAAGACCCTCTGTTCTATTGGATAGATGGCTCTCAACCCATGATATGGTAGAGGATGTAAGGCCATAACACTTAAGTTTTTCCAATAACAGACTACGGTCAATAATATCAAAGGCTACCATTACAGCTCCCACAATCTTATCAATTTCTTTCAGCCAATCATCAGTCATTTGTCAGTGCAGTACACGATGAGTGCCCTTCTCTATAAGCATGCTGAAAGTCTGAAATTGCTCACAGACGAGGTTTTGGCTAATAGTCAGTCAATCAGTCACTGAGTGTCAGTTGGTGTGGGGCTGAGGCTACTGAGCAACACGAAGACTGGAGATTGACGTTCTGCAGAAGTTAACTTCAGTAATGGACAGCAACGTTTGAACGTGTGTTTTGTATGCCATTTACTATTGTTATTTCTCACCCAAACTGAGCATCTGGTCCTGTCCTCTCTCCCGTCCAGGTTTCAGCACAGCTAAATTAGACTCTTCCACTGAGCCCCCCATTCTATAGAGCTGATGCTGGCTGGCTGGGCTAGAATGACTCTGCCAACTCACTAAAATAGTCCCGTTCTGCTGTGATGCACACACACTCTCTCATTCCATTAGATCTGCCAGTGTGAGGTTTGGTATTGGAAGTGGGGTGTTGTAAAATAAATTGACCATCTTACGAGGTACTAGTCTGGAGGGGCTTAACATGAGTTCACCCCCAAATAAATGTGTTTTGCCGTAGCTCTCCAAGAAGGTCTGAGCCTACTGTCAGTCTTTACAATTTATGTGGGATTGAGGCATGCAGATTTCTACTAAGGAATGAATTCCAGAACAGGATTATAAAACCACTTAATTAGCCTAATGTCTGATGTTCAGAATTTGGACAGGTTTTGGTGGTAAATGAAGGAGCCATCATGTTGTAGCTTGGGGATCTGGACATTTACCTTACTCTCTATCGCTCGCTGTCCTAAACTGCCCTTGACCAAACCACACACACCCAGTCCTCTGGCTGTGATTAGCCAAGGTTTGTGACTTGGCTCCTAGACACTCTCTCTCTGACACACACACACACACACACACACACACACACAGAGCACTTATTTTAACTTAAAATATAATACATCAATAAAAATTAATTTAGCCTCAAATAAATAATGAAACATGTTCAATTTGGTTTAAATAGTGCAAAAACAAAGTGTTGGAGAAGTAAAAGTGCAATATGTGCCATGTAAAAAAGCAAACATTTGAGTTCCTTGCTCAGAACATATGAAAGTTGGTGGTTCCTTTTAACATGAGACTTCAATAATCCAAGGTAAGCTGTTTTAGGTTGTAGTTAATATAGTATTTATAGGACTATTTCTCTCTACCATTTGTATTTCATATACCTTTGACTATTGGATGTTCTTATAGGCACTATAGTATTGTCAGTGTAACAGTATAGCTTCCGTCCCTCTCCTCGCCCCTACCTGGGCTCGAACCAGGAACACATCGTCAACAGCCACACTCGAAGCAGCGCTACCCATCGCTCCACAAAAGCCGTGGCCCTTGCAGAGCAAGTGGAATAACTACTCCAAGTCTCAGAGCGAGTTACGTTTGAAACGCTATTAGCGCGCACCCAGCTAACTAGCTAGCCATTTCACATCAGTTACACCAGCCATTAGGCTGATAGGCTTGAAGTCATAAACAGCAATGTGCTTTTGAAGAGCTGCTGGCAAAATACACGAAAGTGCTGTTTGAATTAATGCTTACGAGCCTGCTGCTGCCTACCATCGCTCAGTCAGACTGCTCTATCAAATCTTAGACTTAATTATAACATAACACACAGAAATACGACCCTTTGGTCATTAATATGGTCGAATACGGAAGCTAACATTTCGAAAACAAGACGTTTTATTTCAGTGAAATACGGAATTGTTTGGTATTTTATCTAACGGGTGGCATCCCTAAGTCTAAATATTCTTGTTACATTGCACAACCTTCCAATGTTATGTCATAATTAAGTAAAATTCTGGCAAATTAGTTCGCAATGAGCCAGGCTGCCCAAACTGTTGCATATACACTGACTCTGCGTGCAATGAACGCAAGAGAAATGACACTATTTCACCTGGTTAATATTGCCTGCTAACCTGGATTTCTTTTGGCTAAATATGCACATTTAAAAATATATACTTCTGTGTATTGATTTTAAGAGGGGCATTGGTGTTTATGGTTAGGTACAGTCGTCCAACGATTGTGCCTTTTTCGCTGATGCGCTTTTGTTAAATCATCCCCAATCCCCAGGACACGCTAGATAAACTAGTAATATCATCAACCATGTGTAGATGACTAGTGATTGTGATTGATTGATTTTTTTTATAAGAAGTTTAATGCTAGCTAGCAACTTACCTTGGCTTCTACTGCATTTGCGTAACAGGCAGGCTCCTCGTGGAGTGCAACGAGAAGCAGGTGGTTAGAGCGTTGGACTAGTTCACTGTAAGGTTGCAAGATTGGGTCCCCCGAGCTGACAAGGTGAAAATCTGTCGTTCTGCCCCTGAACAAGGCAGTTAACCCACCGTTCCTAGGCCGTCATTGAAAATAAGAATGTGTTCTTAACTGACTTGCCTAGTTAAATAAAGGTATATAAATTTTAAAAATCGGCGCCCAAAAATACCAATTTCCGATTGTTATGAAAGCTTGAAATCGGCCCTGATTTAATCGGTCGACCTCTAGTCTGTTCACTTCTGCTGATCGGCTACTTCAAAAGCCCATTTGCCTCTCGCCTGCCTCATAAAATGGAGGATGTTCTGATTTTGAACTCTGATTTCTCTCTGCCTTTTTCCTCTTTCTTTCAATGGCCTGCTATATAAGCTACAAACACGTACTGCTTCACTGTCCGTGTGAATCGCAAAGAACTTGCTGTCTTATGTTATTCCCAGTACTATGGCCTGTGCAATATTTAAGTGTTTTGTTGCTGTACATTTGACTGATTTTCCTCCCTTTCTCTTTCCTCGCTCCCTCTCTCTCTCGCTCCCTCAGCCCCATGAGTTTGACGAGTGCAGGCTGGATGTCAGTGTTAACGACAGCGTGTGGTACCTGAGGGCCACAGACCCGGAACACAGACACCAATGGATCAACTCCATCGAACTACACAGGGTGAGACTTCTAATAATACACACACACTGGACTGTTCAATATGTCTTTGTTTTACCTTGTCTGCATGTTTCTTATCGTCACATCTTATGTCTACCTACGAGTGCCAGGTAATAAGATATCATGTAGGTCATGGTTGCACACAGTCCGATCAGGGAAGTGGTACATATACTGAACCAAAATATAACCGCAACAATATTTCATTGATTTTACTGAGTTACAGTTCATATAAGGAAATCAGTCAATTGAAATAAATTAATTAGGCCCTAATCTATGGATTTCACATGACTTTGGATACAGACATGCATCTGGTAACAGATACCTTAAATACATTTTTTGGGGGGGCGGTCAGTATCTGGTGTGACCACCATTTGCCTCATGCAGCGCGACACATCTCCTTTGCATAGAGTTGATCAGGCTGTTGATTGTGGCCTGTGGAATGTTGTCCCACTCCTCTTCAATGGCTGTGCGAAGTTGCTGGATATTGGTGGGAACTGGAACACGCTGTCGTACACGTCGATCCAGAGCATCCCAAACATTATTCATGGGTGACATGGTCTGGTGAATATGCAGGCTATGGAAGAACTGGGACATTTTCAGCTTCCATGAATTGTGTACAGATCCTTGTCATGAGGCTGCAGACCTGCCAACATGCACGCATTTTGCTTACCAACTACGCAATTCTCTGTACATGTCAGAGTTAAAAGTATGCAGAAATGAATAGGGCCTGATTTTTTAAAATTTGAAACATTTTAATGAAAAATAAATCCACTGAGTAAATCTGACATCCGATTCTCGAGCTGCCATATGCAGATACATGGAGATGAAAACATCATTATTCAACGTAGCCACCCTGTGTCTGCTTTTCCTCCTGTTTGTGTTGCTGAGTTTGCCGACTGTCATCTGTACGTAAACACATGGACAAATCCCTTATCGGCTCCGTGTGTTGTGGAAAGGTCAACGTTAGAGAACATAAGATGGACATTCAGTGGGCTCTAAAGTGACAGCAGTTCACTCACATTTGCTACTGAAAGAAATGAAATGCAAATACAAAAATGAACTGGTCGCATTTGTGCGGGTGTGATATATTTAATTCTGCGTCCCATTAGTTGTATTTTCCACGTAACATTACGAGGATCACGCAACCTGATAGACTAACTAATTATGAGCCATGTCACAAAAAGCATAATGTTAAACATCTTGGCATTAAATGAAATTCGGGAGTTTAGAAGAGTGCACGATGAAGATTGAATGAATGTCCGCTAATTAGCTATAGCGGCAATGCTTCTAAAATGCCTTTACACCAGATTTGATATTTTTCCAATTTCGACTATCTGAAATGAAATCCAATATGCACCTTTTGACATGTGCTGAAGCAGGGGACTTTCTACATAGGCTGAAGCAGGGGACTTTTGACATGTGCTGAAGCAGGGGACTTTTGACATGTGCTGAAGCAGGGGACTTTCTACATAGGCTGAAGCAGGGGACTTTTGACATGTGCTGAAGCAGGGGACTTTTGACATAGACTGAAGCAGTGGACTTTTGACATGTGCTGAAGCAGTGGACTTTTGACATGGGCTGAAGCAGGGGACTTTTGACATGTGCTGAAGCAGGGGACTTTTGACATGTGCTGAAGCAGGGGACTTTTGACATGTGCTGAAGCAGGGGACTTTTGACATGTGCTGAAGCAGGGGACTTTTGACATGTGCTGAAGCAGGGGACTTTTGACATGTGCTGAAGCAGGGGACTTTTGACATGGGCTGAAGCAGGGGACTTTTGACATGGGCTGAAGCAGGGGACTTTTGACATGGGCTGAAGCAGGGGACTTTTGACATGTGCTGAAGCAGGGGACTTTTCTAGCAAGCAGCGTTCAGATTCCCTTTGCGGTAGCCTACTTAAGCTTTGTGTAGCCAGTTAGCGATCATTTGTTTTTATGTTTTCAAAATGATTTGCTCTTAGTGTTGATTAGGAACCGTGTCTAAAAAGCCAATACTTGTGAGCTGTCCCTGTTTGAGAGGTGACAAGCATTCCTCTACTATAGAGACTAAACTTGGGTTCATGTGCTAAGAAAAAGGTTATAGACAATTATCTCCATTCTACACTGTACATGTAATGGAATAAACATGCAGACAATCTGCGCTAATTCCACAAAACATATATTTATTTTATATGTTCTGTACTTAGCAGTATGAATCTTATTTCTGTTTTGTAAATACCTTTTTCAGAGAACTGAACTGAACCACGCGTGATCCATAATGTTTGTCTAAGCACATGAATCTCCAATTAGCCACACACGTCTGGTATTCTAAAAAGTTGGACAGGGTTGGCAGGTCTGGGGCTGTGCATTGTCATGCTAAAACATGAGATGGCAGCAGATGAATGGCATGACAATGGGCCTCAGGATCTCGTCACGGTATTTCTGTGCATTCAAATTGCCATCGATAAAATGCAATTGTGTTCGTTGTCCGTAACTTATGCCTGCCTACACCATAACCCCACTGCCACCATGGGCACTATGTTCACAACGTTGACATCAGCAGACCGCTCGCCCACACGTCTCCATATACGTAGTCTGCGGATGTGAGGCCGGTTGGAAGTACTGCCAAATTCTCTAAAACGACATCGGAGTCGGCTTATGGTAGAGAGATTAACATTCAATTATCTGGCAACAGCTCTGGTGGACATCCCTGCATTCAGCATGCCCCTTCAAAACATGAGACATCTTTGGCAATGTTGGCCCTTTATTGTCCCCAGCACAAAATGCACCTGTGTAATGATCATGCTATTTAAACTGCATCTTGATATGCCACACCTGTCAGGTGGATGGATTATCTTAGCAAGGGAGAAATGCTCACTAACAGGGATGTAAACAAATTTGTGCACATTTTAGAGCAATGAGAAGCTTTTTGTGCATATGGAAAACTTTTTAGTTCAGCTCATGAAACATGAGACCAACACTTTACATGTTGCGTTTATATTTTGGTTCAGTGTAGATGGTTGAGTTGCTTCATTCATTTCGTATCAACCAGGCACTCACTCCCTGTTACAGTTGTGTGTGTGTTTTACGTGTGTGTGTGTGTGTGTGTGTTTCTATCAGAGTCTAAGAGAGGGGAGGATAGACAGTGGAGTCATCCAGAGGACATCACTAGTCCCTCCAGCAGCAGTGTGTTTCTATCAGTCTAAGAGAGGGGAGGATAGACAGTGGAGTCATCCAGAGGACATCACTAGTCCCTCCAGCAGCAGTGTGTTTCTATCAGTCTAAGAGAGGGGAGGATAGACAGTGGAGTCATCCAGAGGACATCACTAGTCCCTCCAGCAGCAGTGTGTTTCTATCAGTCTAAGAGAGGGAGGATAGACAGTGGAGTCATCCAGAGGACATCACTAGTCCCTACAGCAGCAGTGTGTTTCTATCAGTCTAAGAGAGGGGAGGATAGACAGTGGAGTCATCCAGAGGACATCACTAGTCCCTCCAGCAGCAGTGTGTTTCTATCAGTCTAAGAGAGGGGAGGATAGACAGTGGAGTCATCCAGAGGACATCACTAGTCCCTCCAGCAGCAGTGTGTTTCTATCAGTCTAAGAGAGGGGAGGATAGACAGTGGAGTCATCCAGAGGACATCACTAGTCCCTCCAGCAGCAGTGTGTTTCATGGCAAGTCTACCTATACTAAACCAGCTACTGTGTGTTCTACTACCATTTAGCACAGTGCCCTTAATCCTGTGTGTGTGTGTGTGTGTGTGTGTGCGCGCTTTATCCAGACTTGTCATTTTCTGTTCTCACCATTGAAAGCAGGTCAGATAATGAGTGGCACCTATTGTTTACACTCTGGTGTTAAAGGATCAAATTCCCAGGGAGGGGTTCTCACTGACACACACGCAGTAATAGGTTGTACAGGGCTCTGCATCACTGATCCAGTTTATAATTGTTTCCACAGACACTCTGATCCTTCTGGAATTAGGTCCTGTTACTCATCAGAGGGAGGGAGGAGGGGGGGAGAGAGGGAGGGCGGAAGAGCGAGTTGTGGATGGATTAGTGTAGAGTTTAGGATAGAGAGGAGGGGTGGGGGAGAGGCAAGATGTGGAGGGAGGAGGAGTGTACGAGTGGGAGGACCATAATAGACAGAAGGGATTCTTCACTCTGACAGTCTGAGGCTATTTTCTAGGGAGGGATATGCTTACGCAATGGTAATGGGTTGTGAGAAGGCTTTGGTGGGATTTACGGTATTACTGGCATAGCACACAAGGGGGTGCTAAAAAATGCAATAGAAGCCCATTGGACCTCGATTACCAGAATGCTAACAAAATGAGCACAAACTAATAGTGAAATCACATACACTGTTAGCTAAATGCTAACAAGTGAAAACAAACAAACAAATTCCGAAGACAGGTAAATTCAGCTCATAAAGTTATACAAGCTTAGCTAGTAGCTACCAAATGTCATTTTCGGCAAGTGTGGACATGTACAAGCGGAAGTGAACATGAGATTGTGCTAGTGAACAAAGCTGTGATGCGTGCTTTTCTGAAGGACGAGCAGCATGTGTACATGAAGCAGAGTGTGAGAAGAACGAAGGAGGGGGAAAAAACGCTAGTAGGAAGCACAGGGGAAAATGGCAACTGTACAGACAACTCATTCAGAGCTCTTTGGCAAAAAGCCATTCTAAGATATCTGATGGCAAACATTTTACTAGTGAAATGCATACAAGCGTAACTTCATCTCATGTGCACCGCTCAACAGAGACTCACCGATTAGATAGAACACTACGGACTCACCAGCTCCCGCAGTTGTGCTATTTACAAACAAACACGACTGGCTCAACTGTTCTGGGGAACTACGGCAAGCTTCATAATGTGACCAGCGACATGAAGAAAGCAATAGGTTTTATTTCCTAACCTATTGTTGACTGCAGGTGTTAACTAAAAAAAAAAAAAGATACATATATTCACATTTTATTGGAAAAACATCATAGTTTGGACCGGTTTGAAAAACCATCCCGTGGCTTTTTCTAAATACCCCGATATGCGGTATACCGCCCAAGCCTAGTTGTGAGGTTGCAGATGGTGTGAAGGAAAGGGTGTCTGTGAGAGCCCAGAACACAGCAGAACAAATGGTAGACCTTGTCCTATGAGCATGTAATTAACATGTTTAAATAGTGAACATTGTGTTTGTATGTGGTGTCAGACACTAACGCTTCAGAACATAATGATGAATTTGTCCTTGAAGGCAGAGTAACCGTCCCACCCTTAAAGGGATACTTGGGGATTTTGACAATGAGTCCAGTATAAAGGAAGTTGGAGGTAGTATATCGGTTGCACTAGTGCTGGCTAGCAACTTCCTTCCAGCTGCACGCAGAGACATACAAATGGTATCCGCCAAGTTCGTCTGACTGGGGAAGAAGAAAAAAGGGCAAAATCCCGGAGTATCCCTTTAAGGCATCCCCATGCTTCCCACCCGAAACGGGTTGCGTGCGTATTATGACATTTTGTGAAGTTTTGGTCTTCAAGGTTTTTTTTTTCGGCTGTTCGTGCACACATTTTGTCTTGAGGCATGCCGAAGTCTGTAGCCGAAGTCTGTAGCCGAAGTCTGTAGCCGAAGTCTGTAGCCGAAGTCTGTAGCCGAAGTCTGTAGTCTGTAGCCGAAGTCTGTAGCCGAAGTCTATGCCCCTTCCTCAACCGTAGGGATTCTTCAATTAAGTGTTTCATTCAATTAGAGACAAATGCTTTCATGCACATTTTTCCCCTTGAGAAATACTGCACCAAACATCTGCATGTAAAATTGCGCAAAAATGTATGACAGATTTCTTGGGTTATCTTTGATTAATTCAGACTATTTTAAGGAAGTGTATACTGGCTACAACATCTCAAGATGGAAAAACAAAACGTTTTTTTCAGCTTTTCTTCTCATTTTTCAAGCGAAGGTCTGAAGGGAGAATGCGAGCACACTCGTTGGGTTGGCCTAGGATGGACGCCAGCTGAACCTACGCATGCGGAAGGCTTTCTCCTCTCCCTCCTCTCCTCGCTCTCTCCTGACACATGTTAGTCATTCCTGGCAGTGGGTTTTGGGAAACCCCTCTGTGTCACACTCTTCCCCCTTCCTTTGGTTCCTCCCAGCCCCAGGGTGACCCTCTGATTCAGCCAGTGCAGGAAGGATTGAGTCACACAC
The DNA here is from genome assembly GCF_034236695.1 of Oncorhynchus nerka. Taxonomy (NCBI): domain Eukaryota; kingdom Metazoa; phylum Chordata; class Actinopteri; order Salmoniformes; family Salmonidae; genus Oncorhynchus; species Oncorhynchus nerka. Next base: position 8,979,083 of record NC_088414.1, on the reverse strand, counting down.
ACACACACACTACGCCTTCTCCCCACAGTGAGTCAACAGTCAGAAACTCTCGGCCTGTGAGGAGGCCCTTCTCTCCCCCTCGCAGTCTCTTGTCTCCCTCTGATCGCTCTTCAGACTCACAGCAAAGTGTCAACTTTCACTAGAGAAAAACAATCTGGTCAGGGCTAAAATGTTCTTAAATTCTTTTATATAGTAAATCATATTTTGTGTTGCTCTTTGCTACTTTAGTAAACATGGTCTGTGTGTGATTGTATGAAAAGTTCCACGTCTGTCTGGTAAAATATTCTTATCTGTTAGTACACCTAGATAGACAGCTGGTTTCACATAATCAGTCCATCTCTCTCTCCGTCTCTCACTCACTCTGACACAGACGTTTTAGTACTGTAGCTATGTGTGTGTTTAAGTTATATTCAGACTGGGGCATTGCATATTTACTCTTTTCTCTCTCTCTCTCCTCTTCTCCATCTCTCCCTTCCCCATCTTTCTTGGTCCTTGAGTGGCGCAGCGGTCACATCCTCTCTCACCATTACACAAGCACCCCTGTGTGTTTCAGGAGTGTGTGCAACATCACCCTGACCACACAGTTCTCTCTATGAGCCTGAAACAGCAACACAGTGGGACCGTAGCAACAGTGACCACGGCAACCATGGAACACTGTCACAGAATGGAGTATTGGGTGACTTCCTCTAACAGAGGATAGAATCCTTGACTTCTTACCGAACCCTGACACTTAAAATAGAGAGAGCGAGCGAGGTGGGAAAAGAGGGAATATCTGTCTGGAGAGGACATAGTGATTGACCCGGTGTGAATTAGCACTCAGAAAAGAGTACAGACACTGTGTGGGGCCATAACACAGGGTTAAGGGTTCAAGTGGAACCGAGCGTGTAGCCTAGTTAAACGAAGATGCTAGAGGCGTCACTACAGACCCGGGTTCGATCCCGGGCTGTATCACACCTGGCTGTGATCGGGAGTCCCGTAGGGTGGCGCACAATTGGCCCAGCATCGTCCGGGTTAGGGGAGGGTTTGGCCGGGGTAGGCGGTCATTGTAAAATAAAACCTGACTTGTCTAGTTAAATAAAAAAATGAAAATACAATTTCTGATGAATGTGTTTGTATAGACTGATAGCAAACACACTGCTTCTTTGATCTTGTGGCCGATTTAGTCTTTATCAACCAGCCAGATAAGAAACTGCATTATATTCATTAGCAGCTCTGTGATTTGGCAGATAGCGGCTGTATTGAATGGTCATTGTTGAAATGGGTATAGCTGAGAGGGCGACAGTAGTATTGAAAGCCCTGGTGGAGGCAGGAAAATGGTTACTCCTGGTCATTGACCGATAGTAAGCTCTGGGTGGGTGATGCAGGGCCAGGCAGCGGCCATGGGAACAGTCTGCCACCTGGTGGTGAGGAATGGAAGCACACACAGTCTTCATCTTCGTTTAACTAGGCTACACGCTCGGTTCCACTTGAACCCTTAACCCTGTGTTATGGCCCCACACAGTGTCTGTACTCTTTTCTGAGTGCTAATTCACACCGGGTAAATCACTATGTCCTCTCCAGACAGATCTTCCCTCTTTTCCCACCTCGCTCGCTCTCTCTATTTTAAGTGTCAGGGTTCGGTAAGAAGTCAAGGATTCTATCCTCTGTTAGAGGAAGTCACCCAATACTCCATTCTGTGACAGTGTTCCATGGTCGCCGTGGTCACTGTTGCTACGGTCCCACTGTGTTGCTGTTTCAGGCTCATAGAGAGAACTGTGTGGTCAGGGTGATGTTGCACACACTCCTGAAACACACAGGGGTGCTTGTGTAATGGTGAGAGAGGATGTGATTCTCATTTAAGTTAAGACGTTGTTTTTAAGTCAAACAAAATATGCGTTATAACACATCCTCTCATACAAGATGTATTGGCTAAACCTTGTTTGCCACACCCGTAGAACCGTGGTCATATGAAAAGACACGTGAATAACATGTACACAGAGGAAAGAGTCATGTGAAAATGTGTCAGCATGACTTGTCAGAAACACAGGTAGTGATTGGGATGGGAGGACAGAGCTAGAGATGGGACAGAAATGGGGTCTGAGAGTGTTTAACGTTCACCTCATACTCTGTCCCAGTGTGACAAGTAGCGGTGAAGGTGCTTGGGGATCATTACTGTCGGGAGTGTTTGACTGAACACACCGTGGGTCTGTCTGTGACTGTGTGACAGGGTGAGTTGAGATGCGTTACATGTGGTGGTAGATGTAGTGGCGTGATACGGTGACTTGTATGTCACCTCCCCTTGCTGCTGCTGACGAAGCGCTTTAGGACACTTCATGTTTTGGCTAATGTGTTAAGTTGATCGCGATGTGGATATATACTTAACGTTATCGTCACTCTCTTCCCTCCCTGTGTCTAGGCGGAGTCTGGGTATGGGTCAGAACCCAGTCTGAGGAGACATGGCTCCATGCTGTCTCTCACGTCTGCTACCAGCGGCTACTCTGCCACATCCACATCCTCCTTCAAGGTGAGACCTAAACCCCCACACACACACACACACAGAGTGTTTTCTGACCGTGCCGCTCCTCTGTTTGGACCCGAAAGGGTCACAGCCTGAGAGAGAAGCTGGCGGAAATGGAGACGTTCAGAGACATCCTGTGTAGACAGGTGGACACGCTGCAGAAGTACTTTGACGGCTGCTCCGACGCTGTCTCCAAGGATGAGTTGCAGAGAGACAAAGGTAAGACGATGAATGAACCTGTCAATCAATCAGATGCTTATGTCAGACAATAAATTCTTAAGTGCTGGACAGCCACAGGTCTACGATCCTTTGTGTAACTGTGGAGGAAGATCCTTCCACATGCACTCTGTGACAGCAAAACCAATACGTTTCTTCCTACTTATTGCTTAACTTGCAAATGAACAGAAAACACCGCAACAGCTACCTCCAAAAAACAATGGCAAAGTGCCACAAAAATGTCTCTAAATGTTATTTGGTGTTCCCAGCAGAAATGCTAAGCGTGCGTGTGTGTGTGTGTGTGTGTGTGTGTGTGTGTGTGTGTGTGTGTGTGTGTGTGTGTGTGTGGATCATGAAAATATTCAGAGCTTTGGGGAAACATTTGCAGAATCTTCAACGGAATGTGTTCCGTCAACCCCCTCGTTGAGATGCAGTCATTTCTCTGTCCCTCTCTCCCTTCCTCACTCTTTCTGTCTCTCACCCTCCCTCCCTCTCATTCTCTTCCTCCACCCCCTCTCTCTCTCTCTCTCTCTCTCTCTCTCTCTCTCCCTCTCTCTCTCTCTCTCCCCCTCTCTGTCTGCAGCCAGAACATTTGCTCATGGTGGAGTTTGCGCTTTGTCACTGTGCCGAACGATGGCTCTGAATGACCACGAACAATCAAACCATTCCTTTGTTACCCATCAAATCCCTTCCTCGTTCCCTCCTCTCATGCCCCCTCAGTCCATCCATCCCTTACTCCTGAATAAGAGGCCAGGCCATTGTTGTTCTGAGGACAGTAGAGTTCTGTTAGCGTGCCGTGCTGGGTGGCTGCATAGGCAACTCTTGGCACTACTCTGGCTCTATTGATGACTCTTTGCAGGGGCTTTATAGGGATTGGTGTACTACTGTTTGACGATTGCTGATCTCTATCTCTCGTTCCCTCTTTTTCTCTCCCTCCTTCTGTCTCTAGTTGTTGAGGATGATGAGGATGATTTCCCCAACACTCGGTCAGACGGAGAGTTCATCCACAACAACAACGGCAGCAAGGAGAAGCGTGAGTACAGCAGAATCACTTCTATCGAAAGGTTACATAGCTTGCAGGTTCAACCTTTTTTGAGGCTATTTGTGCTTTTAAAACCATTTGTTGAAAATGAGAAACTATTTGTAGTCCATGTGTGTATGCATGTAGTCAACATGAAATACGATTAGTGTCCTGAAATAAATGTTTCAAAACACCTAGCTATGTTTAAACGTGTGTTTTTACACGCACATTCTTCTCTGTTCAGTGTTCCGATCTCTGAGCCCTAAGGGCATCAATGGAATAGACTTTAAGGGCGAGGCGATCACGTTTAAGGCCACCACAGCTGGGATTTTGTCCACCCTGTCCCACTGCATTGACCTGATGGTGAAGAGAGAGGACAGCTGGCAGAAGCGACTGGACAAGGAGACTGAAAAGAGGAGGAGGATAGAGGAGGGCTACCATTCCGCTCTCTCTGAGCTCAAGAAGAAGTCTCACTTTGGAGGGCCTGATTACGAGGTGAGACGACTGGGTCGGTTCTATGATGGTTTTGAGCCAGGTGGGAAAAGACACCCGTCATTCCCGTTCTCAGTAGGTAATGAGCGCCGTGTTGCTCTTCCCTTTTCCTCCTCCCTCTCCTCTTCCTCCAGGAGGGGCCTAACAGCCTGATCAATGAGGATGAGTTTTTCGATGCCGTTGAAGCCGCTCTTGACAGACAAGACAAGATGGAGGAACAGGTACAGGAGCCAGGGCAAAACCCCTCCGCCTCTATTGATAGAGATGAAATCCAATTCTATGATGATGATCAATCTTCATATTAAATTGAGTGTTTCATCCTGGCCGCGTGTGTCTCTAGTCTCACACCGAGAAGTCGCGGATACAGAGATCCAGTCCAGTTCCCCCGGGAGATGTCTACTCCACCATAGGATCACACAGATTCGCTGACAAGGTTATTCGCCTCATTTAGTCCATGAACACATCACTTTAACAGTCACCCTCACGCTATGCTCTCTCTCTCTCTCTCTCTCTCTCTTCCTCTTCCTTTCCCCCTCATCTTTTTCTCCTTCCTTATCACACTCTTCCCGTTACCTCGTTCTCTTTTTGTTTGGTCGTGTTCTCTTGTTTTCCTTCCTCATCCCTCTCTCTTCTCATCCTCCATGTAGCCCCATAGTCAGTGACACCAATCCTCAAGGACTGGAATTGCCCACCCCTGCATTATATTATTGGTTGCCACCCCTGAGTCACTACACTGTATTTAGCTAGCATGCTTTTGTCTTTGTCTGCTAGTACAGAGATTGACTGGCCTTTGCAGTTTGCATGTCATAGCTGTTACCTCACCACAGTACAATCAGTGGTTTGTCTTTCCTTTAACACATTTGTGTTTGTCAGTGAGCTGTTATTTCCATCTGACATTTAAGCCCATCTGTCACTCATGTTCCTCTTCCTGGTTGCTTTTAATAGGTGGAGGAGATGGTGCAGAATCACATGACCTACTCGCTGCAGGATATGGGCGGGGACGCCAACTGGCAGCTGGTGGTGGAGGAGGGGGAGATGAAGGTAGGGGGAAAGGAGAGCGAGAGGAGTGATTTGATTTATGCATGTGCCTTATGTGAAAGAAATAACCTTTGTGTTGCCAGCACTTCAACTAAGCCATTCTGTCTTCAATCCCATAGTTGAAGTAAAGTAGTAACCACGGTACCCCTCTCTGTTTTGTGTAGGTGTACAGGAGGGAGGTAGAGGAGAATGGTATTGTCCTGGACCCCCTGAAGGCCACCCATTCTGTGAAGGGAGTCACGGGACATGAGTTGTGTCACTACTTCTGGGACACGAACGTACGCAACGACTGGGAGAGTAAGTCTCATCTGAACATTGTAAACATTAAATTCTGTCATTTCTTGTTCCTTATTTTTAGTGGACATGTTCTAATCTGTTTCTCTGTCCGTCTCTCTTTTCATTCATTCAGCCACCATTGAGAACTTCAACGTTGTGGAGATGTTATCGGACAACGCTGTAATCGTCTATCAGACACACAAGGTAAGAGGGAACGTGTAAAACACACACACAATCTATGGGCTCTGAGAAAAGATTGGGTTTTTAAAGGAAGGAGACAAAGGCAAAACCTGAAGACTTGTGATGTAAAGCAGCATACATGTGAACTGTATTGCAGAGGGTGTGGCCAGCATCCCAGAGGGACGTGCTGTACTTGTCTGCTATGAGGAAGATCCTGGCTAACAACGAGAACGACCCAGACACCTGGCTGGTCTGCAACTTCTCTGTGGACCACGACAACGCCCAGGTCATTTGACCCCATCTTACCACTTATGAGCTCCGAGATTTTTGGGGTGTTGTATTGATTAGTTAAACACTTATTCAGGTCCGTCTTTGACCAGGTCTCTCTGGCAATAAATATTTGTGTCTCGGTGAGACAACCCAAATAATGATAACAAAATGATGGTTAATTAAAATATTCAACTTGGTAAGAATCTCCTATGCTTGTAATTGATCTTCCTCCATGTCATTGTCGCCCTGCAGCCCACCAACAGGTGTGTTCGTGCCAAAATCAACATTGCCATGATATGCCAGACCCTGGTTAGCCCACCAGAGGGCGACCGAGAGATCAGCAGAGACAACCTCACCTGTAAAATCACCTACGTCGCCAATGGTGAGCTCATCTCTTCAACCGCTCTAATAGGCACTAGAGATGGCCATGCTAGAACGGACAAAATAAGCAGTATTACAATGGCCATGTAGTACATTGCCAGTAACTACGTATTCTTCAATTAGGATTTGAGTGACTTCCTTTTCGGGAATAATAAGGTTAGGGTCCGGGTTAATGTTATAGGGTTAGTGAATGATAGGCAAGCCAACAAGTGCAGAGGCAAGCAAGCCTACTACTAGCTATTCCTGCCTCCCCGCGGTGGCGCTGTACGCACCCACTCCACCAGGGGTGACTATAGGAGATATTTGTACTGCGGCAAGTAGTTAACCACAGAAAACCATGTGATTAACTCGATTCTTTATCGTTTGACAGCTCTAATTAAATATGAAGGTGTTGTGAATTAAACTGTTCTCTGTGATATCCTGTGTAAACGTGCATTTTCTCTTCCTGTCTGTCACAGTGAACCCAGGAGGCTGGGCTCCTGCCTCAGTTCTGAGGGCTGTGGCCAAGAGGGAGTACCCCAAGTTCCTCAAACGCTTCACCAGCTATGTCCAGGAGAAGACAGCTGGGAAACCTATCCTCTTCTGAGTCTCACAGGACTCACGGCACCCCAGTCCACACAACAGACTGTTCCGAACATTGTGTACCATTTCAACCCAACTCTAGCTAGCCATCATGCTAAGTGCTAGGGTACAGCTAGGCCTTCTCAGACTAGCTTCCATGCGAGCTCTCTTGCTAGGTCTTCAGCTAGCTTCAATATAAGGCCTCATGCTAGCTTCAATGCTAGTTTCCCATTCTATACCTCATGCTAGTTTCCTATGCCAGGTCTTATGCTAGGTCCTTTGCGAATTCTCATGCTAGTTCTTATGCTAGCTCCCATGCTAGTTTCATTAGCTAATGCAGAAAGACCTATAAGAAAATGTCAATTGTGAGAGATATTAATATATAAATGTACGTATGTGTTATAAGAAATTTATAAGAAAGCAGTTTAAGACTGGAAGACAAAACATTACTCTATTTTAGGCCTGGTTTTTGTAGTCCTTTTTTAAGAGATGGAGTTTGTTCCTATTTTCTGTTGATTTAGCTTTTTATAATAATCAGTGGTGTTACAGCTTATTCTCATGCTGCTAATTTTCTTAGTCCAACTAAATCAGATCGCCTTTTTTCCAGAATGATCGTCTTGTTTGTAAGAAACAAAAAAACGACAATTCCAGAGGGCTGTCATTGAACTCTGACCCCTATGACATTTTCTTCTGTCTCTCTGGTGAAAACACTACTTTGCTGGTGCTGATGGAGGGACGAGGCTAAAAGTTATTTTATTTTCAAATGTTGAAAATGTATTAAATCTTCACATTTCTTTATTTTGGGGTTGTACTTGGGTTTCAATGTTATACTATAACACAATTTTGATTTGGGATTTTAGATATCTGGATTATAACTGTATATAATGTCAACAACCATTTCTGCTTCACAGCCAGCTGTAAAAATGTTTGCAAATGCTTTTTGTGACTGAATTGACTCTATGCCTTAGACTGGGGGAGATAATACAATACGTTTTGGGTAGGGGAGAGGGTGCTGATAGACAGTACACCCATATGAAATCACTAGAGACGGGCCTAGTTCCAATACCTGATTATCGTCCCTTTCTCTCCAGAAGATCCCTGATATGACTGAGTGGGAAACTTAAACTTGACCCTTACTTATCCAATCAGGATGATGTCAGGGCAGTTATTAGTAGGAAGGGAGGAAGTAAGGAGGTCCTTTTTAAGCAAGGCATGGGTAGCAAACTCATTACATGGAGGGCCTAGTGTCTGCAGGTTTTTCCTTTCAAATAAGACCTAGAGGACCAGGTGAGGAGTTCTTTACTAATTAGTGACCTTAATTAATTAATCAAGGGAGGAGCAGAAAAACCCCAGACACTCTGCCCTCTGTTTAGACAGTTTCTACATTTTACAGCAGACTGATGCTTTGTCGCCTGCTGGGTACTTCAGTCAAAACAATGATGGTCTCCACATAGTGAAGACTTGTCTTTAATTTCAGATAGACTACCTATTTATATGAAACTAAGGGGTTAATACGATGACTTCATTTCATACCCCCTTTTAGTTCAAACATTGTGATATTGCAATCAGAGGAGGAGCTATATGCCAATCAACTTTTCTGTCCAATGGAGAGATTGGTTCAAATCCTTAGAGGATGATGGTGTGGCCTGTATGCTGGCTTTCATTCCAACTGATCCTTGATTTGGTCAAGTGATTTTAAATTATGTTCACCCCTTTGTGAAGAAGTCCAATAAATTATTTCTAGACTAATGTATAAAACCACGTGGAGAAATACCTGGTTAGAAAGACACTTTAAAGACTGGTTTCCCAGACTCAGATTGAGCTGACTTCTGGACTAAAAGCATGTTCTACATACAATTTAGTCCTGGAATCAGCATAATGTGGGTCTCGCAAACTGACCAATAAGATGTCCCTCTCCTACGAATGAAGATACATTTGCACTGAATGTAAAATGTTTGGAAAATCGTGTAAATAAAAGTGTTCACACTAAAGCTTGTTGGGATTTGACTTAACTGTACTGTGAAATTCTGGCGCTTATTTAGTCCTGTTTAGAAAGAAAAGTGTGACATTTCTCCAGTCTGGTGTGCTTTGAATCATTGTTTTCCCTCTTCTCTCAGGTTCTCAACTCAGGATTTCAATAATTGTGCAGAATGCCAAACAGTCCAGGTTTTGATTGGAAACATATTGCATTAGTGTTTGTTTTTGTGACTAAATATATTTGAGTAGAAAACCAGTTGACAGTGACATGGATTCCAACACAAGCCGTAAGGCCAAGCGTCCCAACAATCAATAGGCCACTAGCGAGCTACTTTGTAATTTATTTTATTGCAAACAAGAAACCTTGTCATTTTCCAATAAATAAAGTAAATGTCTATTGTTGGAGCCAATTTGGGTGTATCTTATAGTGTGGTAATATTCAGGCAATTACACTACAGACAACTAGGTGCAAATAAATGGTGGTGGTAAACACACATCAGGTGACGTGTGTGAGCTCATGGTTTTTACAGCCAGGGTGGCAACTCACTGGGGACATGCCCCCCCCCACACACGTTCTGAAATTGCATTTTTGCCTCCCCCAGTTCTATCATTGGAATGTGATCCAAAACAAGGCTGCGGTGTGCTTTGGGACCGTGTGGACGACCACCGAGCGGTCGGGTAGACTGTTCGGCGTGTTTAACCGACTGGATTTAGGACCACGCGGACACCTGAAGGCAAAGCTTCTGGAAGGCTGGCTGGACCAGAACGGGAGAGCACTGCACTCTTTCACGAGATGTAAAAAGAACAGAAACATGCTACTCTGTAGTTGACTGATGTAGCTGGCTAGGTAACTGCTGTTTAACTTAACAGAAGAAAATAACTAAACTAGTGTTTGCAGTGCTGAGCTAGTATTGTAACTGACATGTAACTTCAGCTAATGTTTCTTCCACTCTTGACTGAGGTGAAGGAATAAGCTACGCTAGTGAGAAGCTACCACAGCCAGGTCAGCTCTAGGAATAAGCTATGCTAGTGAGAAACTACCACAGCCAGGTCAGCTCTAGCCTCTTATCTGTCAGATGGTGATTATTGCTGTCTAACAGCTGTTGTTTGAATGGATGTTTTGTAGCTTTTTTGTTGTTGTCACGTTTCAGAAGTAAATAAACTTGGCAAGCTATCGCCAGTTGATATACTGTTAGAGAAAGAGCTGGCCAAAAGTTGGCTTTACATTTGCTATTATTTTTGCCTCAATCAAACTAGACCTGAATCAAACCATCAGCCAAATGATGAAAGATTTGATATTCTGATGTTTTTTCAGTGCAGTGTGAGTTGTGTTACTCAGAATGCCAATGTAACATTACTGATCTGTCAGTTTCCCTAGCTAATTCCCTACTTTTCACAGTGACACAGTAATAAACAGCTCTAACATTACAGGCTTCACTGTCATGGTGCACAGTAAAAGTCTGTGCGGGAAGATTTCTTCATCCTGCCCGCACCCGCTAGCTTTCTGTCCAACTCGCTTCTGCAAGAACTGGTCCCAACTGTTGTCCAGCAATGTTATTTTAGGCGTATTTGACACAGCTCACTTGCCAGCCATGGTCCCAGCAATGTTGTGCCCTATAAGCAATATCAAATGTGCAAAAATAACTTAAATAGGTTTGATTAGCAGAGTTGGAGAGAGCAGAGTTGGAGAGACTTGCACTTTCTCTTGAGCTATTTTTATAACCTACCTTTTAGGAGTGGAAGATTTTCAGACAGAAATATGGGTGACCAATATTTAGGCCTATTTCTAGGCAATGTAGTAAACTATAGCCTAATCATAGGCCTATTTAGGAAGGACTTTTCCATGGAAAGATGACTGTCCCGTGATTCTCTGCCCATGTACAGTGCATTCGGAAAGTATTCAGACTCCTTTTTCCACATTTTATGTTACAACATTCTAAAATGAATTGTTTTCCTCATCAATCTACACATAATATGCTATAATGACAAAGCAAAAACAGGTTTTTAGAAATGTTTGCAAATGTATAATAAAAAAACAAACAGAAATCCCTTATTTACATAAGTATTCAGACCCTTTGCTATGAGACTCGAAATTGAGCCATTGATCATCCTGAGCTGTTTCTACAACTTGATTGGAGTCCACCTTTGGTAAATTCAATTGATTGGACATGATTTGGAAAGTCACATGCCTGTCCTATATAAGATCCCACACTTGACAATGCATGTCAGAGCAAAAGCCTTGACTAAAGGAATTGTCCGTAGAGCTCCGAGACAGAATTGTGTCGAGGCACAGATCTGGGGAAGGGTACCAAAACATTTCTGCAGCATTGAAGGTCCCTAAGAACACAGTGGCCTCCATCATTCTTAAATGGAAGAAGTTTGGAACCACCAAGACTCTTCCGAGAGCTGGCCGCCCGGCCAAACTGTCAGGGAGGTAACCAAGGACCTGATGGTCACTCTGACAGAGCTCTAGAGTACTTCTGTGGAGATGGGAGAACCTTCCAGAAGGACAACCATCTCTGCAGCACTCCAACAATTAGGCCTTTATGATAGAGTGGTCAGAAGGAAGCCACTCATCAGTAAAAGGCACATGACAGCCCGCTTGGAGTTTTCCAAAAGGCACCTAAAGACTCTCAGACCATGAGAAACAAGATTTTCTAGTCTGATGAAACCAAGATTCAACACTTTGGCCTGAATGCCAAGCGTCATGTCTGGAGGAAACCTGGCACCATCCCTACAGTGAAGCATGGTGGTGGCACCATCATGCTGTGGGGATGTTTTTCAGCGGCAGAGACTAGGAGACTTGTCAGGATCGAGGCAAAGATGAACAGAGCAAAGTGCAGAGAGATCCTTGAAAACCTGCTCCAGAGCGCTCACCTTCAAACAGGACAATGATCCTAAGCACACAGCCAAGACGATGCAGGAGTAGCTTCGGGACAAGTCGCTTAATGTCCTTGAGTGGCCCAGCCAGATCCCGGATTTGAACCCGATCAAACATCTCTGGAGAGACCTGATAATAGCTGTGTAGTAACGCTCCCCAGAGCTTGAGAGGATCTGCAGAGAAGAATGGGAGAAACTCCCCAAATACAGGTGTGCTAAGCTTGTAGCATCATACCTAAGAAGACTCGAGGCTGTAATTGCTGCCAAAGGTGCTTCAATAAAGTACTGAGTAAAGGGTCTGAATACTTATGTAAATGTGATATTTCTGTTTTTTATTTTTTTATAAATGAGCAAACATTTCTAAACCTGTTTTTGCTTTGTCATTATAGGGTATTGTGTGTAGATTGATGGGGAGAAAAAAAAACTATTTAATCAATATTAGAATAAGGCTGTAACCTAACAAAATGTGGGAAAAGGCAAGGGGTCTGAATACTTTACGAAGGCACTCTAGGTCAGATAATATGTCTATACTTTAAAGTATTTTAAGTGTGCTTGATATACATTGGAGTTTGCACTTTTGGGACTATTCCGTTAGTTCCATTACACAGCTAAAATTGTTGTTATTAATCAAAGAAATTGAAATGATGTCAAATATGAAATAATTAAGTTAATCCTGTCTCTACCAATGGGAATATATCCCTTTGTTTCCAGGCTTGATCACCATCGGTCTGTTTTTTCAGGCTTGTAAAAGTCATGAGCTGACTAACTGAACGTAAACTGTAGGTTATAAAAATAAAGTCACACACTATGCTCCCAGAAATGTATTGGGTGAACCACCAACATTTCAGCATCACATTGCCTGCTTCAGGCTTAGAGTTCTTCACCCTCCCTGAAGAAAATGTGAACATAAACAAACATTTTATGCTAAAGAAAGTCAAGGGAAATATTGTTGGAACAATGTGTGTTACTCAGGCTACATTTTTATGCCCCAAACTGATATAATATGGCACCTGCACCCACTGAAGGGATGTCTACAGTATCCAGCTGCAGCCCCTTTCCTAGATTCCTTTACTCCTTTCCTCACTCCTTCTTTTCCTCCTTTCCTAGCTTCCTTTACACTAACTTTCTTTCCTTCATCCTTTACATTCCTCTTTACTGGCCATGGTAAAGACCACATACATCCTACCACATACATTTGAACTCTTCCTTTTCTTTCCTTGATTCCTTTTCTCCTTTCCTAGATTTCTTTCCTCCTTTCATAGATGCCTTCATTTTACTCCTTTCATCTCTCCCTTTCCTATCCTCCTTTCATAGCTTCCTTTCCTACCCGACCTCAATTTCCTCTCCTTCCCCATCTTCCTTTCCTTCCCTACCTCCCTTTCACGCCTCCTTCCCTATCTTCTTTTATCTCCTTTCCTAGCTCCCTTTACAGCTCCTTTTCCTCCTTTCCTTGCACCCTTTCTTTTCCTCCTTTCCTAGGATTAACAACAGGTAGTAGAGAGGAAAGTAAGAAGGAAAAGAAGTTAAGAAATGAAGCTAGAAAGAAGGAAAAGAAAGGGAGCTAGGAAAGGAATCTAGTAAAGTAAAAGACATGTATGTTGTAGGGATTAACCACAGCCAGGAGAAAGGAAGGGAGGAAAGGAAAGGGAGCGCTGAAAGGAAGTTATGTGAGGAAAGGAAAGATAGAAAGGAATCTAGGAAAGAAAATATAGTGTTCACATGTATGTGGTGGGGTTTAACCACGGTCAGTATATGGTTATAGTATTGGTTTTAGTGACAAGGCTAGATTTAGTCACAGGCTGCTGCGGGGTGCATCTCGGATACGCCGCGAGGCAAATCGACCGCACTCCCAGTCACGTGGTTTGAGCATGACAAAGGTATGATGCGTTGTCAGCTGACTGCAGTAAATTCACCGACCTCTGCAAACACAGACCAGCAGCTGGAACCCCATCTTCTTTTCCATCTAGACCTCTCTCTCCTAATCGAATAATGGCTAGCCAGTCCCAAGGTATCCAGCAGCTACTGCAAGCTGAAAAACGAGCTGCAGAAAAGGTAGCAGAAGCCCGTAAACGTAAGTTAAAATCTGATATTCAACGGTTTATGTAAGCTAAACTAGCTAGATAGCGGTTAACTATCTGACTTTAGCTTGATTGGCTAACATTTTGCTGGAAGGTAACGTTAGCTAGCTAATGGCACAACAAACATTTGATCAATCGATAGCTACTCGAATATACCCCAGATTAGATAGGAATAAATTCATTGATTGGGTAACGGCAGAATGTGATGGCAAGGCATACAAAGCCTTATTCAAGCCAAGCTAACTAGCTAGCAACATGGCTAAGTTGGCTACCAGCAGGTTAAAAAAAATACTAACTGGCTAATTGTCATGGCCTCTGGTTTGTTTTTTAGCTAATTATTGCCATCTGCAGTAACTGTTAGCTACTGTTATTTCTAGTAAATGTCTATACTCAAGGGTTTCGTGCCAATGATGGATGCCAACCAAATGGGCCTAGTGCTGTGGTTTTTTAAATTTATTTTTAATTTTTTACAATTGGCATTGGCTGGCTGTTCCATATCATACACAACTGAGCTAGTAAGATGTGAAATGATCCATAGTGGTGGCAATTAAGCGACAGCAATCGGTGTGTAGGGTAACTCACCTATACTGTCCCCTTATTAAATTATCTTGGGAAAAACACAGATTCGTAGATATAATCTGATCTCACACTTACCATAGGCCTAGCTCTCAAGAACCCGACAAGAGGCCTGTCAGACCTAACGCTTAGATCACACCGACAGCGTCATTGCATTTTGGTATACCGGATCGTGGACTACAGGAAAAGGCGGGGTGAACAGACACCCATTTTTTCCCCCACGTTTATTTAACAGGGTAGGCCAGTTGAGAACAAGTTCTCATTTACAACTGCGACCTGGCCAAGATAAAGCAAAGCAGTGCAACACAAACAACAACACCGAGTTACACATGGAATAAACAAACATACAGTCAATAACACAATAGAAAAGTCTATAAACTGTGTGTGCAAAGGAGGTAAGATTAGGGAGTGATAGATGTGCAAGTTAACCATTAACATCGACAGGGCTGTAGTGGAGCGGGTCGAGAGCTTCAAGTTCCTTGGTGTCCACATCACCAAATAACTATAATGGTCCAAACAAACCAAGACCGTCGTGAAGAAGGCATGACAACTTTTTCCCCCTCAGGAGACTGAAAAGATTTGGTATGGGTCCCCAGAAGGCCAGCATCCTGGAGTCGCCTCTTTACTGTTGACATTGAGACTGGTGTTTTGCAGGTACTATGTAATGAAGCTGCCAGTTGAGGACTTGTAAGGTGTCTGTTTGTCAAACTAGACACTAATGTACTTGTCCTCTTGCTCAGTTGTGCACCGGGGCCTCCCACTCTTTCTATTCTGGTTAGAGCCTGTCTGCACTGTTCTGTGAAGGGAGAAGTACACAGCATTGTACGAGATCTTCTGTTTCTTGGCAATTTCTCGCATGGAATAGCCATATTTTCTCAGAACAAGAATAGACTGATGAGTTTCAGAAGCAAGTTCTTTGTTTCTGTCCATTTTGAGCCTGTAATTGAACCCACAAATGCTGATGCTCCAGTTCCTCAACTAATCTAAAGAAGGCCAGTTGTAATTGCTTATTTAATCAGAACAAGCGTTTTTAGCTATGCAAAAGGGTTTTCTAATGATCAATTAGCCTTTTAAAATTATAAACTAACACAAGGTGCAATTGGAACACAGGAGTGATGGTTGCTGATAATGGGCCTGTGTAGACATTCCATGAAAAAAAAAAAAATAACAGCCGTTTCCAGCTACAATAGTAATTTACTACATTAACGTCTACACGGTATTTCTGATCAATTTGATGTTATTTTAATGGACAAATTTGCTTTTCCAAAAAATACTTTTCTAAATGTCCCTATGGTCTGAGTAGTACAAATATGTGTATCAAAACACTCACCATCAATCCATTTCCACAGAAGACAAATCTATTCTGGACTGTGTGGAACCTGTTTTGTTACTCCAAGTGAATGATCTGTCTGCCGGAAACCTCAAAACAGGTTCCACACAGTCCAGAATAGATTTGTCTTCTGTGGAAATGGATTGATGGTGAGTGTTTTGATACACATATTTGTACTACTCAGACCATAGGGACATTTTATATTGATGTCAAAATATTTACCCCTGATACTACACTTGGTAGAGCATCCTACTGGAAGCTAAATAGCTCCTTATTAAATAATGATATAGTTAAGTTTGAGGTTAAAGATCTGCTCTCACACTTTTGGGAGAGAGCTTGTGGTGAGATCTTGCACGAACTGGGAGCTCTTTAAATTTGAAATGACCAAATACCTTAGCAAGATTACTACCATATTTTCTAAGACCAGAAGGGCTGAGAAGGAAAAGGTGATCATTTAACTTCCCTTTTCTCAGAGGTCCCCAGCCAGCCTGTCGGGAAGAGGACATGGAACTGAGTTACAAAATAAACTGGATTTTATTTATATATTAAAAGCAGAAGAAGCCTTTTATTAGATCTAGGGAAAAATGGCTTGAGGGAGAAAGAATTCATCCTATTTCTTTAGACATGAGAAATGTCACTCTACAAGTAACACTATCCATAATTTAAGCATTTTATTACAGATGACCAAAAATGAATCGTTAACTACTGTAGCAATTTTTTCTGAAAATTGTATAGCTCTATGTACTGTCAGGAATCCAGATGTTTTTTGTCTCCCTGAATAATGTTAACTCTCAGTGATTCAGAATCTAAACAGTGTGATGAACCCATCAAAGTTGAAGAGATTATAGTCTATCAAACATCTAAAGAACGTTAAATCCACAGATATTGATGGAATTACATCAGAATTTTACAACTTATTTTCTGAACAAGTAGCTCCCTTCCTATTTGAAGTCTTTTTTAGAGAGTATTAAAAACAATGTTCTCCCTCCTACAATGAATCAGGGGTTAATAACACCGGTACCTAAGCCTAAAAAATAATTGCTGCTCATCGATAGCTGGCGTCCAATTTGTCTTTAGTTATTATTAAAATATTACTACTTGCAAAAATACTTCAAGAACTCCTGGATGCAATCATTGAAACACAATCTGGCTTTATGAGGAACAGACATATTTCTAACAATATCAGACTAGTATTACACATAATTGACTACTCTAGCCTTAAACAACCTCTTGTAACTACCCATCCCGGATCCGGGAGTGTAATCATCAACTGACACTAATTAGCATAATGCAACGGACATAAATATTACTAGAAAATATTCATGAAATCACAAGTGAAATATATTGAAACACAGCTTAGCCTTTTGTTAATCACCCTGTCATCTCAGATTTTGAAAATATGCTTTACAGCCAAAGCAAGACAAGCATTTGTGTAAGTTTATCGATAGCCTAGCATAGCATTATGCCTAGCTAGCAGCAGGCAACCTGGTCACAAATCAGAAAAGCAATCAAATTAAATCGTTTACCTTTGATGAGCTTCGGATGTTTTCACTCAAGACTCCCAGTTAGATAGCAAATGTTCCTTTTTTCCAAAAATATTATTTTTGTAGCCAAAAATAGCTCCGTTAGTTCTTCACATTTGGCTGAGAAAGCGACCAGAAATTGCGGTCACGACAACGCCAAAAAATATTCCAAATTAGCTCCATAATATCGACTGAAAGATGGCAAACGTTGTTTATAATCAATCCTCAAGGTGTTTTTAAAATATCTATTCGATAATATATCAACCGGGACAGGTGGCTTCTTAGTAGGAAAGAGAGAAACGCACAACACTCTGAGAGACTCCAGCTGACCACTGACGCAATGTTGACGTTCAGGCAAAATTTTCAAAATAAAAGCCTGAAACTATGTATTGTAACACTAGACACATTCGGGAAGCCATAGAAAAAGGAATCTGGTTGATCTCTCATTCACTGCTCAATAGGGATGCATAGGAACAAAGAGGTTTCAAAATGAGTCACTTCCTGATTGGATTTTTCTCATGCTTTCGCCTGCAATATCAGTTCTGTTATACTCACAGACAATATTTTTACAGTTTTGGAAACTTTAGAGTTTTCTATCCTAAGCTGTCAATTATATGCATATTCTAGCATCTTGTCCTGACAAAATAGCTTGTTTACTTTGGGAACTCTGCTTTTCATCAGCAGGTGTTCTTGTTATGGTCCTTAATTTTTAAGCATAATTTTCTCCACACAGATATTATAAAGAGAAATGTTCCTTTTTCAGGACCGACAGATAATTAGTAAAATTCCAATTAACTCCACAGATCTTCATTGTAAAGGCTTTTAAACACTGTTTCCCATGCTTGTTCAATGAACCATAAACAGTTAATGAACATGCACCTGTGGAATGTTTGTTAAGACACAAACAGCTTACAGATCTTAGGCAATTAAGGTCACAGTTATGAAAACTTAGGACACTGAAGAGGCCTTTCTAAAAAGAAGCCCAGGGTCCCTGCTCATCTGCGTGAACGTGCCTTACACGGAACCCAAACTGGCTGCGCGTGTGCATAAATGTATTTTGTCCCCCTACACCAAACGCGAACACGACACGCAGGTTAAAATATTAAAACAAACTCTGAACCAATGACAGTAATTTGGGGACAGGTTGAAAAGCATTAAATATTTATGGCAATTTAGCTAGTTAGCTTGCACTTGCTAGCTAATTTGTCCTATTTAGCTAGCGTGCTGTTGCTAGTTAATTTGTCCTGGTATATAAACATTAGGTTATTTTATGTGAAATGCACAAGGTCCTCTACGACAATTAATCCACATAAAACAGTCAACCGCATCGTTTCTAGTCATCTCTCCTCCTTCCAGGCTTTTTCATCTTTTAACTTATATGGTGATTGGCATCTAAACTTTCATAGTATTACCACGACAACCGGGGAAACAGTTCGTCTTTCAATCACCAATGAACAGATGGTACATGAGTGCCTGCTTCTATAAACCAATGAGGAGATGGGTGAGGCAGGACTTGCAGTGCGATCTCCGTCAGAAATAGAAAGGACTTCTATTTTAGCCCTTGGCAATGCAGACGCGCGCAATAATTGAATAACAGATTAAAAAATATATTTTACAATGCTCGCGCCAGCAAGCGGTGTAGTCAGGGTATTAGGCATGCTACATGGAGGCATGAGGACTGCAGATGTGGCCAGGGCAATAAATTGCCATGTCCATACTGTGAGACACCTAAGACGGCACTACAGGGAGACAGGACGGACAGCTGATCGTTTTCGCAGTGGCAGACCACGTAACAACCCCTGCACACAATCGGTACATCCGAACATCACACCCGTGGGACAGGTACAGGAAGGCAACAACTGCCCGAGTTAGACCAGCAACGCACAATCCTTCCATCGGTGCTCAGACTGTCCGCAATAGGCTGAGAGAGGCTGGAATGAGGGCTTGTAGGCCTGTTGTAATGCAGGTCATCACCGGCAACATTGTTGCTTATGGGCACAAACCCACCGTCGCAGGACTAGCAAAAATTGCTCTTCACTGACGAGTCGCGGTTTTGTCTCACCAGAGGTGATGGTCAGATATGCGTTTATCGTCGAAGGAATGAGGCCTGTACTCTGGAATGGGATCAATTTAGAGATGGAGGGTCCATCATGGTCTGGGGTGGTGTGTCACAGCATCATCGCACTGAGCTTGTTGCCATTGCAGGAAATCTCAATGCTGTCCGTTACAGGGAAGACCTCCTCCCTCATGTGGTACCGTACCTGCAGGCTCATCCTAACATGACCCTCCAGCATGACAATGCCACCAGCCAGCCTCGTTCTGTGCGTGATTTCCTGCAAGACAGGAATGTCAGTGTTCTGCCATGGCCAGCGAAGGGCCCGGATCTCAATCCCATTGAGCACGTCTGGGACTTGTTAGATTGGAGGGTGAGTGCTAGGGCCCCCCCTCACCCCAGAAATATCTGGGAACTTGCAGGTGCCTTGGTGGAAGAGTGGGTTAACATCTCACAGCAAGAACTGTCAAATCTGGTGCAGTGCATGAGGAGATGCACTGCAGTACATAATGCAGCTGGTGGCCACATTAGATACTGACTTTTGATTTTGATCTCCCCCCCTTTTGTTCAGGGACACATTATTCCATTTATGTTAGTCACATGTCTGTGGAACTTGTTTATGTTCATACAAATATTTACACATAAACGCAGTTGACAGTGAGCGGATATTTCTTTTTTTGCTGAATTTATATGGAATACGCTGGACATGTTTAAATACTTTGTTTTTAGAATATTGGTGTCTTGTAAAATAATAAGAATTCCTTATAATTAAGTAAAAGATCCCAAAGATCTTGCAATTGATTTGGATGCCATTCCCTCAGGTGTTGCTTTATTGTTCTGGAACGTGTCAAGACCTGACCCTTAGAACATTAACCCTGTTGACTCATCAGATTTTTATTTTATTTTAGTCCAATCAACAGAGCTATACTAGCCTCATTTCAGCAGGATGTTGTATTTATACCTTATGTCATGCCTTATTGGAATGGTTTTATTGATATCTGTTGGGGGGGAATTGGATATTGCCACACACATACCCACTTAACAAAATTAAGGAAGTTTCTTTTTAAAGTTATTCATAAATATTATCCTGCCAACCACTATATGAAGTAGTAAAAAGAACATGAATTCAAATTATACCTTTGTGTAATTACCACCCAGAAACAGTATCTTTTTTTATTTTTGTACATTGTAAGGAATCTGTGGCTAGACATCCAGTAGATTTATAATTTAACACATTTCTGAAGATTTTACATTATTATGGAGAGCTGTGCTGCTTGGATTTAAAATAGACTTATGATAGAAATTAAGTTGGAACAATTTGATGTAATTTCACTATTCTTTAGGCCAAATGTCATATTCACAAATATAAATGTACAAACCGAACACATTTTATTACCTTGCAAAAAGAAATCGAACTATTTTAAGAAAAATAATCAATTCTGTGTGTGTATGGTCCTTGTAATGTGATATTGTACCCCCTAGCCCAAATGTCCTTTGTATATTATTTTATATATGATGTTTTCCATGTACTTTTTGTATTGATTTGTTGTTAATAAGAAAAAGATGGCAAAAGTTCCCGGATGTTGTACTACATTCGCCAAAATACGAAGTGTACAAGCAGTGGACACGTTCTGTGCTTTTAGGGTCCTTAATGCAGAAAATGGGCATGGCTTCGCATTATTTTCAGATTTGATATGCAGCCGATGTCCGAGAGCGCATACCAATTCATTGCTTTAACTAATTATGACAAAAGTTGCGCAATGTAATGACTTTTCTAATAAGTTACCTTACACATTGTGTTGGCTGACAATTTGTTAGCTACCCTATCCGTACGAACCACATAGCATATCATTACAGCAGTATGTGGCGGTAGGTTAGCTCGCTACCTAACTTTAGTTGGCTACTAATACAAACTTGCCAGTATATGAACTATATGCGATCTAACTACCCAACGTTTGACTTGATAATTCATGTCGTTCTTAGTTTAGCAAGGGCAAGTAAAATAGTCAGTGAGGTGTTCTCTCATTTGTGTCTGGAAGTAGTTCTGTTAGGACAACGCTCGAATCAACCCTACTCCTCAGCCAGAGCATCCAGTGTGCGCTCCGAGAGTGAAACGCCTTCAATTTGCAAACGGCCAATCTGACAATGCTCTGAATTTATAAACACCCAGAGCGCACTCTGGCACACGCAAAGTTGTAAAATGTCTAGCTAGTCATTTGTTATGCTAGCAAGATATTGCATAGCAACAGCATCAACTTCCGGTAGACAGGCGAAGCGTTTGTATGCTCAACTGAAAGGACAGTTTGTTTACAGTATACTAACATTAACTTGTAGTATGGGTATTCGACCACAGTTTAAGTCTCATTTCCCACTTCCCCTGTTGCCAGGAAGCACACAACCAACTGCATAGTTATGGTTGACTTAATGGGACTGGCAATTCAGTGTCTGCGCCAATGCATTTGACTTACTAAAACTAAGTGCAGATTTGTTTGTGTTTTGATCAGGTAAGAACCGTCGGCTGAAGCAGGCCAAGGAGGAAGCCCAGGCAGAGATTGAGCAGTACCGTATGCAGAGGGAGAAGGAGTTTAAGACCAAGGAGGCTGCGGTGAGTCACTGGGGAGACTGTTTGAATTGGCAAAGGAGAAACGAGGCATATGCTTTCCTAGTCAAGGAACTGTAGTTGGTAGCGATCAGAGTGAGGGGAAGTAGCAGATAAGCTAATTGTTTTTGCTACTTTATTAACCAGAGGTATGGAGAGAGAGGAGGCACAGAGTGAGCAGCTGTGGCTATTAGGGAGCAGGGGAAGAGGTTTGAATGTGTAAGATGCAGGAGGTTCAGATCACAGGAGCCTGCACGGAGGAAGAGGGAAAGCAACCAATTAACTTTTGCTAATAGACAAACTTCTTGCAAGTTATTTATCATCCCATGCGATTACATAATACCTGTCTTGACAGGTACTTTCGTTCTCATTTTCCATTGATTAGAAATCTCCTGACTTGCTTGCTACACAAGCATAGCAGCCATGCAATTCTCTGTGGGAAGAGCCAGGATCAGAGCACATGTGTAACGGATGTGAAATGGCTAGCTAGTTAGCGGTGTTCGCGCTAAATAGCGTTTCAATCGGTGACGTCACTTGCTCTGAGACCTTGAAGTAGTAGTTCCCCTTGCTCTGCAAGGGCCGCGGCTTTTGTGGAGCGATGGGTAACGATGCTTCGAGGGGTGACTGTTGTTGATGTGTGCAGAGGGTCCCTGGTTCGCGCCCGGGTATGGGCGAGGGGACGGTCTAAAGTTATACTGTTACATTGATGCTGTTGACCCGGATCACTGGTTGCTGCGGAAAAGGAGGTTTATTATACTGGCAGTCATTTGCCTGAGTTACCTGTTAACTTTCATGACCGATACAGCCCTACTTTATACTCACTATGTTTGTGAAGTGGTTTGTCTTGTAAGGTGGCCTTAATCACTCTCATTCCTCCATTAGGCTCTTGGATCTCATGGTAACTCTGCTGTGGAGGTGGACAAAGAGACTGTGGGCAAGATGGGCAGCATCCAGACTAGCTACCAGCGGAACCGCGAAGGGGTGCTGGGCAATCTGCTGAAGATGGTGTGTGACATCAAGCCAGAGATCCATGCCAATTACCGTTTTGCTGGTTAGACCCCCCCCCCCCCATCTCTTAAACTAAGGAAGCAGTGACACCCTCCATTGCACTGCCATCAGTTTACGTGCTTCGTTGATACATCTGCTACACCCATGGAGCAAACTCCTTTTTCTGCCAGCTCACTTGAATGCTCTATTCATAAGTCTATTTTCTCCAGAAATTGAATCATCAGATGGGTATAAGATTCACATAGGTAGGCTATACCTTTATCTAGTCAAATATAAAGCATATTGACTCAATTGATTAATCGGAACAGGCAGAGATTGTTTTGGTCTGATGCAGTGCAATGTCTCTGTGGGTTCTGTCTTATTGGCGTCCTGTATCAATGTGTTTCTGTGATGGTTAGTGTATATGTGTCGCAGTGTGATATTTATTTATATGGACTTATTTGTGGAGACCAATAAAGTACTTATTCCAATTAATAGAATTTTATCCCAAAAATATTTTTTTTTGAAAATCAATTTGTTTTGTTTTAAATGTTTTCCTGCTATGAAAATAAGATTGTGTGTGTATAGTGGACATTCTTCTGTTAGACATCGTGACATTATGAAACTTTAATAAAGTATTCTGGTGACTTTCATCTCAATTGCTAAAATGTCCATATGTGGTTTTCTTAATTTATACTCAACAAAAATATAAACGCAACAATTTCAACAACCAAATTCTCTAAAATGACGAAATGAACATTCAATTCTCAGGCAATAGCTCTGGTGGACATTCCTGCAGTCAGCATGCCAATTGTATGCTTGCCAACTTGTGACAACTGCAGATTTTAGTGGCCTTTTGTACCCAGCACAAGGTGCACCTGTGTAATGATTATGCTGTTTCAGCTTCATATGCCACCTGTCAGGTGGATGGATTATCTTGGCAAGGAGATGCTCACTACTGGATGTAAACAGATTTTATTTGTGCACACCATTTGAGAGAAATGAGCTTTTTGTGCATATGGCACATTTCTGGGATATTTTATTTAATGGAAAAGAAAATGCTGCTGATGCTCCCAGGTGATAACGTTTCCACCCCTAGGTCTTCATCAGGCATACATCTTATTTCAGCTCATGAAACATGTGACCAACACTTTCCATGTTGTATTTATATTTTTGTTCATTATATTTCCTCAGGCTACCTTACGGGCTATTTGTTTCCTAGGTTACAGCTAATGTAGAATTAGCTAAAAGTTGTGAGATTTCTCCCTCCAAGTTCCGTGTTGTGGAACCAGCCAGAGGGGTCGCCTATGAAGCTTGTTTGAGGCGTTAGCGAGGTCATTTTCGTCAACTCGGGATAGCCGGTAATACGAAAGTGACTCACCTTTTAGCCAGGTAAATTCCATAACTAACCTGCTCCACTTGGTCAGTGTTATCCAGAATCCTTTGGACATCCTTACCTTAATCCTTAACCATTTAAAACTTCACGCAATGTAACACTTGTATGATTTAATTTAAAACTATAGGATTGAGAAATGGGCTTGTGCAAAGGCAGCATTAACGATCAAATAAAGACAGCACTTGTAAAAGCCTATTTCACACCATAGCCTCATTTCATTTGAAAAAGCTCAAATGTTTATTTGGGCACAAATTAAAATGTGGTGCTTCATCGCCCATGGATTGATGTTTCACCATTGTCTCATATGAAAATGCCTTGGCTTTCGACTAGCCACGTGACATGCACGTGCAGTTTACAAGCCTGGTAGAGTTAGCGGCAGGTGGATTAGCAATATCCACCGTCGTAGTACGAAGGAAGCCTGAGCTGGAATCTGAAGCTGGTTAGTTTTAGAAAACCCTGAGTAGATCTAGCTTGCTTCGTACGATACCCCTCTGATTGCTGTGTTCACTGAAATAGAATGGTGAATGCAGTGATAAGGCTGCTTCCTCCAGGCTATTGTTCAGCAGCCCAATACTGGAACGGACCAAATAAAGCAGAACACCTGCAGCCATGTCTGTGACTTCTTATAGATAAGACAATGTGTTATGTACATCTAGGCAAACTCAATATCTGCCCCTGCTGAGGTTTTACATGTCAATGTTGTTCTCAACTATTCAAGTACCCAAATTGTTCCTGCAGAGGTCACTACAACTTGCCTAACGACTCAAACTAAATTCTTCTACTGCTCTGTTTGTTACATATGTCAGTGAGACTGCCATTATTTAAGTCCTTTGTGGTGATGTCAAAAAGGGGGGTGTTGTACAAAACAAAGTCATCAGCGATTGGATCATCTCTAACCAATCAGAGTATCAAAGCCAATGACACATTTTCAAAACTCTGCTTTACCCACATGTGTTCTGGACAAAACCATTGGTTTCAGGGACCAATCAGAACGGTTAGAATGTGTTTGCATTCTTGGGAGGTACTCCGATCCAGACTCAAAGGCGGAGAAGAATCTAATGTCTGTGGTTGTGGCGTAGCGTTTGGCCCAATATGTAGTTCTAACAAAGACAGTACAGGATGAAGACAGGCAGAAATCAAGTAAAAATGTAATCAAAGAAACTGCTTCAATAGAAATCTCCAATAATGCTTGTAGGTGATGTCATGGCAGAGTTGGCTAGCTAAACCACAGAAACGTCATCGGGGTCGATGCATATGCATTTTTCATACTTGACGCACATGTGCTTCGCTTTTCAACTAGCTAAACCCTAGCTAATTGGAGTCTCTGTGTACTTCCGTTTGTATCACTGCACGATATTTTAAAGGCTTAATTTTAGGGGCTTAATCTGTGTCTGGGAAACCGGTCCTTAATGAGCAAGTACCCCAGACACCAGTCGTGGGGTCAATACCAAGTACCCCAGACACCAGTCGTGGGGTCAATACCAAGTACCCCAGACACCAGTCGTGGGGTCAATACCAAGTACCCCAGACACCAGTCGTGGGGTCAATACCAAGTACCCCAGACACAAGTCGTGGGGTCAATACCAAGTACCCCAGACACCAGTCGTGGGGTCAATACCAAGTACCCCAGACACCAGTCGTGGGGTCAATACCAAGTACCCCAGACACCAGTCGTGGGGTCAATACCAAGTACCCCAGACACCAGTCGTGGGGTCAATACCAAGTACCCCAGACACCAGTCGTGGGGTCAATACCAAGTACCCCAGACACCAGTCGTGGGGTCAATACTGGCACCCCAGACACCAGTCGTGGGGTCAATACCAAGTACCCCAGACACCAGTCGTGGGGTCAATACCAAGTGCCCCAGACACCAGTCGTGGGGTCAATACCAAGTACCCCAGACACCAGTCGTGGGGTCAATACCAAGTACCCCAGACACCAGTCGTGGGGTCAATACTGGTACCCCAGACACCAGTCGTGGGGTCAATACCAAGTGCCCCAGACACCAGTCGTGGGGTCAATACTGGCCCCCAGACACCAGTCGTGGGGTCAATACTGGTACCCCAGACACCAGTCGTGGGGTCAATACCAAGTGCCCCAGACACCAGTCGTGGGGTCAATACCAAGTACCCCAGACACCAGTCGTGGGGTCAATACCAAGTACCCCAGACACCAGTCGTGGGGTCAATACTGGTACCCCAGACACCAGTCGTGGGGTCAATACCAAGTGCCCCAGACACCAGTCGTGGGGTCAATACCAAGTACCCCAGACACCAGTCGTGGGGTCAATACCAAGTGCCCCAGACACCAGTCGTGGGGTCAATACTGGTACCCCAGACACCAGTCGTGGGGTCAATACCAAGTACCCCAGACACCAGTCGTGGGGTCAATACCAAGTACCCCAGACACCAGTCGTGGGGTCAATACCAAGTACCCCAGACACCAGTCGTGGGGTCAATACCAAGTACCCCAGACACCAGTCGTGGGGTCAATACTGTACCCGACACCAGTCGTGGGGTCAATACCAAGTACCCCAGACACCAGTCGTGGGGTCAATACCAAGTACCCCAGACACCAGTCGTGGGGTCAATACCAAGTACCCCAGACACCAGTCGTGGGGTCAATACCAAGTACCCCAGACACCAGTCGTGGGGTCAATACCAAGTACCCCAGACACCAGTCGTGGGGTCAATACCAAGTGCCCCAGACACCAGTCGTGGGGTCAATACCAAGTACCCCAGACACCAGTCGTGGGGTCAATACCAAGTACCCCAGACACCAGTCGTGGGGTCAATACCAAGTACCCCAGACACCAGTCGTGGGGTCAATACCAAGTACCCGACACCAGTCGTGGGGTCAATACCAAGTACCCCAGACACCAGTCGTGGGGTCAATACCAAGTGCATTTGACTGCTTGGTATATTGTTTACAACGTAAATGATGTGAACTGACATTATAGTACATGTAGTCTAATCCTTTTCATATTGTTTAACCAGTCATTTATGTGACCAAATGTACATGTAGTCTGATCCTTTTCTGTACAGTGAGTGTTTTGTACTTGTGATTTAATCTAATTCTGTTCTTTACATGGTTACTGACAAAAGCTAGATAAAGGTAAAAAATTACTGCCGGCTGTAGTGATGCTGAAATGCGATCAATTACCTACAGTAAGAATATTTGTGGACGGTTACAATTCCATGTTGCACAATCACAAATAATGAGGAAAGTACAAGGGCATGAAGTAATGGCAAACAATCCCATATCCTGCAAAAACATCACAAACATACAAAACAACTCGTGTGAATGTTAGAGTTTGGACTGGTATCTAATTTCCTTGGTAAGATATTCATGCCTTGGACATGGTTGTTCAGCTTCGTGTAGGAGAAGTGGAATTTCAATGGCATCCACTTCATCGGTAATAACAAAGGCGAATTCCATGTCTGACATTTAACGTTTCCTAGAAGAAAAAAACAGAAGTTGTCAGATTGCAAACTGTCAGTGCATAAATATGTACCTCCCTGACTTTACTCGTTGATTTACGTCTACAGTCGGTTTATCACTAAAACGCGCACATTTACTTCTCAATCCCAGGCCTGATCTGTCTGCTTGGTCTGTTTCGCAGGCATTCCCGGAAGTCTCACAATGTTATGTCTCTGGTTTAAGAACGCTTGTTTCATCAAACAGTAGGCCAGCGGTACTAATATTAGTACTTGAAATTATTCTCATCATATATATTTGTTAAAATTAGGTAATTTAAAATGTGGAGTGACGCAGCCTGGTCTCTAGACTAGACGTAACATAGTAAAAGTAAATCCGGAATATTAAAATAGTATAATATGTTGCGTTTCATAAAACAGATGGTTACATGAGGAAAAAACTGAGTGGGTGTACAATGCAAACGAATAGCAACCCAACGATTGTAAATTCGTATCTCTTTCTGGACAACTTAGCTTTTTAGCTAAGTAGCATATTTTCAACCACTTACCTACTTTGCAACTACGTATTATGTTAGCTAACCCTTCCCCTAACGTTAGCCAGATAGCTAGAATTTGTAACATATTACATGTTTTGCAAATTCGTAACATATTATGTTAAGCACATTCGAAAATATTGTACGTTTAGCAA
Organism: Oncorhynchus nerka; assembly: GCF_034236695.1. Lineage (NCBI taxonomy): Eukaryota > Metazoa > Chordata > Actinopteri > Salmoniformes > Salmonidae > Oncorhynchus > Oncorhynchus nerka. The sequence goes on along the minus strand of NC_088414.1, from coordinate 8,950,627 downwards.
ATTCGTAATATAATCATACGAAATTAGTGATGGACTTCTACAAATTAATACATGCCATATGAAACGTAACATATCAGACGAAAAGGAGTGTCTCGGATTTACATACATAATAATACGAAATACTCTGAGACCAGGTTGCCATCCAACCCAGCCAGTGAAGAGATCACCACGAAAATACAAACATTTTCTGATAATATCTGTAAATAAAAAATTACATTCGGGGGTATTTTGAGGGCAACAGTAAATGTAAAATACACACAGGGGATGTTATAAGGCGTTATGTAGGCTTACGGGCTGCCATGTGGCGGCGGAAGTGCCTACCCTGAACGGAATAAACGGGAGTCTGAAAGTTCATTTGAAAGCTCATAGTTAATGATTAGGTTGTGAGTTATCTTGGCCCAAGAAAATCACGCTAGAACCACAGCGTTTCTAAACGTACTGTACTGTCGACGTTGCTGCCACCGTGTTATCTATATTGTGAGGTAAGCGTGTGCGTGCTTTCCTAGACTAAGTTAAACTGTATCGTTCTTTTGGACTTGTTTGACCTCTGTAGCTACTAGATAAGCTAGTTGGCTAGCAAGTACCTCGACTATCTAGTTCATTAGTTAGCAAAGTCGTTTTTTGGTATTATGCAACTTGAGCCATCTCACAATTTCAAACAAATGTGCATTTTTAAAGACAACCCCCATACAGCTAGTTTTATTATAGCCTTTGACTATATTATTCTACTATTCAGACGGTCAGTTATTGTCGAGAAACACTTGGCTTTTGTATTTGCTACAGTACACAAAATTCTACTTTGTTGCCAAAGACTCATTGATCTTAGTCTCTCTCCACTACCTCAAGGTTTTACTTTGCTCTTTTGCATCGTACTCTCATATTGCGAAACAATTGAGCTATCAATATCTATCACATTGTCATGCTCATTAACTTGTCATAAAGCACAAACATGCAATATTCCCTATTCCTATTTCACAACTAGAAATTAAGCTACAAATTCTGCAAAATAATCGTTTTTTTTCAAGCTATTTCAATTGCAGCCTTTTCAGAGCATTGTGTTGAGCATTGATGATGATGCTGAAACAGAACCAATTGTACCTCGGTCCTTTTATACTCTTTTCACAGCCAATTACAGCTTTGGACACACTACCTGTCACAGTTATCCCCTTTATAATAGATTTTTTAAAAGTGAGCCTCTAGAGCCAGAAAGTTCCATGACCTGGTGGTCATTATTTATGTTGATCTAAAAGTACATTAAAAAAATGGTGTAGGCTGGTCAACCACAAGAAATGTATGGAACTTTTGTCTCTCAAATGGTCGGTGCTCACTGATCTTATTGTGGGAATTCTGCTTTTGAGTGGCACTCAACAGCCAGGGCAAACTCTGCCACAAGACTTGAACCCCAATGCACAAAAATCTATGTGACTTAGATGCTGTTTTAAAGATCTGCTTTACCCATATTTTGGATTTTGCTTCCAGTTCAACTGCTCTGGGAATAACAGGGTCACTCATAGTTAACTGATTTTGTTATATTTTCATTTACTCTCAGATATGTGAATGGGAGGAATGTTTATGAGTGGGTCTGAGTGAAACAGTGCCCAATTGTCTTTATGTATCAGGAGGACAGTGACAGTATCCAATGGGCCAGGCTGTCCTCCAGCTATGCTGCTATAGTTGGCCCTCCTTCCCTTTGGCATCACTCCTACATGACTGAACCTTGTTTGCCTGGTAAGGGTTTTCATTCTCAACAACCGGTTTACTTTACAGACAGACTTATACTTAGGCTAGTTGATGATGGAGGCAGCAGGGACCAAGTGTATTTGAATACAACTTGTCTGACCTCTGACCGCGTTAAAAATTGAAGTGGATTGTTAGTAATTGTTTTGATCTTTGTTATTGATTGAAATGGCGTCATAGTTACAGTAGAGAAAATCAATCCCCTCCTGGATCAAGATCCCTGCAGCCTAAATTTGTTTGTTTTTTACACTTGAAAAGTAATAGCGCCCCCTGTGTCCACTGCCAGTAATACAGTATACCCCGGGATGTTACAGGAACGGTATGCAAATCTGGTGACCGCCCAACCCTAGTCACATACAACATTCCATGAATGGAAAGCAGTGGATTGATAAAACAAACATGACAGGTAAAATAAAACAAGGCTTAAACAACACCTGTAAATCAAAGATGGATTGATGAGAGTGTGATCTGAATCTAATGGAGAAATTCAAGTTTGAAGTTTGAATTGAAAACCTTTTGGTTATTGTACCTCAACCTGTATTGTTCTGTACCATCTTGTTTTAAAAGGTGGAAAGTAGGCTAACTTTGCCATTGTACACTCTTAGCTAGCCTGTGTACCCTTTATTGTACTGTATTTGCATCAGGTAGTGGGTCTTGTGCATTCATTAGGAATGTTTTAAAGTCTGGCAATTATGTAGCAAATTAGGTCGGTGGTGTACTTTTAAATGTGAACGGATTAGGCTTAGGTCTATGTGATCATGTGAGGCCAGTTAGGGTCATTGATGGTGATGTGGTACAGTATTAATTTAGATAAGACTGATTAATTGCACACTTTCAAATTGCAGGTCAAGGGTTATCTTTACTGTCCACTGAAGTGATTAGTGAGTTAGGCAGGCCTTTCCAAATGGCATGTTGCCACATTGACAGACGCAGGCACAGAATGGTTTTGAACATTGTCTTCTCTACTCAGCTTGTCTTTGTTCCATCAAGGTACTGAACTTGAGGATGCAGCTTTTACTAAAGGCAAGAGCTGAAGAAAGTTAATCTCGCTCTCTGAACAAAGCTACAGTACACAAACACACACACACACAAACGGTTGAGTAAATAGTAGGCTTCACTGAGTAATCATCACCTCTGACCTCTAATCACAATGTTTGAGTTGCACAATCATGGAATGTTTTGTTGGTTGTTGATGCTATTTTCCGTTCCATAATTTTGTACATTGTGCTATTTACTGAATATTTCATCATTGCTTCAGTCACTTTCATCGTTGGTGATGATTATTATGAGTATGTTTTATCAGCGCCTTTGGCTTTCATATAATAGGCCGACATCGGCCTTGACTTGACATGCACTTTTACTTCATGTTCCACAGAGCTGGAGGTCGGACTGTTCTATCACAGTCACACTAACTCCTTTTAGACTAAAGGTGCAAGTACATTACATGTACAGTGCCTTCAGAAACAATTTGGCTGCAGGTAGCCTAGTGGTTAGAGCGTTGGACTAGTAAGCGAAAGGTTGCAAGATCAAATCTCCGAGCTGACAAGGTAAAAATCTGTCATTCTGCCCCTGAACATGGCAGTTAACCCACTATTCCTAGGGTGTCTTTGAAAATAAGAATTTATTCTTAACTGACTTGCCTTGTTAAATAAAGGTAAAATAGAAAAACGTACTTTTCCCACATTTTGTTGTTACATTGCTTAAAGTTGAGGTGTTGTGTTACTGATCTAAACACAATACCCCATATTGTCAGGAGTAAAACATTTGTTGTTACATTGCTTAAAGTTGAGGTGTTGTGTTACTGATCGACACACAATTCCCCATATTGTCAGGAGTAAAACATTTGTTGATACATTGCTTAAAGTTGAGGTGTTGTGTTACTGATCGACACACAATACCCCATATTGTCAGGAGTTCAGGAGTAAAACATTTGGTTAACAAATCACATAAGTTGCATGGACTCATTCGGTGTTCAATAATAGTGGTTAATGTGATTTTTGAACGATACCCCATCTGTCCCACATACAATTATCTGTAAGGCCCCGCAATCGACTTGTGGATTTCTAGCACAGATTCAACCACAAAAACCATGGAGGTTTTTCCAATGCCTCGCATTTTTCTTCCACTTTGACATTACAGAGTATTTTATGTAGATCGTTGTCCAAAAATTTCAATTAAATACATTTTATTCCCACTTTGTAAAACAACAAAATCTGGAAAAAGTCAAGGGGTGTGTATACTTTCTAAAGGCATTGTATTCTTCGCTGTATCCATTTTCCTTTATCTTTGTCTCCGATTGGTCGCCATAAAGTCTTAATGATTAACAATTCCCCGTACATGGACCCAAGCACAGGAAATGGCATCATTAGTTGTGTTCTATGCATCAGCATTCAGTTTATGATCAATTCTTTTGATCAGGAAAGGGTTCTTGTGTTACTGTATCGGCTAGCTTATGTGGGTTTTACCAAACACGGATGAACACAAGCCTACCCTGTTTGGTCCTGACTGTTTGTCTGGTCAAAGGACAGTTTTATCAAGTATAAAAGATTTGTCTGAGCAGCAAACAAATAAGTGAGTGGACATCCCATTATTTTGTCAGCTAATGTTATGTTTTGTCCAGCACTTGTAGGGTATGTTTTGGATGTGTTTAAAGTATTTGCATTTGAAATGTCTCTTTTCCTCATTTTGGGGGGGGTGCAAACCCATGTGATTGGCTGGATCAGAGGAAATGAGAGGCAGATGAACAGTCACATGAGGGCAGTCATGAGAGAGAGCAGCTTATTGCACAACACGCAGTCACTTTCCCAGACTCAAGCAGGAGAGCACACACAGGATCAGACTACACACCTGTACGCATTGATAGGTTGCATGAACACACACATATTGACAAGTATCTTGTCATTGATTTGGCTGTAACAGAGACATTTGGGTAAGTTGTAATGTGGTGAGACATTTGGGTAAGTTTTATAATCTCACCCAATTTTATCTGGAATGAAACTATTCCATATAAATGGTCGAATCAAGAATGTTTAGGCTACCGTTTAGTAATATACATGTTCCTTGTTATGAAATGTATTTCAGCTGTTTTACTTCTGCACGCTCCAAACAGTCTGACTGTTCTGGGGGGAAAAGCATGGACTCTGTTAATGATATGTTTCCTGTTTTTATGTATAGTTCAACCCGAGTAAACGAATCTATGCGGGGTTTAGGCTTTTGTCCACAGTACTTTGAGAGCAGTCGTTTCTAATGTGAGTCACATCTATATGGTGATCACGTTGTTTTTTTATTGAAGGGGCTAGATCAGCTTTAATTTAGCAGATAGATGCTGGGTTCTATCAATGTCATTTTTGGCATAATTTCCAATCCCCCAAAAATATTTTTGTAACATTTATATATTTTTATTTATTTTACCTAACCCTCCCCTCCCCCAATTGGAGTAATCCAATGACAACTATACTTAGGCTTCTACTTCCAGCTTATACATACTAAATCCATTTTACGGACACGGTACATTTTTATATTGGTTCACTTATTTTTTTTTTCATCCTTCAGCCACCCTCAACCCCTAAAAACGATCCAGTCTCAACTTATTTCTGCTGTGCTGTTTCACAAAAGTTCTGAACCTTTCTATTCTCAAATTTCCACAGATTCTAAATGAAAGATGAACACCTTTACTAAAAGCACTATGTTATTGTTCGACTGACCATGGCTTTTCAAGTCACCCAGCAGTGCTATTTGCAAAGATAGATTTAAGTAAATGTTGTGATTTTCTTTCTTCTTCAGCCATTCCTGAACTTGCAACCAAAAACAAGCTACATATGGGCAGTACCAAAACAAATGATCTAATGATTCTCTTTGCAGCAAAATCTGCAGAGCTGGGATGGTTGTATCCTCCATATGAACTCAGCAAAAAAGAAATGTCCTCTCACTGTCAACTGCGTTTATTTTCAGCAAACTTAACATGTGTAAATGTTTGTATGAATATAAGATTTAACAACTGAGACATAAACTGAACAAGTTCCACAGACACGTGGAGTTGCACAGAACGAGCAGTATGGCTGGTGGCATTGTCATGCTGGAGGGTCATGTCAGGATGAGCCTGCAGGAAGGGTACCACATGAGGGAGGAGGATGTCTTCCCTGTAACGCATAGCATTGAGATTGCCTGCAATGACAAGCCCAGTGCGATGATGCTGTGACACACCGCCCCAGACCATGATGGACCGTCCAACTCAAAATCGATCGCGCTCCAGATTACAGGCCTCGGTGTAACGCTCATTCCTTTGGCGATAAACTCAAATCCGACAGTCACCCCTGGTGAGACAAAACCGCGACTCGTCAGTGAAGATCATTTTTTGCCAGTCTTGTCTGGTCTAACGACAGTGAGTTTGTGCCCATAGGCAACGTTGTTGCCGGTGAGGACCTGCCTTACAACAGGCCTACAAACCCTCAATCCAGCCTCTCTCAGCCTATTACGGACAGTCTGAGCACTGATGGAGGGATTGTGCGTGCCTGGTGTAACTCGGGAAGTTATTGTTGCCATCCTGTACCTGTCCCGCTGGTGTGATGTTCAGATGTACCGATCCTGTGCAGGTGTTGTTACATGTGGTCTGCCACATCTGCAGTCCACATGCCTCTGGCACGTTCACGCAAATGAGCAGGGACCCTGGGCATCTTTCTTTTGGTGTTTTCCAGAGTCAGTTGAAAGGCCTCTTTAGGGTCCTAGGTTTTCATAACTGTGACCTTAATTGCCTAGGAGTGGGAGGTCCCGGTGCACAACTGAGCACGAGGACAAGTACATTAGTGTCTAGTTTGAGAAGCAGAGTTGTAAAGAAAAAGCCATATCTCAAACTGGCCAATAAAAAGAAAAGATTAAGATGAGCAAAAGTACACAGACACTGGACAGAGGAACTCTGCCTAGAAGGCCAGCATCCCAGAGTTGCCTCTTCACTGTTGACGTTGAGACTGGTGTTTTGCGGGTACTATTTAATGAAGCTTCCAGTTGAGGACTTGTGAGGCGTCTGTTTCTCAAACTAGACACTGTAATGTACTTGTCCTCGTGGTCAGTTGTGCACCGGGGCCTCCCACTCTTTCTATTCTGGTTAAAGAAAGTTTGCCCTGTTCTGTGAAGGGAGTAGTACACCGCGTTGTATAAGATCTTCAGTTTCTTGGCAATTTCTCGCATGGAATAGCCTTCATTTCTCAGAACAAGAATAGACTGACGAGTTTCAGAAGAAAGTTCTTTGTTTCTGGCCATTTTGAGCCTGTAATCGAACCCACAAATGCTGATGCTCCAGATACTCAACTAGTCTAAAGAAGGCCAGTTTTATTGCTTCTTTAATTAGCACAAAATTTTTCAGCTGTGCTAACGTAATTGCAAAAGGGTTTTCTAATGATAAATTAGCCTTTTAAAATTATAAACTTGGTTAAGCTAACACATGCCAATGGAACACAGGAGTGATGGTTGCTGATAATGGACCTCTGTACGTCTATGTAGATATTCCATTAAAAATCAGCCGTTCCCAGTTACAATAGTCATTTACAACATTGTCTATACTGTGTTTCTGATCAATTTTATGTTATTTTAATGGGCAAAAAAATGCTTTTCTTTCAAAATCAAAGGTATTTCTAAATGACCCCCAAACCTTTGAACGGTAGTGTATGTAAATAAGGTATTTCTGTTTTTTTAAATACATTTTCAAACATTTCTGCAAACATTTATATGATTTGTCATTATGGGGTATTGTTAGTATTAAAATTATTATATTTTTACGCTTTGTGGGATATTGTGTGTAGATTGCTGAGAATCATTTTTTTTTAAAAAATCATTTTTAGAATAAGGCTGTAACAAAATGTGGAAAAGTCAGGGGGTCTGAATACTTTCCGAAGGCACTGTATGTTTGTGTAATGGCTAACTTCTCGCTGTGGTAGTAACTGAGTCTAGCAGAGCAGAACAATATGAGGCAACAGATGTTTTGACTGGAAACCAGCAGTTTAAAAGATGTGGTTTTTGTCTTCATTTAGATTCTCGATTCTGTTTTTCCTTGTCCGCTGATGTCATTGGGTTTCCCCCTCTGGGTGTTCCAGACCTTTTTCATATCTTGTGTTTCTCTAATTAATTGACATTGTCCATTTTAAGTGGGCATTTATTGTGTTATAAAGGCAGTTTTTACAGATGTGGCCTTGGGTTGTTTAGACATTAGATTAGTAAGGGTCCTGATGGCGCTCTCGACTCAAGTGGCTAATTCTTCCTCTTCGAATGATTGCTCTCTTTCTTAAGTAGGGAGTGAAGGTGATTTTCAAGGTGACCTGTCTACTAGATTTAGATTTAACTTGAAGCAGTGTATGAAATAGCCTTGGCACACACTGGTCCGAACTGGCTGCACAGTTCTTGGGACCATGTTGTTCTATCTGTAGCCTAATATGTGTCTGTTCTTTCCTCAATTTAGGCACTCTTCAGATCCAACAAACGCAACTATAATTAGCCTAACTATTGTAATTGCATTATCAATAACTCGATTACAAAATGGCAACGCTGTAATCGTCCTCTTGACCTATAAACGTTTATGGTCTGGGTACTGTGCTTCCTTTTGCACGTACTTGATGTCCAAGAAAACCGTTTCAATCAGCGTTTACAATAGACCCCGGCCACCAGTGGGTTCAGTACAGTAGGTTGAGGTTCATGGTTAAAACACCTCTCAGCTGAGTCACACCATCACCGTCTCTCCATAGCAATAACACTGGGTACGTTGGAGTCTTTGACTGACTCATTTTAATTATGGTCCTAACTTGTTAATCGGTGCTAACCAAGGAGCATTAGAGAGGATCTGGGGCTTGTCCTCAGGCTAGTGGCATGGTGCCAAGCCAAGAACCAGGCTACTCCAATTCTGAGTGATTACCCACTTCATCCCTCTTTAAGCTCACAGAGTCAAACACGGACCGGTGTCCTTACAAATCTGCAAAATTTGGTTTGAGAGGACCTAAATTCGACGTGCAGGCCTACACCTGCACACTATGCATTTTTCCTGGACGATAATAAGCATGAGTCCTACACTGTGCTGTTAAGGGTGGGGCAGTGTTCCCTCTAAGCTGTGTGTGTATTTGGGTGCTGCGCTAGGGTAAGCCTACACGAAACACAGCCCTTATTTTAAGTGTCTCAAATCCCCTATAGGAAAAATGAATGTTGGAAAAAAGATTAGACCCATTTCCTTGTTTGACTGCACGGTTTTATGGGTATTATGACTTCTACTCTGGTACTCTATAGGCAGCAGGTAGCATCATTTGTCTGATTCTCTGTAATAATGGAATGGGAATAATAATGCATTTTATTTTGTAAAGTGCTTTCTTGTGTCAAACAACACATTTTCAGTCACCACCTTGTCTATTGGACAAGTGGATAAACAGTTTAATGTCAAGCCTTGCATGTTTTTTTGTACATGCATCTCAAGGAATATAGGCTTACATTGAACACCCCACATTGGCTGCTACTGTAGGCTGAATGATAGAACAGCTATTTCCGTGTTAAAATGTTATGGGATGCATTTTCTCCATTATTTTGATGGTAGGCCACTCTGGTAAGTCTACATTATGATCAAATAGCCACAGTGGCCTACTTGGCCACTTGTTAAAACTGTAACTTAAAGCAGGTACAGCCTCAGTGTTCACAGTATACGTGTGTTGGAAGTTGCACAGAATTTTCACTACGTTCAAGTTTGGTCTCAGCAGACCTTAAATATGCTCAGTGCCTAATTTATTTTTAGTGAACATTTTGGGGTGGGGTTTGTTTGTTTATTTTTGGCTTGATGTCTGTTTCCGTCTTGGCTTCACAATCATTTTCTGAACACCTTTTGGCACTGCCAAATACCTACCACAGAGGCCACCTGTCGTGGACAAATGAGTGTATGTATGTGACTGATGTGTATTTTGTCTCTGTATTTCCTGGTTCTTGCAGTCCTACAGTACAGATGAACATGAACATGCACCATGATCACCACGACCACGGCACCATGGCTGCTCCCACGGGGACAGACTCCCATGGGGATGGAGCAGTACACAGTGCAGGAGGAATGATGATGATGGTGAGTGGGCCTGGCACTCAAAAAAAATATATCACACACTAATTTCTCTCTGTTACAGTGTGGGATTTACTTAGGCTTGGCACCCTGTCACTACACTTTCTACCACCAAAGTTCCAATCTGCAAATCTGATTTAAGATGAATGGTTTTAAACTCTCTTAATTCAAACGGCCTGCTTGACATTTCTCTCTGCTGTGTGTGAGCTGAATCACTGTAAACCCCTTGGCTCTGTAAGCGTGTGACACAATTTGTTTTCTATTCCTCTTCTGAAGCAAATGACCTTCTACTTTGGCTACACAAACGTGGAGCTGCTGTTTGCCGGTCTTGTCATCAACACACCTGGAGGTAAGAGTGTGTGTGTTTTCCAGGATGCATTTGTAGACTTAAAATGTAGTGCAAAAAGTATTTTATGACCATGGCCATTACCGGTTCATTATTACCCCCAAAAATAAGTTTAATATCTAACCAACATTAACATCTCAATCATGTCTCCTCTCAGAGATGGCAGGGGCATGCATTGGTTGTTTCCTGCTGGCTGTGCTCTACGAGGGGCTGAAGATCAGCAGGGAGTTCCTGTTGAGGAGGAACCAGGTCAACGTGCGCTATAACTCCATGCCTGTCCCAGGATCAGACGGTACCATGCTCATGGAGACACACAAGACTGTAGGGTGAGTGAGACCAAATATGCAACAGGCCTCCTCACTAAACGGACACACAGTATTGCAGTGAAGTGTTCCGATTTATACCCCAAATGTGAGACTTCTAGACGTGGCAGCCAAAAAGGGCTACTGACTCCACATTAACTTGTAGTAGGACATTTTGAATCTTATTTGTCCCATTTCACACATGTACACGTGTGTATTAATACGCATGTGTGAATTGTAAATGTGTTTTTTTGCATATCCCAACTCTCCCTGAGACACACTTGTAGACTGGCTCAATGCTCGAACCACTAGGCTACCTGCTGCCCTGCCTTACTGTTTGTGGGGAACGTTGTAGCCATAACAGGAATTAAAAAATGCCTAAGTAGCCACTAACACCCGACTTGCAGAGTGCTGTGAATGAATTGATTGAAAACACGACTCTCTTAATATTCCTGTTTCCTTCTCTCTCTCCCCTGCAGCCAGCGGATGCTGAGTCTGTCCCACTTGCTGCAGACGGTGTTACACATCATCCAGGTGATGGTCAGCTACTTCCTTATGTTGGTCTTCATGACCTACAACGCTTACCTGTGTATCGCCGTGGCAGCGGGGGCCGGGGTGGGATACTTCTTATTCAGCTGGAAAAAGGCTGTGGTTGTTGACATTACCGAACACTGTCACTGACACCCCCATCTGGTCTATTCATCCTACCATACACGTAAAACACACACACACACAGGCATTCTCCTTTCAATCCCCATCATCATGCATAGTTTTTTTTTGCATGTATCACATTTGGACAGTTCACTTTGTCACACTAAAGCTTGATGGTAAATCTGAATTATGACCATGAGCGTTTACATTTGTGACCGTCTGTCCTATTGGTAGCTCTAAGACTACACCCATGTCACCGTAACGCGATGTTTGTATTCCAAATTCTTACGCCTCCTGTCTCAATCTCCACGTCTCTGACAAAGGAGCTGAACGTTCACTCTTCCCCCAGTCGTGCCATTCTCAATCAGTATTTTTATTATTGCGGAACAATCGGTGAACGTTCATCCTTACGGCATCGGACCTAGGGTTTTCTGCTCACAGGGCATTTGCGACATTTACAACCACTTTCTCCTTGAAGAACAGTGTGCTGGTACAAGCAGGGAGTAGTTATATGAATAGGGCCTATAGTATCTCCTGACCAGGGAACAATGCTGGGCCCTAGTTGAAGCATTCTGAAGCCAAGTCCTCTGCATTTCATCTGACTGTCCGATGGAGGTCATACATAATCAGTGTCTCACAACGGGGGTCAAAGGTCATACTTGAGATTGGCTGTATAACTGAGCCTTAGTAAACCCTTTTGCCTTAGAGGAAAACATGTGACAGCCTAGGCCAACTGTAGACAGGACCCATAGTCTACTGATAAGTGCCAGCACCATTATAAAGAAGTTTGTCCTTGTATTGGTCACGTGATTATATGACAACCCTTAAAACCATCATGATACACACTGCTATGCAATGTTCAATTTTGGATTATTAATTTAAAAGACTCAGTATTTACAAATAACTCTTCACTTAAGAGTAGGCTTGATCTGACCCGTAAATGTACAATAACAATTGGCTCTTGCACATTAAGAAGCCAATGTAAATATAAATGTACATGTCAAACAAACCTGCTGCTAGTATCACCTCCAACTAAGATAATTTTACATCTAAATTCAAGTGTCTGCCTTTCTAAATCTTCACTACCATAAATTGTTGCTGGCCAAATCTTTCATTTGCTTGTTTCAAGAAACGAATTAATGTTGAACAGATTACTGGGTCTAATCTGAGCACATAAGGAGGTCCCTAAACCTCAACCTAAAAAGGGTTAACTTTATCACTTCATGAAGTGGGATTCCCCACTATAATTTGGGAGAAACTTTGTGTGTTTATTCAATAGGCTTAAAGTCGCACATGTCAACACAACATGGATACTAGTGTCCTTATTGGAGCAAGTGCTCAGGTCCCAAGGACCAGCAGGTAACTCTGGGAAAGTAGGAGGCTGGATCCAGTGCTTTCTCAGACTGGCCTAGTAACACATGATTTCTGCACTACTCTGTGACCCATCGGTGCTTAGGCCACACACTACAGGCAGTACATACTTTGACAGAAGGGTGATTTCTATGAAGTAGAACCTAAAAGAGAAAATATTTCCCTTTTAGGTATGTCTTTTTAGTTTGTTAATGGTTTACTTTGTTTTTTTCATTTGAGATAAATGACTGTAGTAAATGTTTATCAGTTGCCTGAGTGACATTGTGTTGTGCCTGGTTTGGGGATCAAATTCCTAGTTGCTATAACTGGATTTAACAGCCACGTGTTCTCATTACATTACAATAAAGCCAGGGACATTTAGTATATACTTGCACAGATAACTGTTTCTGCTTTACCATGTGGGATCAATGTATAAAGAGGATATTAGTCTGCTGTACAAATGGAGTGTTGAGGTAAATTGGCCAAAAGCAAGTGGGAATTTGACCACCACTCCAGCGCAGCATCGGTGTGAACATGTCTGTATAGTTTCACATATTTATAGTGTTGTAAATCTTTCTAGAGAACACAAATAATAAATTGTATCATTCAATAACTGTATTTGTTAGATTCTGTTGCAGTCTCCTGTCCTTGACATAATGTGGCATCGAAGGCAAATAAAAGTACAAGCATACCATTGTAAGTAATGACTGATTTAGTTAAAGTCCGTTCAGTTAATCCATCTTTCCACAGATGCTACCAAGTCTGGATGTTTGTAATAAAGGAGGGAAACCACTGTACACGACCCCTCTCCTCTCATCAAACATTACACTGTACACGACCCCTCTCCTCTCATCAAACATTACATTGTACAAAAGGCCACCCTTTGCATCGCAAGTCCTAACTTTTCAGGTAAATGCAGCAACATTACTTTAGACTTATGAATGCAATATGATCCTCAAATTACACTTTTTTTGTAGGGATACACTTCTCAGGTAAACAAATACCCCTGACCATTTCAAGAGCACAGTCACTGTGCCAACCACACACCAATGCTGGCGGGGCCAACCATTTTAGTTGGCCCCTGTGTCCGTTAGGAACCTAAAATTGCAGGTTTCCAAAGAGCGATGGCAAGGTGTTGGGTTTAGGATGGGGCTTGTAGCCTATTCTCTCATTGATCATCTGTTCCCGTGTCTTCCCATCCCCTGTTCCACCACCAGCCCCCGCCATGTCACTCGACATCGCCACGCCAACAACATCCACCTCATCTCGCTGTTTCTTCCGAATCTGAAAGAGGAAACCAGTGTGGGTGGTAGTTAAGACACATGAAAGTTCTGCTAATCATCAAGCTTTTCTTGCAAAGATAATAGGGACTGCATTGTTCATACACTAATAAGATAGTATTTTATACCTGCAAATACTATAGAGATTATTCATGATGTTGCGGCTACTCACCTCAAGCTCTTTCTTGACACTCTCAAACTCCTCCGTGTCATCCAACTTCAGCTCCAGACGGGTGGGCTTTCTGCGCAGCATCTTCTACCCACTAACGTGTACTATTATAGCTGGCTAAAGGTGATAAGTCAAGTGCTGAGTGCAATGGGTAACGTTAGCATTAAATCACGTATAGTACTGTATATGAAATGACACGAAATGAGTAATTGTTAACTCTGCATGGTTGAAAAAGGACACGTAAGTATGAATGTCACTGTTAGTCTAGACCTGTTGATTCCGAAGCCTGTGACAAATAACATTTGATTTGATTTAAGCTGCCAAATAAATTAATTGCGCCCATATCTCGGCAACGTCCTACTCCTAGCTAGCTAAACAGCAAGCTGGCTAACTAGAGCTAAGACTACAGTGACGGACCAAATTTGGCAAAGGAGACCAAAATAGCGAGTTTCCCACGTAAATAGTTTGTCTCTGAGACCCAATGAAACAGGCAAATCGTTCATATTTACTTACATTTTGTTGTTGTTTATTTGGATAGTAGCTAGCCACGCTCTGTAAAATCCGCCATAAATTGACAAAGTGCTTCTGGGTAAAGTAGTTTTTCAGCAGTGCTTTGCTTCGGCGTGTTTGACCCTTGATTAGTCAATCGGCTTGTTCGACATAGAGAACGCCATCTTGTGTTCCTAAAACCCCGAAATGAGTCACGTCTGGTTCGTTCAGCCATTCATATGGCGAAAATGAATAGGAAAGAATAGGGTTTTGGGATAAATGCCGAAAATAATGTCTGCGGTTAACACAGGCTTAATATCAGTCAGTTAACATGACCTTTTATGAATTCTTTCCCCATACATTTTTGTCATTTGAATGGCTGAACGAACCATATGTAACTGATTTTCGGATTACAAACTGGCGAGCTCTATTGCAGCCGATTTTAAAGGTGAGTCAAGACTGACTGGTTTACAAATCACCTTATAACCAGTGGTGTGAAGTACTTAAGTAGTACTTTACTATTCATATTTGTGACAACTGTGACTTTTACTTCACTACATGCCTAAAGGAAATAATGTACTTTTTACTCCATACATTTTCCCTGACACCCAAAAGTACTAGTTACATGTTGAATGCTTAGCAGGACAGGAAGATGGTCCAATTCACGCTGTTCTCAAGAGAACATCCCTGGCACCTCTACTGCCTCTGATCTGATGGACTCACTAAACACAAATGCTTTGTGTTGGAGTATGCCTCTGGCTATTCGTAAATTTAAAAAACAAGAACATTGTGCCGTCTGGTTTCCTTAATATAAGGAATTTTAAATTATTTATACTTTTACTTTCAATTTTGAAGTATATTTAAAACCAAAAACGTTTAGACCTTCACCCAAGTAGTATTTAAGTGGATGACTTTTACTTGAGTCATTTTCTATTAAGGTATCTTTACTTTTCCTCAAGTATGACAATTGGGTACCTTTTCCACCACTGCTTATAAACTACTCAATGGGCGTGCGAAAGTAGATGACTGTAGACAGAAGTATATGAATGAACCAACTGCAAGTCTGACAACTTCAACTGTTTCTAGGAAACGTGACAATGGCAGACATGGCATTCGCCTTTGTTATTGCCGATGAAGTGGATGCTGTCAAAATTCCACTTCTCCTACACAAAGCTTAACATAATCAACATGGTCCAAGGAATGAATATCCTGATGATAAAGAAATTAGATTCCAGCCCAAGCTCTTTCTAACATTTACAAGACCAGGTAGTGAGTGCATAGGCTACTAGAATGAGAGGTGTTTTTGCAGCATATAGGATATGCTCTGTTGTTTGCCATTACTTCATGCCCTTGTACCTTTCTCATTATTATTTGTGATTGTGGAACATCAAGATTCTTACTGTCTGGTAATTGTTGCATGTCAGCATCCCTACAGCATGCAGTGTATTTCTTTAATTAATACTCAACCTTTATGTTGTTTTTGTTAGTAAGCGTGTAAAGAACAGAATTTGATTAAATCACATGAAAGACAAAACACTCACTGTAGAGAAAAGTATTAGACTATTAATGTACAACAGTTCACATACTGGGTAAACAATACGAATACGATCAGTTCATATAAGTTACTGAGTAAACAATATGCCAAGCAGTCAAATTCACTTGGTATTGACCCCACGACTGGTGTCTGGGGTACTTGCTCATCAAGGGCCGGTTTCCCGGACACAGATTGCCAATGTAGAAATGTTTGACAATAACCCATGTGTAGCCTACAATATATATTCAATTTTATTCACACTTAATAGACAATCAACCAATTAGAATTTGTTTGGTGACAATATTACAGACGACAATAGTAGGCTGTAACATTGGACACAACATTACAGTAACATCTAGATAAATACATTAGCTAAATTGTCACAAGTAACATATTTCATTTATTTATGTTAGAAATGTGGATCACATGTAGGCCTATGTAATTAGTGAATCCAAGATGGCGTAGCAGTCGGATATGCGTGTTGATCTTGCCCCATGTAAATAGTCGGTCTCATTGTTTTTTTTCTTCGTATATATTTTTTCTATTTTAATCTCACTTTCCACCTAGTAGCTAAATATACTTTCTTGCAACCCGCCTCATCCAATGTGGTACGGATCTGCTATTTTTATACATTATAACTGGAACCTCTATCAAAACCTAGCCAGCTAACTAGCTACTAGCTAATAGTCACTGCTAGCGGACTTCATCTTTAGCTCAGTCACCAGCCAGCTGTAGCTCGGTCAATACCTGCAAGTCTGCACAGCGCGATATCGGACTGCTTTTCTCCACCACGTCATCGGATTCCTGCCGCAAGCTCTGAGCCATTACACCGGATCATCGCAGCTAGCTAGAGGCAAACGAGTGGCTAACGCCTCTGTCCGGAAGCAAGCACCAGTTAGCCTTGAGCTATGCCCAATTCCCGGCTAGCCGAAGAGGTATACCCGCTAATTCATGGGCGACAATACCTCTTTTGCCAATTGGCCTGGACCCCTTTATTGCCTGCACGGGTCCCCGTCGATCAATCACGACTGGTCTGCCGACGTAATCATCCGATGTGGTTTCAACAGGCTTTACCGTTGCTTTGTCACCGAAGACCCTTCTGCTAGCCCCGGCCCGCTAGTTTTCTGAACGGCGTGCCTCCCGCTCGCCTAGTATAGTAGCGACTACCGAACAGCTCCCGGACTCATCTATTGCTGCTCATTGAACCCTATGATCACTCGGCTACACATGCCTCTCTCTAATGTCAGTATGCCTTGTCTTCTGCTGTTTCAGTTAGGGCGTTATTGTTTTATTTCACTGTAGAGCCCCTAGTCCAGCTCAACATGCCTTAGATTGCTCTTTTGTCACACACCCCACACATGGGGAGACCTCACCTGGCTTAGCTGGTGTCTCCAGAGATGCAAGCTCTCTCATCGTCACTCAATGCCTAGGTTTACACCCACTATACTCACATCCTACCATACCCTTGTCTGTACATTATGACCTGAATCTATTCTACCACGCCCAGAAATCTGCCCCTTTTATTCTCTCTGTTCCTCTGGTGATGTAGAGGTTAACCCTGGCCCTGTAGCCCACAGCATCACACCTATTCCCCAGGCCCTCTCATTTGTTGACTTCTGTAACCGTAAAAGCCTTGGTTTCATGAATGTTAACATCAGAAGCCTTCTCCCTAAATGTGTTTTATTCACTGCTTTAGCACAGTCCGCCAACCCTGACGTCCTAGCCGTGTCTGAATCCTGGCTTAGGAAGGCCACCAAAAATTCTGAAATTTCCATCCCCAGCTACAACATTTTCCGTCAAGATAGAACTGCCAAAAGGGACGGAGTTGCAATCTACTGCAGAGATTGCCAGAACTCTGCAGGCTTACTATCCAGGTCTGTGCCCAAACAGTTCGAGCTTCTACTTCTAAAAATCCAGTCTCTCACTGTTGCCACTTGTTATAGACCCCCCTCAGCCCCCAGCTGTGCCCTGGACACCATATGTGAATTGATTGCCCCCCATCTATCTTCAGAGTTCGTACTGTTAGGTGACCTAAACTGGGATATGTTTAGCACCCCAGCCGTCCTACAATCTAAGCTAGATGCCCTCAATCTCACACAAATTATCAAGGAACCTACCAGGTACAACCCTAAATCCGTAAACATGGGCACCCTCATAGATATCATCCTGACAAATTTGCCCTCTAAATACACCGCTGCTGTTTTCAACCAGGATCTCAGCAATCACTCCCTCATTGCCTGCGTCCTTAAGGGGCCCGCGGTCAAACGACCACCCCTCATCACTGTCAAATGCTCCCTAAAACACTTCAGCGAGCAGGCCTTTCTAATCAACCTGGCCCGGGTATCCTGGAGGGATATTGACCTCATTCCGTCAGTAGAGGATGCCTGGTTGTTCTTTAAAAGTGCTTTCCTCACCATCATGCCCAATTCAAAAAAATGTAGAACTAAGAACAGATATAGCCCTTGGTACACTCCAGACTTGACTGCCCTTGACCGGCACAAAAACATCCTGTGGCGTACTGCATTAGCATCGAATAGCCCCCACGATATGCAACTTTTCAGGGAAGTCAGGCACAAATATACATAGTCAGTTCAAATAGAAATTTGCATCCTGTAGCACTAATTCCAAAAAGTTTTGGGACACAGTAAAGTCCATGGAGAATAAGAGCACCTCCTCCCAGCTGCCCACTGCACTGAGGCTAGGAAATACTGTCACCACCGATAAATCTACGATAATCGAGAATTTCAATAAGCATTTTTCTACGGCTGGCCATGCTTTCCACCTGGCTACCCTTACCCAGGCCAACAGCTCTGCACCCCCCGCAGCAACTTGCCCAACCCACCCCCCTGCTTCTCCTTCACCCAAATCCAGATAGCTGATGTTCAAAATCTGGATCCCTACAAATCAGCTGGGCTAGACAATATGGACCCTATCTTTCAAAAATTACCTGCTGAAATTGTTGCAGCCCCTATTACTAGCCTTTTCAACCTGTCTTTCGTATCTTCTGAGATCCCCAAAGATAGGAAAGCTTCCACTGTCATCCCCCTCTTAAAAGGAGACACTTTAGACCCAAACTGTTACAGACCTATATCCATCCTGCCCTGCCTTTCTAAAGTCTTCGAAAGCCAAGTTAACAAACAAATCACCGACCATTTCGAATCCCACTGTACCTTCTTCACTATGCAATCTGGTTTACGAGCTGCTCATGGGTGCACCTCAGCTACACTCAAGGTCCTAAACGATATCATAACCGCCATAGATAAATGACAGTACTGTGCAGCCGTTTTCATCGACCTGGCCAAGGCTTTCGACTCTGTCAATTACTGCATTCTTTTCGGCAGACTCAATAGCCTTGGTTTCTCAAATGACTGCCTCGCCTGGTTTACCAACTACTTCTCAGATAGAGTTCAGTGTGTCAAATCGGAGTGCCTGTTGTCCGGACCTCTAGCAGTCTCTATGGGTTCAATTCTCGGGCCTACTCTTTTCTCTGAATATATCAATTATGTCGCTCTTGCTGCTGGTGATTCTCTGACCGGGGGTGTCCTCGGATGGGGCCACAGTGTCTCCTGACCCCTCCTGTCTCAGCCTCCAGTATTTATGCTGCAGTAGTTTGTTTCGGGGGGCTAGGGTCAGTTTGTTATATCTGGAGTACTTCTCCTGTCCTATTCGGTGTCCTGTGTGAATTTAAGTGTGCTCTCTCTAATTCTCTCTTTCTCTCTTTCTTTCTCTCTCTCGGAGGACCTGAGCCCTAGGACCATGCCTCAGGACTACCTGACATGATGACTCCTTGCTGTCCCCTGTCCACCTGGCCGTGCTGCTGCTCCAGTTTCAACTGTCCTGCCTTATTATTATTGGACCATGTTGGTCATTTATGAACATTTGAACATCTTGGCCATGTTCTGTTATAATCTCCACCCGGCACAGCCCGAAGAGGACTGGCCACCCCACATAGCCTGGTTCCTCTCTAGGTTTCTTCCTAGGTTTTGGCCTTTCTAGGGAGTTTTTCCTAGCCACCGTGCTTCTACACCTGCATTGCTTGCTGTTTGGGGTTTTAGGCTGGGTTTCTGTACAGCACTTTGAGATATCAGCGGATGTACGAAGGGCTATATAAATACATTTGATTTGATCCAGATGATTTGATCCGCAGATGACACCATTCTGTATACATTTGGCCCTTTCTTGGCCACTGTGTTAACAAACCACCAAATGAGCTTCATACAACACTCCTTCCGTGGCCTTCAACTGCTCTTAAATGCTAGTAAAACTAAATGCATTCTCTTCAACCGATTGCTGCATGCACCTGCCCACCCGCCTAGCATCACTACTCTGGACGGTTCTGACTTAGAATATGTGGACAACTACAAATACCTAGGTGTCTGGTTAGACTATAAACTCTCCTTCCAGGCTCACATTAAGCATCTCCAATCCAAAATTAAATCTAGAATTGGCATCCTATTTCGCAACAAAGCATCCTTCACTCATGCTGCCAAACATGCCCTCGTAAAACTGACTATCCTACTTATTAATCTCATATGTATATGTATATACTGTACTCTATATCATCTACTGCATCTTTATGTAATACATGTATCAC
Source organism: Oncorhynchus nerka (assembly GCF_034236695.1). Classification (NCBI taxonomy): domain Eukaryota; kingdom Metazoa; phylum Chordata; class Actinopteri; order Salmoniformes; family Salmonidae; genus Oncorhynchus; species Oncorhynchus nerka. Next base: position 8,930,104 of record NC_088414.1, on the reverse strand, counting down.
TAGCCACTTTAACTATGCCACTTTGTTTACATACTCATCTCATATGTATATACTGCACTCAATACCATCTACTGTATCTTGCCTATGCCGCTCTGTACCATCACTCACTCATATATCTTTATGTACATATTCTTATCCCCTTACACTTGTGTCTATAAGGTAGTAGTTTTGGAATTGTTAGCTAGATTACTTGTTGGTTATTACTGCATTGTCGGAACTAGAAGCACAAGCATTTCGCTACACTCGCATTAACATCTGCTAACCATGTGTATGTGACAAATAAAATTTGATTTGATTTGATCCTTGCCTTCGGCAATGTCATTTACAAAATAGCCTCCAACACTCTACTCAGCAAATTGGATGTAGTCTATCACAGTTCCATCTGTTTTGTCACCAAAGCCCCATATACTACCCACCACCGCAACCTGCATGCTCTCGTTGGCTGACCCTCACTACATATTCATCGCCAAACCCACTGGCTCCTGGTCATCTATAAGTCTTTGCTAGGTAAATCCCCGCCTTATCTCAGCTCACTGGTCTCCATAGCAACACCCACCTGTAGCACACGTTCCTGCAGGTATATTTCACTTGTCATCCCCAAAGACCAAAGCCATCTCCTTTGGCCTCCTTTCCTTCCATTTCTCTGCTGCCAATGACTGTAACGAATTGCAACAATCACTGAAGCTGGAGACTTATATATCCCTCATTAACTTTAAGCATCAGCTGTCAGAGCAGCTTACCAATCACTGTACCTGTACACAGCCCATCTGTAAATAGCACACCCAACTACCTCATCCCCATATTGTTATTTATCCTCTTGCTCTTTTGCACCCCAGTATCTCTACTTGCACATCATCATCTGCACATCCATCCCTCCAGTGTTAATGCTAAATTGTAATTATTTCACTACTATGGCCTATTTATTGCCTTACCTCCCTACTCTTCTACATTTGCACACACTGTACATAGATGTTTGTATTGTGTTATTGGCTATACGTTTGATGATGTGTAAGTCTGTGTTGTTGTTTTTGTCGCATTGCTTTGCTTTATCTTGGCCAGGTTGCAGTTGTAAATGAGAACTTGTTCTCAACTGGCCTACCTGGTTGAATAAAGGTGAAATAAATAAAATGTTAAAAAAATTGATTGTAAGGATAAAGATGTATTTAAGCTCTAAATAATCATCCATCCAAAACAGTAAACATTCACTGATAATAACCATTGATAGAATGTGACATCAACCATTTATGAGCATGTAGTGCCCTATCCTTCCAAAAAGAAGCCTGTCTCCCACAATGCTTTAGTTCCGACTTCATGTTGCAGTTGGTGAGGGGCAAATGCAGAAATTTCCAGTTGACTGCAGTCAAGCGTTAATTACCTTTGATCACATGGTTGTTGTAAAGGTCATGCAGTCGACATGTCATCGCAAATCTGACCTATACCCATAATGCAACACACTTTGAAAGGCGGTGACCAACGTTGGTCAACGTCTTGACAAACGTGATCTGCTCGAACGCGCCCAATATTGTTTCTAGATCAGTCAGTCAGAATTTAATGTCACGGTTTGGATGCTCTCGAACACGCCCATTGATTTGACCCAGAGGAAGAAATTTGGTTGGACTCCTTTACACTAGATGTCGCTGTGAAATTTCTAACCAACTTTTTCGATAAACAACTTCCTGTTCCCAGACCGAGATACAACGCGGAGACCACTTTTGTAATTTGATTTTGCTAGTTACTTTTCTTTTGTAGTTGCTTTGTTATTTCAAACCCAAGAATGAAATACAGCTAAAGTAATCCCCGTAATGTTGAGCATTTTGTTTGGTTGGGGGATGCTTTTGCTGTTGGCAAACTCTTGAGTACTGTTTGCTAACGTTAGCTAGCCAGAGTAGCTAGCTAGGCTATGTCAACGTGCTCTTGTGTAGGAAGGCAGCGCGAACTCTCAATATTTTGTCAATGCATCTTTATCCATTTGATTTACTGATTAAGGACTTGGCTATTGTTGGTCAGCAAATTGCTAGGTATAATAGTTTTACACTTTGCCTCATTAATTATAGCGATTGAGGTGGTTGGCGATCAAGTTCTCATTCATTAATCTGCGCATGTCTTGACTATTCCAGGCCAGTATCTTTGTGGTAAACAGTGGGACTATACATAAGGACCAGAGATGTCCGACGATGAAGAAGCTCCGCTGGTGAAGAAGACCAGGATCTTCTATGGCAGTTTGGAGGAGAAGGAGAGGGAGAGGCTGGGACGAGAGGCTTCTGGGTCAGGCAAAGATTCTGTCAAAGCAGGAATCGAGGCTGGCAACATTAACATCTCCAGTGGTTAGTATACCAAACACAAATCTGTATTTGAAAAGAGTTATGAAGAGTTTGTTGAGGTATCATCTAAGTTCTCCTCTCCCCTCAAGGCGAGTCCCTTGAGCTTGAGGAACGTGTGACTGAGCGCCAGTCTGAGGTATTGGCTGACTTTGAACGCAGAAAGAGAGCGAGACAAATCACAGTATCCACAGATGATGCAGAGGTCAAAGCCTGCTTACGGGCCCTCAGGGAACCAATCACACTGTTTGGGGAGGGGCCTGCTGAGAGACGAGAGAGGTGAGGGACACCAGCATGGCTCTGTCAACCCCTTCTAATATTTGAATGTGTGAATCAACAATTAGATAACAATCCACACGTCTGTGACCCTTTGATGCTTTTACAACATGTTTAACCTGCCAATTAAAACAGCCGTTTTGAGGAATTGCCTTAATGCTTTAACACACTGTATCGCTAGTTATATTTCACTTGCATTATGTCCACCTTTTTAATCTTTGCTCATAATCTCTCTTCCCCTCCCGCTCAATTTTTACTTGATCTCTTTTCTAGGCTAAGGAATATCCTCTCTGTAGTGGGTCCAGATGCATTGAAGAAATCGAAGAAGGACGATGAGAAATCCAAACGCTCCCAAGAGGAGGTGTGATATGTGGCTCGACTCTCCTATATCTTTCTCTCACTACTACAGTCCATATTCATTCAATATGGAGACACGCGTTTGAGGTCTTCTCCTGTTCCCCTCTTTCAGTGTCAGCAGACATGGTACCATGAAGGGCCGACCACTCTTAAGGAGGCAAGGCTTTGGTTGGCCAGATACTCTCTGCCCAGGTACAGCTTGATTCTAATGTTGGACCATAGTTACCATGATGACAATGATAGTTTCAAAGGTTGTTTAGCAGCAAAATCATATTAATAAAAAATGTGCACGTTGTCTCAACAGGGCTGTGAAAAGGTTGGAAGATGCCAGAGCTCACAGGGAGATCCCAGAATCTACACGGACAGTCAGGACGCAAGAACTTCACAAGACGCTCAGGGTACGTCCTCCATCAGTCTCCAAAAGCATTTGTCTTGTTTGTGAAAAACAGTTGTAGAATGACATTTTCTCTGTCTATCCAGAACCTGAATAACTTCTGCAGTCAGATCGGTGACGACAGGCCTATATCCTTTTGCCAGTTCAGCCCCAACTCCAAAATGCTGGTGACTGCATCTTGGTGAGTCCCTTCTCTCACTCCTCTCAGTGCACCGCACAGGCAGCAGTGAGCATGATTTTTTTATTATTATTTTTATTTTATTTTTTTTACCTTTTATTTTACTAGGCAAGTCAGTTAAGAACAAATTCTTATTTTCAATGACGGCCTAGGAACAGTGGGTTAACTGCCTGTTCAGGGGCAGAACGACAGATTTGTACCTTGTCAGCTCGGGGATTTGAACTTGCAACCTTTCGGTTACTAGTCCAACGCTCTAACCACTAGGCTACCCATGCACACAATAGTACGATTATTGTGGATAGTCAGATTAATATAACCGTTTGTTTGAAATGTTTACGTACTTCTCCAAACTCACTGTAACTCGCGCACAAGAGGGAGGCTTGCGCTACCGGTGCAGGCACAGATCAGATACTCCGTTGGACAGCTGATTTTATCAAAGCTGTGTACATGTCCTAATAATTCTAAAGATAGTTCAGAAAACCGTTTAATATCAAATTATTAGTGTGCATGTAAATGTACTGTTTGACTTTGGGTGTTTTTTGTATTTGAAATGTTGCTGTCAATAAAGGTATTTGTGACACTTCCTAATCTCTTCCTGACTTGTTTTTTTCTCTAGGAGTGGCCTGTGTAAACTGTGGAATGTTCCTGACTGTACCCTTGTCCGTACCCTTCGAGGTAAGAACAGTCTCTTATTTTCCCCTTTCTTATCCCTTTGCAATTACTCTTTGCTTGGGCTACTGTAGTCATAATAATTGTAAGTATTTCCAACCCCAATACTTCCTTATCATTCTCTTTCCCTTCTCACAGGCCACAATACCCACGTCGGGGCCATCTGTTTTCATCCTCAGGCCACTCTGACTCTGGAGGACTCTGATGTTAACATGGCCTCCTGTGCTGCCGACGGCTCCGTCAAACTCTGGAGTCTGGACAGGTCTGCTCCGATTGCTGTGTTTCTGTCTTTATTCCCGTCTGTCAAATAAGGGAGGCTACCAAATATTATTCAGGCAAAAATGGGTGAGGGGTCGACCAAGAGCAGTGTAGCTTTTTCCCCCAAATGTTCCTCGGGTATCATCATAAACAGTAGCTGAGGTTGTGGAGTGCGCTGCTGAAATGTGGCCATTTAAAAAAAAAAGAAGGGGGGAAAGCATGTTGATGTGTTGTAACCGTGGTAACCCCTCTCTTTACAGTGATGTGCCTGTCGCTGACATCGAGGGCCACTCCATGAGGGTGGCGAGAGTAGCCTGGCATCCCTCTGGAAGGTTCCTGGGCACCACCTGGTGGGTGAATTTAATCCCTAGCATTATTTAACCCGGCAACGCCAGTTGAGAACTTCTATCGTTTTTAGAACGGCCCATCCAGGCAATACAATAAAAACAAACACTTGCCTCCACCATAGATAAATTGTACTAGTGCCAGACTGGCATTGTTCAAATGGAATCTAAAGTGAGGCTTAATCCTCTCTCCCTGGCAGCTATGATAATTCGTGGAGGCTGTGGGACCTGGAAGCCCAGGAGGAGATCCTGCACCAAGAGGGACACAGTAAAGGAGTCCATGACATGCAATTCCACCCTGATGGCTCTCTGGCAGCTACTGGGTAAGATCTCACGGGATATGCTATGAAAGTCAATGTCGGTTGTCAATATTTGTTCACACTACATCATTATTGGAGAGACCGTTGAAGATATCTCTGAAACTTTATTATTATTATTGTGTTCTCTTTTGCTTGTCTCTAAACATTCTGTTGCAATGTATGTTTCCAGTAAATCTAGCACTGTTGTAGAGTAATACCCCGTTATGTCTACAACAAATCTTGGCTTCAGATAACCGGGATCTCAGTGTCCTCCCCGAAACGAAAATACTATCTAGAAAACTGCCAAAAGAACCCGTAATTTAAGTGCTGTCATGTCAAAGAGCAGATCTAGATTAGCCTAATTAAAGGGGATGGTTGCTATAGTAAAACAATGGTTGGATTCAGCAGTCTGTTTTAATGAAGGCCAGTAGATGTCCACCCAGTTATCTCAATTAGAGGTTTGGCAGAACAAGAGCCTCTGCGGCTGGCTTGGTCTGAAACATACAGGGATGTTCCCTTCATGTCCCCTAATGATAACATGCTTCCTTACACCCACACACACACTACTCTTTCAGTGCATATTTTTTCTGAACAATTTGGAGGACTGAGAAGGTTTAGCAGCTTGTTATAACTGGTTATAACCTCCTAAATGAACATAAGTCAGATGCGACAAACCGGCTACATGTGACACATTAGAGCTGGCGTTGTGTTTGTGTACAGATCCATCTTATTGTTTGTTGTAAAGCATCTTGACTGGTGCAATTCAGCACAGAATAATTTACAGTAGAAAGAATTACAGATCTCTACTTACCCCTCATCAGCAGTGCTGTTGGCTGAATCCTAGTTTGCCACAGTACACAGTATTCATCTCTTTTCTCAGGGGTCTGGATTCATTTGGCCGTATTTGGGACCTTCGGACCGGGCGCTGTGTGATGTTCCTGGAGGGCCACCTCAAAGAGATCTACAGCATCGACTTCTCTCCCAACGGGTAAATGACATGGAAGATACTGTGTTATTCATATCTTATGGATCGGGCCAGATATTCCTCAACGTATGATCTAGAACTACAGCCTGAAAAACTCCTGGCCCTACTTATTGATGATGATAAGCCGGAGTGTGTTTATAGGTCCACTAATGAAACCATCTTCTCCGTTTAGCTACCACGCAGCAACAGGAAGTGGGGATAACACCTGTAAGGTGTGGGACCTGCGTCGCAGGAAGTGCATCTACACCATCCCCTCCCATCAGAACCTGGTGTCCTCTGTCAAATTCCAGCGTGAGTTTCTCCAGGCCCCAGAGACCTCCTTTTTAATATTTAATCAAGCAATTGAGTAATCACAGGGTTCACAGTTGTCAGTCACTGTGACAGATTTTCAGGTTTAAAACGCCTACAACTGGTTAGAAAGTATGAGGAAATGAGAATGGACCTAAATATTTTCAAATAGCTGCCGTTTTTCTGGCCCGCAAATCCAATTTTGTCCAATAAATCGGACATGAAAACATCTGTGCTGCCCTATGTTGAATTGTGAAATCCTAAATGTGGTCCTCAAGCCAAAAACTTTTGAAATGGACTTTAGTTTGTCATGGGATTTTTTTTTGGGGGGGGGTTAACCCCTGTAATCAGCTCAGTCTATTTTATACACTTTTGGAGGACTGAGAAGGTTTAGCAGCTTGTTCTGTGTTGTTATAACTGGTTATAACCTCCTAAATGGAAAATAAGGCGAATGCAACAACCGGCTCTGAGACACTTAAGAACTGATGTTGTGTTTGTGAACATAATTTTGGAGTAGTAATACCACTGTTTTGAACCTTTAAAAAAAAGTCTAACTGGATTTATAAAAATAAATGGTTTGTTGCAATATTTCTGTGCTTACATTTCCCTCCATCAATCTCCCTCTCTTAGCCAATAACGGTCACTTCCTCCTGACTGGGGCCTATGACAACACAGCCAAGGTGTGGACCCACCCGGGCTGGTCCCCCCTGAAGACCCTGGCGGGCCACGAGGGAAAGGTGATGGGCGTGGACATGTCCCCTGACGGACAGCTCATCGCCACCTGCTCCTACGACCGCACCTTCAAGCTCTGGATGTCAGAATGAGGAGGGGAGGGAGGACAACCCGTAGAAATAGAATGACATTCTATGTTACATTCTATTTCTATGGCAATACCTGACTGTCATTCCATTCAAGTAGAAGAATGTGGAAACATTTTGCAGATCTTGGTAACTTCTCGATTGATGGATTAATCTGAACATCCTAAATATTTGGAATTTGTCTTATTGACACTTAGTAGATTGTTTGATTTATTATTGAACAACATTTGAGGCTATTAATGTCTACAACTTTGAAGCTGTGGGTATACTTTGTCCTTTCTCCCAGATATTTTTTGTCTGTTAATAACATTGTTTTAGGTGATTTTAAACACGAGTCATTTGGTGTCAGAAGTTGATCCAATTGCTTTTTTTTTTTTTTTTAATAAAAACCAAACTCCATAATATCTTTCATTATTTTACACTTGCACATTACAAAATGGTTATATATATTCATTAAACACACTTACAAATGGTACTATAACTCAACAAGGTGTGCATATAATGATTAAACAGTTGACTGTCCCACAAGGTACCAATAGCCCATATGTCCTGTTGCCTATTTGAAAAGAGGCAGCAGAGGATTTTTGGGGGTTGTAGGCAAGCTCAAAACTGAGGTCCTTATCAAGCATCCCTTTTTGAGCTCTGAAACATTTTTCTATGAGTCTTCAAATCAAAGTATCTTTGTAAAACGATAGACTCGATGTTGTCCCCCGCACAACTTTGTCTCCTGACCACTGTTTTTCTCAGTGTAATCACACACACAACTAGGGCCTGGTGTCTGTCCTGGTCAGGTCAAGGCAGACAGGCGTTAGGTATTTTCCACTTTGTAGTATTGGAAGCCCAGGTGTTTCTATAATCAGCTGCAGGAGGTACTGTAATGGGAATTCTTGGCCAGATGCTTTAACCAACTCCTGTCATTCATACATGCCTGAGCAACCTAGCAGCACCACCAGCAGCAGAAGGAGCACCTACAGCAGGGGCTCCTATGGAAGCGGGGCTCAGCCAATCCACCATGGTTCCAGGTGGCCTGAGGCTGCTCTATGATGGACTGCTTCCCAAAAGAGGGCTTGTGCTCCAGCTGGGTGCCTAGCTCTCTTCTTTCCTGCCGTGAGCAAGACCTCTGGTTTTCCATCTCTGCCTTGACCCCTAAGAAGGCTACTAGGTCCAGGTCCAGGGCTGTAGCGCCCCCGCGTGGGAGGGGGGTGTTCTGCCGACACTGTGGACAGGGGATCCACATCTGCTAAGAGTAGAAGAGAGGGCAGGGTAAGGGTTGTTACTTGGGATATGTCGGTGTCAAACTGAACATAACTCTTTGGTTTTCTAAGTGGTCTGACTGTTGTGCTCAATACAGTCTCTCTTTAGAAAAGTACAGTTGAAGTCGGAAGTTTACATACACCTTAGCTAAATATATTTAAACTCAGTTTTTCACAAATCCTGACATTTAATCCTAGTACAAAAATCCCTGTTTTAGGTCAGTTAGGATCACCACTTTATTTTAAGAATGTGAAATGTCAGAATAATAGTAGAGTGAGTTCAGCTTTTATTTCTTTCATCACATTCCAGGGGGGTCAGAAGTTTACATACACTCAATTAGTATTTGGAAGCATTGCCTTTATATTGTTCAACTTGGTTCAAATGATTCAGGTAGCCTTCCACAAGCTTCCCACAATAAGTTGGGTGAATTTTAGCCCATTCCTCCTGACAGAGCTGGTGTAACGGAGTCAGGTTTGTAGGCCTCCTTGCTCGCACACGCTTTTTCAGTTCTGCCAACACATTTTCTATAGGATTGAGGTCGGGGCTTTGTGATGGCCACTCCAATAGCTTGACTTTGTTGTCCTTAAGCCATTTTGCCACAACATTGGAAGTATGCTTGGGGTCATTGACCATTTGGAAGACTCATTTGAAACCAAGCTTTAACTTCCTGACTGTCTTGAGATGTTGCTTCAATATATCCACAATTTTCCTCCTTATGAAGCCATCTATTTTCGCCAGTCCCTCCTGCAGCAAAGAACCCCCACAACATGATGCTGCCACCCCCATGCTTCACGGTTGGGATGGTGTTCTTCGGCTTGCAAGCCTCCCCCTTTTTCCTCCAAACATAATGGTCATTATGGCTAAACAGTTCTATTTTTGTTTTATCAGACCAGAGAACATTTCTCCAAAAAGTACAATCTTTGTTCCCATGTGCAGTTGCAAACCGTAGTCTGGCCTTTTTATGGCGGTTTTGGAGCAATGGCTTCTTCCTTGCTGAGCAGCCTTTCAGGTTATGTCGATATAGGACTTGTTTTACTGTGGATATAGATACTTTTGTACCTCTTCCTCCAGCATCTTCACAAAGTCCTTTGCTGTTGTTCTGGGATTGAATTGCACTGTCGCACTAAAGTACGTTCATCTCTCAGAGACAGAACGAGTCTCCTTCCTGAGATGTATGACGGCTGTGTGGTCCCATGGTGTTTATACTTGCGTACTATTGTTTATACAGATGAACGTGGTAGATTCATGTGTTTGGAAATTGCTCCCAAGGATGAACCAGACATGTGGAGGTCTCCTATTTTTTTCTGAGGTCTTGGCTGATTTCTATTGATTTTCCCATGATGTCAAGCAAAGAGGCACTGAGTTTGAAGGTAGGCCTTGAAATACATCCACAGGTACACCTCCAATTGACTCAAATTATGTCAATTAGCCTATCAGAAGCTTCTAAAGCCATGACATCATTTTCTGGAATTTTCCAAGCTGTTTAAGGCACAGTCAATTTAGTGACCCACTGGAATTGTGATAAGTGAAATAATCTGTCTGTAAACCGATCGCTTTGGAAAACTTACTTGTGTCATACAAAAAGTAGATGTCCTAACCGACTTGCCAAAACTATAGTTTGTTAACAAGAACTTTGTGGAGGGGTTGAAAAATGAGTTTTAATGACTCCAACCTAAGTGTATGTAAACTTCCGACTTCAACTGTATCTTGATGCAATCCATTGCTCTGCAGCTTTGGTCATCTTCAAATTAGTTTGAGATGATGCGTATTGGCTGATCTTCAACAAATTAGTGTTCCTTTTCATGAAGAGAACAGGTGAGCTATAGTTTGACAAATTACTGCACGTTTTGGGGTAAAGGCCCAGTCTGTTTGAACTAGTCTGGAACTGGTCCAAAAATAGTGAATATCTATCAAACATCTTTTACAGTTTAACTAGCGTAGCCTAGTCCATTGAGATAGACTCACACAGAGGCAGGATCTATGGTGGGACCGGTGTCGTGACAGTCAGTCAGACCCACCTGTTCATTGAGGATGGTGTCGAGGCGTCTCAGGCAGGCCTGGCAGAAGGTGTGGCTGCAGTAGAGCTTGCGTGGCAGCCTCTCAGTCAGGTTGAAGGCACAGTAGCAGATGATACAGTCCAGTTTACGGCTGTCTCTGGATGGCTGAACTCCTCCGGCCTCCACACCACCCTCTACTGGGGGATCTTCTCGGGCCCCTAGGTCAGGGGCCTCTGCTGGGTCCTCTGGGGCAGGAAAGTCTGGGGCATCAGGAACTGGGGCTTCCTCCCCGTCCATCCTGTACAGGAGAACAGATTATGAATGGGTGCTTATTGCTATGGCCCAGAGTTTTTCCTGGTTAGGTTGGATTCTCAAGAAAAACTCAGGGCCCTTTAGTGACACTACTACTACTACTACTTTACAGTTAACATTTCAGATAATCAAACACACACGCAACCAAATTACTGAAGTAAACGGTTACAGTTGATCAATACAAAAACAGAGGAATTGAATTGCTAGTAAATTTAGACTCAAGGAAAGGATTTGAGACCCAAATGTTTGCTGTTAGCTGTGAACTTCCCATTACGATCTCTGCCCGTTCAGCCAGTTGTGGGACGATACAACAGGCTGGTTGTAAGCAGAGACACAGATATCCATTCACTGGCTGGAACTACGTCACCGAATAGGGGAGATGGTTATCCTGATGTGCTCGGTGGTTCTCCCTTTCTGCCGTGTCTGCATCGAATACTCCATTGAAATGGTCCCTACTATTTAAAGTATTTTTTAAACTCCTAGCTAACAATCTGTTGGAAATGTATTCAATACATTTGGACATCGACTCGGTGAGGGGAAAAAAAATGTGTCAGGAACATCGAATGTGTCAGTCTCACTCAGATCTTCTTCACTACCCGCTGATAGAAAACTGGCCTCAACCCAAAAGCATGGGTAACAGAACTGAAAAAAAGGGGGAAAAAACATTACATACCTTCTAGTTTGTCCTCCAAACCCCCTGAAGGTCCTTGGTAGTTCTCTGGAGTCCTGCCATGGCTTCTGTTTTCAAAGCAACCTTCCCAGGACTAGTCCAGTATAGTATTCCTTTACTCTTTCCCACTATGACAAACTAATGCTGCACTACTGATGTACATTATAGGATCAGATAGTAGAGAGAGAACCTTTATTACCTAGTCCCCGTGGATCCCGAGCACAGCCCACTGGGGGGTACGTCCTCCCTTCATCTCCCCCTGCTGCTCTGCTCTTCCACAGAAACTGCTCTCCTCTCTAATGAAGGGCAAACAATGTGAGCCTGCAGCAGGTCATCAGGCCCTTTAATATTTCAGGCCGCCCTTCCATGTGAACACCCACTCGTAGGCCTGTCAATGGAGCGTGTTACATATTAAAGAGGCCACAGAGAACAGTGGGGTTCTCCAGGGGGAGAGCGGCTCCGATGGGACGGCCCCTCTGCTTCTCTGCCCTAGCATGTATGCAATCAAGCGCACATTGGCACAGGTGTGCATGAGAACACGTGTGTGTGCTAACAACACATACTGCACTGCGAGCAAACAGGCGTAAATGTGCACACAACACACACACACACACACACACACACACACACACACACACACACACACACACACACACACACACACACACACACACACACACACACACACACACACACACACACACACACACACACACACACACACACACACACACACACACACACACACACACACACACACACACACACACACACACACACACACACACACACACACACACACACACACACACACACACACACACACACACACACACACACACACACACACACACACACACACACACACACACACACACACACACACACACACACACACACACACACACACACACACACACACACACACACACACACACACACACACACACACACACACACACACACACACACACACACACACACACACACACACACACACACACACACACACACACACACACACACACACACACACACACACACACACACACACACACACACACACACACACACACACACACACACACACACACACACACACACACACACACACACACACACACACACACACACACACACACACACACACACACACACACACACACACACACACACACACACACACACACACACACACACACACACACACACACACACACACACACACACACACACACACACACACACACACACACACACACACACACACACACACACACACACACACACACACACACACACACACACACACACACACACACACACACACACACACACACACACACACACACACACACACACACACACACACACACACACACACACACACACACACACACACACACACACACACACACACACGGTTGTGTCATTCCCCCCTTTTCCACCTCCTACTTCTTGTTGTGAGTATCCCAACAGTCTGACCAGCTGAAAGGCGAGCCAGGCTCACATTCCTGTATGGAGGGAGCAGGCAGCCGATCAGCTTACACTGGCAACAATAGACCAGCAGGAACCCTACACTCTCGATCCACCAGCACTCACAGGAGCCAGTTGCCAGCACAGTGGGTTGGCCAGCTGAGTCCATAAGAACTAGTCACCCAGGGCCATAAAGCAAAAATACTGCAGGTATCCTAAAGTAACCTTTACAATGTGACATTGCCTTGTCCAGGCTGAAAATGACCCTAGTCTCTTCTCCCAGCAAGCCACATTCAGTTCTGAAGAGACTGGATAAGCGAAAGCAATTATATGGCGATGGGCTTCATAGAACTTACACCTATCCAGTTCCTAGGGATCTGAAAACACCAGTGTCACGAACAAGGTTACCCTTCCTTAGGTTACCCTCTTGTCTATGCTGTAAACTCCCTTGTCTATGTTGTAAACTCTAGGTTTGTTCATAAACATGTACAATATAGACATGTATGTTAGTACAAAGCATTGTTTACTTGCAGGCTTGAGGAACGTTTTAAATGGTCTGTCATGAAGAAAAGAAAACGGTGCTTGATATGTTGGTGTTCAGACACTAGATGGTAGCAGAGATTAGCTAGACAGCCAGAGATATACATTTCAAGCCAACTCCACAGCATGTTCAGGGTTGTCGGCGATGAGTAAAGGATGAAATCAGCTGATTCTTATCTTAATAACCTTCAGAAGATTCCCCTGTCCCTCTGAACTTCTGTAAAGTTGCAGTTCTCACCAAGTTATCCCAGAGAGTAAATTGTAGGTAGTTTACTGTAGGTTATTGTAGTAGATTCAATTGGGATTTGTATTTATTTATAGCAGAACAGTCTTTCATACAACAGAGATATTATTAATTTCCACCATATACTGTCTCCTATGTGATGGAAATACATTGTGCTTGATTTTTAATAGATATGTTCAATTAAGCCTCTGTTCAATCCTACAAAGTAATAGCCTGATAGCACTGTTAATGTTTGATAGACAGTCACCTCCAAAATGATTGGCACCCTTGATAAAGATGAGCAAAACTGTATAAATAAATAATACAAATACTGAGCTATATTTTATGCTGAATTTTATTTTATACTAATACAATTGATAGGTGTAAAAAGTAGGTGTAAAAAGTATTGGCACCCCTGTTTTCAATACTCTAGCATCCTCCCCTTTCAAGGATAAAGGCAATGAACCTTTTTCTAAACTGTATTTTTTTCTAGATTGGAGAGGGATCTTAGTCAAGTCGTTCGTACAGAATCTTCCCAGATCCTTGATATCCTTCAGTCTGCGTTCATGGACTGCCCTCTTCAATTCAAACTACTGGTTTTCATCGTGTTACTGTTGTTTGTGAGATAGCGTTGCAAAATGTTGATTTTGTGGTCAATTAACCATTTATTTGTGGATTTTGATGTGTGTTTGGGGTTATTGTCTTGTTGAAAGAGCCACTTGGGCCAAGTTTCAGCCTCTTAGTTTCAGGAAATATTCTAAACGTGTGCAAAGCAGCTTTTGTGCTACCATTCTTGATAATTATTGACGCATTTCCAGGCTCCCTTGTCTTGCGAAAATACTATAATCATTGGTTAACAAACAGCTACGTTATTTTCTATCTGTAAATTGTAGATTTACTGTTAATCCATCCGGATTCAGACCTTAACATAGTACGGCTACGGCGCTTGTTGTAAATCACGCGTCAAACTCATTCCACTGAGGGTCGAGTGGGCGGGTTTTCGCATAATTTACTAATTAAGGTCACTAATTAGTAAGGAACTACCCTCACCTGGTCATCTAGGTCTTAATTGAAAGGAAAAACTAAAACCAGCAGACACTAGGCCCTCAATGGAATGAGTTTGACACTTGCCTTAGACGATTGAAATAATTGTGCTGCCATGTTTGTAGACTTGTCAAACGCTTCTGAAACTGTACACCATGTTATTCTGCTGAATAAACTGTCCTCGACAGGGTTGGTTACTGTTTCTTGCCAATGGTTTCATAATTATGTCAATGACAAAAATCAGGCCGTCAAGGTAGCTGTGGTCAAATCTGAGGTCATTGAGTTACATAAAGGGCTGCTCCAAGGTTCGATACTTGGCCAACTACTGTTTGCAATCTATATAAATAACATTGGTAATGCTGTAAAAATATATATCTATATTCATTTGTATGCAGATGATGCAGTGTTGTAGTCCATTGCGCCATCGTTAATCTGATCCCAGATCAATGGTTGGTTGGGCACAACTTCTCCCTCGGTCCACGTCAAACCTTACCCGTCACGATCTCCTGTACTGCACAGCTGAGGGAATGAACGGCAAACAGTCCTCACAAACGTTATTAGGAAAGAACCGACCACGGGTATTTCCAGTGCAGAATGTGTGCTAGTGTCATGGGGAGGAGTGTTTCAGTAGCTGGTGGATTGTATATTGAAACTCGTGTAGATACCAACATTTAAACAGGCTTTACATGAGCACACAAAGGACAAAATGTGAGCTAGTGCTGATTCCCTAATGTAAAACACGTTCATGTATAAATAAAAAAATCCCTATACTGAGAGATTTATACCAACATTGGGTCAGCAAAGAGGAAATGTTCAACTATCTCATTTGTTAATCATTTACCCTTACAAGACCACCCAATTCATTTATTTGCTTATTTGGATCCCAGTTAGCTTTTGCAGAAGCAGCAGCTACTCTTCCTGGGTTCCACAAAACAAAAACATACGCAAGTAAGTGACTTCTTGGTCTCAATAGCTAATAAGGCAGCAAGAGCTTCTGTTTCTGTGAATTGCCAAAAATAAAAACCCAGACTACCATTTCCCCTCTCACGTGAGGTTACTGGAGGCCGTATGTGGGAAGAACAGTCAACTGACTGGCCAAGACCAGTATGACCACCATTTTTGACCACCATTTCTTTCAAATAGGAAACCAGTTGAAATAAAAATGCAGATTTGAAGCATCACAAGTCTTAGCTGATCAGGGTGACCTATGCTGAATCGAATGCAAATGTGAATCGTGACGTCATCTTGAGTCTTACTCCTGCCACAGAATTTGACTGTTCAATCGAGCCACTGCCGATTGGCTTCGGCATCACAGAGATTCATAACATATCCTAGAGGCTGTGTGTGGGTTGCTCTACCAATTTGGTGCCTTTTGAGAAGTGTAACTTGGTAAAAAAAAAAAAAAAAACGTTTGATGTCACCTAATTTAAACCATCTGTCATAAAGAGCACATGGTCAACTTCATAAAAAACTAGTTTTCCCATTTCAAGAGGTAACATTTAAAAAATGACTTGAATAAGTGCCAATTAAGTGCCAAATAAAGTAACAGGTTGCCCATAACAGGGTTGCGATTTCATCTTAAATTAGCCATAAATCCTCTTGTGACAGAGGAAATGGAAGCGTCTTGTGTGCAACAAGGAGGGGCAATTGAATGCAAGCTTCAATTGTTTTTATTTTATTGTTAAAGGTCCAGTGCAGTCAAAACTTTATTTCCACAATATGAGGTTGGAATAATACTGTGAAGTTGTAAAATGCTGCTAATGCCCTTTTAAGTCCATGGTGACATCACAATGAGGTAAAATAGTTAATAGACCAATAAGAAATAGAGTTCCAAACCCATAGAGACCCTATATACAATTATATCTAAACCTCTCTGCCAATAACAGCAAATCTTCATTTTTTTTTCTTTGCTTACCTAGACCTCTCCCTGACAGTCCTAGCAAAATTCTTGCTTGAGAAATTGTCCTAAAAAAATGTTTTTTTTAAACGATTTTAATTGAAAACGCACACAGAAAAGTATTTCATGGTTACCCAGAAGTGATTTGATATTGACCTTGTGAAGATACCATTGGACCTTTACAGCATTTCTAGCCTGTGTATCTATGGGTAAGAGGGTTGACTTGTTATGCTGGACCCGGTCGGTTTTCTACCACAAAACAACAGCAAAAAGCCCAACAAAAAAAAGAGTAGAATCAGCTCACCTGCTTTTACACCAGTTGACTATTACATTTTCAATGTTCGTTTTGAAAATAATATTTAAAAATGAATAGTTTCACCATATTAAAATTAGAGTTCAGTTTGCGTAACTGGGTTGACTCTAAAATGAGGGACAGACATAAATGAAACACTAATCACAAATAATACTCTTCAGAAATGACTTTGTCAAAGCAACAAAATAACTCGAGCTTTACAATGATGTTGAAAATGTAAAACATTTGGGGGTTAAGTGGGTTAAAATCTTCCTAGAAGTCACAGATGGTGCACGGAGAGACATGTCTAAATGCTGAATTTTGGCACTTTAGCAAGTCTTTATTCATATTGAAAATCAGATTTATTGAATTCTCCATGTGGTCTATATTAATATAACAGATTTCAAAAATTCAATATTGGTGCACAATTTCTACTTAAAATATCAAAGGGACGCAAAAGGCACTCATTTCGTGGAACTACCCAGTTACATTGACAGACCTATCCTCTGCACTTTTACATTAAATGTTGGCAAATGTTATCTTTCTGGGTTGTTGTATGTGTACAAGCAAAACAGACTTCCCTTACAGGGACAATAACATTGTATATTATTGTCTTGTTGTGTGATTACTGTGAAATGAAGAGATCTATAATGTATGAGGTTGTGCAAGTCATGAGAAGTACATTGCATTTGGTGGATGTTTTCTGGTGTGTTATTATTTTCTAGCTTTGACCAAACTCTGTTTATACTGTCAACCATCTGTGGGAAGTAGAACAAATACACTTGCCTAACCCTTTTTTTCTCTCTCTCTCTCTGTGTTGCCATGGATACAAATGGTTTTCACTAGCACTTAAAGAACCTATTAATCTTGGTGCCACTGGTAGCTACAGTGCCTGATCTAACAGCATGTACACATAAACATAGAGGACACTGTGAGAGAAATGACATCTTATTATGCAAATGTATATATCTTATTTACACATTGTCAGGACAGCTCTAGGTGGCCCGCAACCGACCAATGATTGGTGTCTTTGAGTCGACTAACTCTCAGATCATCCTTCACTGACTGGGCCCTGTTTACGCCTCCAAGGTGCTCCCTCACACAGGAATACGCACTCAGAGCCTACGTAACAGAGGTTTTTCTTAAAAACTCCACTTTGCGTGTTTCACTCACCTCTTTCTTTGAAAAAGAAAAACTACGTTTGAGATGTGGCATCCACTCGCCTCTCTGCCTCTCAGAACATGGGTGGGTCCATCTGCTCCGTTCCCTGTGATCCCAAGTTTGAAGGATCCCTCGTCTACGATTTACCCAGGTCATCAGGAGTGTTCACCAAGTGAAGATTCACATCAAATTAAATCAAACTTTATTTGCCACATGCACCGAATACAACAAGTCTAGACTTTACCTTGAAATGCTTACTTACAAGCCCTTAACCAACAGTGCAGTTCAAGAAGAAGAAACTATTTACCAAGTAGGCTAAAATAAAAAAGTTATAATAAAAAGTAACACAATAAGAACAACGAGGCTATATACAGGGGGCACCGGTACCAATATCCCCGTCGCCAAATGTGGTGG
Source organism: Oncorhynchus nerka (assembly GCF_034236695.1). Taxonomy (NCBI): domain Eukaryota; kingdom Metazoa; phylum Chordata; class Actinopteri; order Salmoniformes; family Salmonidae; genus Oncorhynchus; species Oncorhynchus nerka. The sequence goes on along the minus strand of NC_088414.1, from coordinate 8,911,640 downwards.
CTAATTTCTTTATTATCAAATGAGGAGAGACAAACTTATCACACAAGTCAGTTATACTTAAACTAAATATTTATTCACTTGTTAATAAGGGAGCAGGTCAATACAACACATAAAGTGAATCGATTGAGCGCTCTACGTTAATGATGGCTGGTCGACGAATTGAGAGGCCCGAGACAAAGGTACAAAGGTCTTTTATAGCCAAGATGCACCCCCTTCAGGCTACATGACAAACAACAGATGTATGGAGTGGGTCACAAGGTTAAGATTAGTATGAAAGATACTGTCTGCTGTGAATTATAAGTATCTCATTGTGTAGAGACCAGGGTCTGGCCCTGGGGTCATCTCTCCCTGGTACCTTATAGAAAAGAAACATTAACTCATGCTCTGGAATGCGGTATCACCCAAAGACATCGTAAATCTTCCAAAGGCCCATCCTCAGTAGAACACACACAGATGAGCGTTTTAACAACCCCTTATTCCATAAAACAACCATTTGATGCAATAACAGCATTGTAACATCATCTTGTAATTTCTCACACAACACTGGCGTAGCTAGCTCGTTGCAGCTGCAACATTTTCTCTCAGCCTCATGGCAAAATGTGTAGTTAGATTAGCAGGAAATGAGCTCTAAAACAGCAACATTTTCTCTCAGATGAATGGCGAAATAGGTTTCGCCTTGCGAAACTGTGCTACGCCACTGATAGAGAACAGAACATTCAATGTTGACCAGACTGAGGGCAGGGGCCTATGGGCAAAGAGCAGGTAGGGCCAGTTATTCCAGTAAGTATCTTGGTGGAGAGACTTGTAAGGCATGCATGTCATAGAAAACAGACACACCAGTGGCCTATCCGGTTCCACTAGCCGGGACCGGGATGTAGATACAGCCATATATAGTATATCCTACTCCAGAACACTTACGTATTAGTCAGGAATCACAACCTCTGATGGAATGTTTGAGCCGGATCAGGTGCATTAATTGTTCTGACACAAGCTTCCGAGCAATGCACTCAAACCTGTTATTGGTACTCTGACAGCTCACTGAAATGAGTTGAGGACCATTAAGGACAGGAATGCATTCTTGTACTCCCACAGACACAGTAGTAAAATGGTCTGTGGCTAACAAGTGGCATAGTTACTGGGTGAACGAAAATGGGGTAGTAAAACTTCATGAATTCAACAAGTCGTGTATTTCAGTCTCCACATAAGTGCAGCATGACATAATGATCATAATTATAATCACCAATAGTGTGAATGAATGGCAGTGGAAGTGCTAGATTCATCTGTAGCTTATTTTGTCTGAGGAGCTGAAAAAAGTCAACGTTTACCCACTGCCTTTATTTACAAGTGTCTACATGCACAAGTGTCTACCTGCTATTTTGAAAACACGAAGCCTCAACTTCCTGCTCTGAGAAGCACAGCAAGTTCAACCTAGACTGGTTCTGTCGCTGCCGTCACCATCCTGTGACTGTTACACCTCAACCTCGTCATGGGTAGAAAGAAGACCGGGGTAACCTTTAACCTATCGGTGTTTGACTGCATCACACACCGGCATGAAAAAGGCCAATATTTGGGTCAAACAATAATTCTATTGGGTCACCTGACCAGGAAAAGCTCTAAAAACTCCTATTAACAACAACACTAATGCAGTTATGTACACTGAACAAATATAGAAACACACCATGCAACAATTCCAAAGATGTTCCTGAGTTACATTTCATATGAGGAAATCAGTCAAATTAAATTCATTAATTAGGCCCTAATCTATGGATTTCACATGACTGGGAATACAGATATACATACATCTGTTGGTCAGAGATACCTTAAAAAAAAAAAGAGGGGCTTGGATCAGAAAACAAGTCCGTATCTGGTGTGACCACCATTTGCCTAATGCTGCAAGACACACCTCCTTCGCATAAAGTTGATCAGACTGTTGACTGTGGCCTGTGGAATGTTGTCCCACTCCTCAACGGCTGCAAAGCTGCCGGATATTGGCGGAAACTGGACCACGCTGTTGAGCACACCGATTCAGAGCATCCCAAACATTTTCAAATGGGTGACAGGCCATGGAAGAATGAGGACATTTTCAGCTTCCTGGAATTGTGTACAGGTCCTTGCGACATGGCCGTGCATTATCATGCTGAAACATGAGGTGATGACGGTAGATGATTGGCACAACAATGGGCCTCAGGATATCGTCATAGTTTCATCAGCTGTCCGGTTGGCTGGTCTCAGACCATCCCGCAGGTGAACAAGCCGGATGTGGAGGTCCTGAGCTGGAGTGGTTACATGCGGTCTGCGGTTGCGAGACCGGGTGGATGTACTGTCAAATTCTCTAAAACTACTTATGGTAGAGAAATTAACATGGCAACAGCTCTGGTGGATATTCCTGCAGTCAGCATGCCAATTGCATGCTCTATCAAAATGTGAGATATCTGTGGCATCTATGTTGTGTGACAAAACTGCACATTTTAGAGTGACCTTTTACTGTTCCCAGCACAAGGTGCTCCTGTGTAATGATCATGCTGTTTAAATCAGCTTCTTGATATGCCACACCTGTCAAGTGGATGCATTATCTTGGCAAGGAGAGATGCTCACTAACAGGGATGTAAACATATTTGTGCACATTTTAGAGCAATGAGGAGCTTTTTGTGCATATGGAACATTTCTGTGATCTTTTATTTCAGCTCATGGAACATGGGACCAATACTTTACATGTTGTGTTTATGTTTCTGTTCAGTGTAGTTTATACCACAGTCCCAATTATCATTCGCATATGCTTTATTTAAAACATTTTATTCCACTTTATCATTATACAAACTCAATCATACATAGTGTCAAACTTTTCTATACATTCCTTTAACCCTGGGTCCTAGTAACCTTTGCTGAGTAGTTGTAGTCCACTGCTGACTGGATAACAAACAAAAAAACAGTTCATGCATTGAAGTTCTAACTCCTACACATGTCATGTAATCCTGTTGGGGGATTAGGGGCTTGAACTAAGAGGGGCTTTTATACATGAGACCAGTTCATGAGGTGACCCTAATAAGCTGTACAAGTTCACCCTCCCAAAAAAATTCGATCAAATTTCTAAAAACGAACAATGCAGAGTAGAGTTTCAGTAATAGTTTCACAAAGCTAAACTATGGGACGTACAGTGGTTGTGTGACTCATACAAACAAGACAGCATGAGCATGGCCATATCGCATTTCAATTCTCATCCAGTCAGGCCTCGCTTTCAACTCTTTATGGTCAGGGGGGACAGTGAGGTACTGTTTACCACACACACAGAGCAAAATTACTGGGGTTTGAGCTGCGGCTGCGGGGGCCTGTGGCCTGGTTTCCTGGGACCCAGTTGCACAAAGGCAGCATTGTAAACCAGCCCAGCAGATGGATCAGCAGGACGGAGTGGTGTGTTATGGTGTGGTATGGGAAGACTGGACTCAGTAAGGCCCATAGAAACGAACCCAGCCTCTGAGCTAGCTGCCCCTCCTCTAGATCCACCTCTCTGGTTCGGTCAGGTCTGTCCATGACAAATCAAAAAAGGCCTAGCATGTCATATTTTGTGACGGGTTGGTTTGACAGAGGAAGTAAAAGGTTGTTGCATATTAATTCCTTGACATGTGTACTGTAGCATTTGACTTACTCTCTACCACTCCCTGAACACTGGCTAGTTGCATCATCCACCCAAGTGGCCTTTTTTGACGTCATTTCAAACACTGACAGATAAACAAATCTAATAAGGCATGAAGACATTAGGGTATAAATATTTAACAAAAAAACCCATAGCTAAATATAGCACAGTCTTGTCGACTAGAAGAAAAACAAGCAAGCATACAAAGTTGTAAGTGAAAGGCTTATGTAAAACACTTCTGTTTCAAAGGAAGATTCTGCCATAGTGGCTGAGTGCATCTTGCATCCAATCTCAATAAGAATCCCTTTGGAAATTGCATAACATTTAAATGATACCACTGATGAATCCTTCAAAACTATACGTTTCACCAGTAATGGCTTTGGCTTTTAATCCAGCTGGTAACACCAGGTTCGACAGTGTCTTCCGACAGTGTCCCTTGATTGTCTTAGTTCATATACCCTGAACCTTTGTAGCCGGGTGTTGTTTGACAGTTTCCTGATCTGGGTGGAAGTTGCCAGTTCACTTCCTTCGGCAGCGCAGGCAGCAGGCCCGAGAGCGACCCACCTCCTCTTCCTTGTCTTCCTGCACTGTGTAGGAGGACTGGCCGTTGTAGCGCGAGGGGTTTGAGGCGTCACCATCCCCATCCTTGGTAACGTCTGAGGGGGCTTGCGACTCCTCATTGGGTTTGAAGGCACCGTACGGGTTGAGGGAAGAGTTGCGGTTGCTGTAGGTACTTTCCAGGGCCATGGGGTTGATGATGATCGTGCTGTCCTCTGCAGAACGTAGCTTGGCCCGAGGGATGGTCACTTCTCCATAAGAGCTGCCCAGAGACAGATTCATGATGGCTGGTTAAAGGCGGCTGAGAGGACGAAACACAGGTAGATAGGGTCTGTGACTGTCAATGTCAGATCTCAGACACGGTATATTGAGGCTCTTTTCTGAACATTAAGCTTTGCTGTCACCAGTTGTTCTGGTTTCCTCTGGTGACTTGAACTGGCCTTCCAAGAATAGTCCTGTAAAAGACAGATTGAAAAAACAACTGTATAGTTATAAAGAGAATTCTGAAACTACAAAAGCTCTGGTTTTGTTCTGCTTGACATTTGAGAAATTTGGGGAAGAGGAGTATCACAGAATAAAATAAAAAACATTTTCAGTCCCTCTGCTTCATAATGTTCCTGTATATTCCTGATCCAAACAAAGCTCACTGTAGGATCATTCTCACGTGAGGGTTTATCCATTAACTCATCTTACTGCTAGAATTGTTCTTTCCCATTCCCAAATCATTTTCATGATCCTATGTCACGTTGACACTGAAACGTCTTTTATACAGAACTTTTAACAAGCACCGATTGTAACAAGCACCGATTGTTCACGCTTACCTCTTCAACTTGTGTAGTTCCGCAGTAGTCAAGTGTTGTATTACATCCAATGTCAATTCCCCAGGTCTTTAGATGGGTCATACAATCCAGTCAGCACTTAAAAGTTTTAATGGTTGTCTCTTGAAGACCCTTCTAGGTGCACTTCCTCTGTGTCTCTATACAGGAAAAGGGAGCCACACCTGTAGCGGTGTGTGTCAGAGTGAAGACTGAGATGGCCCACACACGTGCTCCGGTGAGGTAGAGTGCTGTTGGTGTACCTGGGAACCACCTGACCCCACCCCTATGAGAACAGAGCAGACGCCTGAAACCCTGAGAGGGTGTGGTGACGACTGGCAAGCCGCAGTCCTGGAATGTCATTCCTCTCGCTGCTCAACACAGGTGCATTTGTCACGGTGACCAGGTCACTCCTCTCCCTTTGTCTCTCACAGTATCTGTAGCCTGCTGCTAAGTTACACCGCCCATTGAAATGTAACTGGTAAATGAAGTGTGACCACTCACAGCTATAGTCACACAGGCACAGTGTGTCATATTGACATGACCGTCTTGTTTGTTGTATTTGATACTTTTTGAGTTGCAGAAAGTGGTCTACAGAGACCACTCTAATTTAAACCATGATACTACAGGATTACTGACATAGCTACAGTACCTGTATGGGTTTTGTTGAATTTAGGTTCAGTCCAGTGTTACATTTACCTGGTTCCATATGAAACACAATTCAAGTGGCTATTTATTCTGCTTTCACCCAGAGACTTTACATTTGTATGCTCAGCATGTTTGTGAAATGAGTCAAAGTGAACAAGCGCATGCAGACAAATGGACACACAAATGCAAACAAACACACACACACAGTCTTGTATAACTAACCTTGTGGGGACACACAAATGCAAACAAACAAACACACGCACACACAAAGTCTTGTATAACTAACCTTGTGGGGACACACAATTCAGTCCCATTCAAAATCCTATTTTCCCCTAACCCTAGCTCCTGACCCTAATTTTAACCTTAAATCTCCTAGAAATAGTATTTGACCTTGTGGGGACTGACAAAATGTCCCCAGTTGGTTCTTATAGTTAAACACAACCGCAGTCATTCTCTCTCACACACATACGTTCAAGCACACACACACACGTACAAGCATGCACACACACACACATACGTACGTACAAGCATGCACACACACACACACGTCATGATTTTGTAAGATAACAATTCTATGGCCCTTTGTTTCCCTCAAGTGGTTTTACTGGTCAATGCGTTTCACTTTACAGCAACTAAGGTTTGGGTACTTTTTTTGTACATTTATGCTATTGAGTATATTAGTCTACATACAGTTGAAGTCAGAAGTTTCCACACACTTAGGTTGGAGTCATTAAAACTAGTTTTTCAACCACTCCACAAATGTATTGTTAACAAACTATAGTTTTGGCAAGTCAGTTAGGACATCTACTTTGTGCATGACAAGTATTTTTTCCAACAATTGTTTACAGACAAGATTGTTCCAGTGGGTCAGAAGTTTACATACACTGAATTGACTGTGCTTTTAAACAACTTGGAAAATTCTAGAACATGATGTCACGGCTTTAGAAGCTTCTGATAGACATAATTTGAGTCAATTGGAGGCGAGTATAAACACCATGGGACCACGCAGCCGTCATACCGCTCAGGAAGGAGACGCGTTCTGTCTCCTAGAAATGAACGTACTTTGGTGCGAAAAGTGTAAATCAATCCCAGAACAGCAAAGGACCTTGGGAAGATGCTGGAAGAAACAGGTACAAAAGTATCTATATCCACAGTAAAACAAGTCCTATATCGACATGACCTGAATGTCCGCTCAGCAAGGAAGAAGCCACTGCTCCAAAACCACCATAAAAAAGCCAGACTATGGTTGGCAACTGCACATGGGGACAAAGATCATACTTTTTTTGGGAGAAATGCCCTCTGGTCTGATGAAACAAAAATAGAACTGTTTGGCCATAACGACCATCATTATGTTTGGAGGAAAAAGGGAGAGGCTTGCAACTCCATCCCAACCGTGAAGCACGGGGTGGCAGCATCATGTTGTGGGGTGCTTTGCTGCAGGAGGGACTGGTGCACTTCACAAAATAGATAGCATCATGAGGATGGATTATGTGGATATATTGAAGCAACATCTCAAGACCTCAGTCAGAAAGTTTAAGCTTGGTCGCAAATGGGTCTTCCAAATGAACAATGACCCCAAGCATACTTCCAAAGTTGTGGCAAAATTGCTTAAGGACAACAAAGTCAAGGTATTGGAGTGGCCATCACAAAGACCTGACCTCAATCCTATAGAAAGTGTGGGCAGAACTGAAAAAGCGTGTGCGAGCGAGGAGGCCTACAAACCTGACTCAGTCACACCAGCTCTGTCAGGAGGAATGGGCCAAAATTCACCCAACTTATTGTGGGAAGCTTCTGGAAGGCTAGCCGTTTGACCCAAGTTGAACAATTTAAAAGGTAAGGCTAGCAAATACTAATTGAGTGTAAACTTCTGACCCACTGGGAATGTGATGAAAGAAATAAAAGCTGAAATAAATCTCTACTATTATTCTGACATTTCACATTCTTAAAATAAAGTGGTGATCCTAACTGACCTAAGACAGGGAATTTTTACTAGGATTAATTGTCAGGAATTGTGAAAAACTGAGTTGAAATGTATTTGGTTAAGGTGTATGTAAACTTCTGACTTCAACTCTATATTTCAGTTTTTCACTTTCAGAATTAGCCTCAATTCTGGGAGTTACACTACAAGTATGTGGACACCTGCTCGTTGAACATCTCATTCCAAAATCATAGGCATTAATATGGAGTTGGTCTCCCCCTTTGCTGCTATAACAGTCTCCAATTTTCTGGGACGGCTTTCCAGTAGATGTTGGAACATGGCTGCGGGGACTTGCTTCCATTCAGCCACAAGAGCATTAGTGAGGTAGGGCACTGATTTTCGGCGATTAGGCTTGGCTCTCAGTAGGCGTTCCAATTCATCCAAAAGGTGTTCAATGGGGTTGAGGTCAGGGATCTGTGCAGGCCAGTCAAGTTCTTCCACACCAATCTTGACAAACCATTTCTGTAAGGACCTCGCTTTGTGCACAGGGGCAAAGTCATGCTGAAACAGGAAATGGCCTTCCCCAAACTTTTTCCACAAAGTTGGAAGCACAATCGTATAGAATGTAATTGTCTGCTGTTAGCATTACGATTTCCCTTCACTGGAACTAAGGGGCCTAACCTGAAACATGAAAAACCTGCCCCAGACCATTATTCCTCCTCCACCAAACTTTACAGTTGGCCCTATGAATTTGTGCAGGTAGCGTTCTCCTGGAATCCGCCAAACCCAGATTTGTCTGTCGGAATGCCAGATGGTGATTGATCACTCCAGAGAACGCGTTTCCACTGCTCCAGCGGTGGCGAGCTTCACACCACTCCAGCCGACACTTGATCTTAGGCTTATGCTCGGCCATGGAAACCCATTTCATGAAGATCCTGACAAACAGTTTCTTTACGTGCTACAGCACTTTGCGTTCCCGTTCTGTGAGCTTGTGTGGCCTACCACTTCACAGCTGAGCAGTTGTTGCTCCTAGATGTTTCCACTTCACAATAACAGCCCTTGCAGTTGACCGGGGCAGCTCTAGCAGGGCAGAAATTTGAAGAACAGACTTGTTGGAAAGGTGCGATCCTATGACGGTGCAATGTTGAAATTCACTGAACTCTTCAGTAAGGCCATTATACTGCCCAATGTGTGTCTATGGAAATTGCATGGCTGTGTGCTCGATTATGTGTGGCTGAAAATAGACGAAGCTACTCATTTGAAGGACTTGAACCGGGTGTTTTTACACTTGGTTACTTTTAGCAAGTTTGTGAATTTTTTTTGTGCAGTGTGTGTGACCACTCCAAAGGAACTCAGACCCCTCAAAAGAGCACCCGAAGGGAATCGAAATGAGACCATCTTGAGGTGATCGGAGTTCAGTTTGCTTGAATTCTGGTTCCCTTTATTAGCGCAATGTGAACAAAGCTCCCAATGTTCTCGTGATTATTCCCGCACCATACACTAGACTACTGCAACACCGTTTCCCCTGACATAAACCCTCACATTGGTGCCACAAGAGAGAAGATATGCAGGTTCGCGGAAAAAACGTGTGCCGCTTTGGGATATTGATTAGCAATTGATGCACAGAAATTAAAGTGTTTTTAATTCAGATTATTTTTTTGCAATATGTGATCTAAAGGCTAAGAGTGTCCTAGGCAGTTTATTCAATTGTGGGGTTTGAATAGTGTGAGAAGAAAACATTGGGTAAGAATCATATCGTAGAGCTAGAATTGACTTTGTAGCCTTAACGGGGAAGTAGCCTACACTGGGGTGTACAACGTTCAATTACATCACTTAATCTGCAGTTACTCTGCTATTTATTATTTTACCAATATTATTTACATGTTAACAGTATCTTATTACAATTATTATGTGTCTCACATTTTAGGTAAATGCAATCAATTAGCTTCCAAACTGTAAGTATCAAGTATCAAGCTGTCCAATAACGCAATCTGATGGAATGGCTCATCTTGCACTTTGTAAAAACCCAGAGTGCATTGAGTGAATATTGGAAAAATATCCATCAACATTAGGATAGGAGAATTTGATCCTAAATCTGTGGTTTAGGGTAACTTCTATCTCAAGCTAATTTACATAGCAGACCATTGCTCCCATGAACCAATTGCTGTCCTTTGGGACATGTTCCCTTGTGCTCCAATCAAATCACTCCTCTAACATTAAAATTGAGCAGGGGTTAGCTCCAGAGATCAACACCAATCCTATAATGTGTAAAGTACATATTTTCTTGCCAAACATTTTTTTTTTTTAAGAATACGGCAAAATTTATTAGACATGTTTTCCTGCATCTAAAAAAAACAATGTGAGATTAAAGTCTATGCAGTGTTGAATGAGTCACATGATTCAAGTATATTACAATGTACATATAAAAACAAGTGTGCAGCAGGCAGTGACCCTGGCGTTTGGTTTCTGTATGCGACACCATTTGTGGAACGACGACGTAGCTAAGGGGTTTGTCACCGGCATCTCCCCGGTCCATCACGTCTGACCACCGCTCGGCGTACGCTAGATGTCAGAATTCCTTGACATAAGGGTCAGAGTCAGAAGAGGCTGCGACCCCCCCCCAAAACAGAGTAATAGTTCAGCAGCAGAAACACAAAAAGCACCAGGAAGTCTACATTTGTTCAAAGCAATTTTTTTGTGTGTGAATACATCGAAAAACAACCCCCAAAAAACACTTAGTATTTTTGGCACTACTAGAAAATCTAAAACAAACACAGGAAAAAGATAGCTTTAAATAGCTCAGCCCTGGGTATCTGAAGGGTGTCACAATCGTTAGTATCGATATCAGCATAAGTTTTAGTCTTAAAAAAAGGTTTAGCCCAACTTATTTGAATATTATCACTGGCAGATAACTTCCAGTTTAACAACTTATTCCAATTCAACTGAACAGAAGACAAAAAGTAATAGTTGCCAGTACCAGCTTGCACATTCTCTCCCATGATCCTACCACCAGTGCTGCACTTCGGGTTTGTTTAGTAACGATAGTCAGAAGGCTGTATATCAGCATAGAATTAAAATGGCTCCATTCAGAGGAACACATCAGGATTTAGTCCATTGTTGAATTGGGTTAGATTAACACACGTCATCGTAAATCATCGCCACAGAAATCACTGAAGTCATCATCACATGTTAATGTCTACTCTAAAATGTGACACGCCCCTTCTTGCAGTCATTTACGGTTCGGGTTACAGGAGAAATAATTGGCAGCAGGCAGCGCTACTAGCTACCTCTAATGGTGATGAATAATGCATGGCTGTGATGGCAGAGGTCGTACACCATGGGCTTAATACAACAGGGAGTTTTCATTAGGGCACACCATAGCAAACATTTTTTTCTCTTCATCACACTGAAAATAAGAGGTTCCTATTGGACCAAGTCCAGGTACTCCTGGCTGGTTTCAGACAGTTTACTTCCTGCAGGTGCCTAATGAATACAACCCAGACACATTTGACTGGGAGGAATCGTGCCAGTCTTTACCTACATGACAGGAAGGGGGATGAGTCCACATAATCACCCCAACACAAGCACCTTCTCTGGGGATGACAGAAGAGGGAGAGCCAGCAGCGCGGACGGAGAGTGTATGAGAGACAGAAGGAGAGGAGGAAGGCGTTCAGTATCAGAGTGAAGGAGGGAGGGAAAGAGAAGGAGGGTAGCTCTGTATATAGTCTCTGGTACATTCCTTCTTCGTGGTGTGTTTACTGTAGGTGTGTATACTATATAGGGAAGCCTGCCCACATGATAGTGGCTTAGTGTGGCAGGGGTTACCTGTGTGTGTGGATGTGTCTCGCTGCTCGCTAGCCTAGTCCCAGATCTGTTTGTGACGTATGGCCAACGGACAAAGGGAGTTGGGCTACACGGCACTAAGCAGATGTTTAAAATCAGTGCTGCTCGTGTCTGAAACCTCAGAGGAACTCCCCATTGACGAGGAGACCCCTGACAAAAGGCAATATGGGTCAAATGTATCAAAATAAAATAAAAGATGCTAATAAAATTTAAAAGCTATGTTATTCTTATGGAACTAAAAAGTAACTAATTGCTGTAAACTATCTTGCTTTTGCTGGTTGTAATCAATGGTCAAAATAAGTAAATAGTTATTTGAAACTAGTCGATGGAACAGATCCTCTTGTTAGTAAAGCAAGAGTGGTGGCTTGTGAGTTTTTGCTGTGAGTCAGTCAGTGCATCGTATGGTAGCTGAACATCTCTCAATTTCAATGTACAGTACATGTACTGAATGTCAGTGTATGAATGAGTGTGTGCGCACGCAAGTCCTCTTGGATCTGTACAAGCACGTTAGCGTGTCCATCAGTTTCTTATAGTTTAGTCCGTCTCCCCCAGAAAGCGTCTGTCTCGGTTCAGCCATCTTGGCTCACATAGTCCCCAGGGGTTCTCCGTAGCGGATCTTCTGGCCGGCCTTCAGGTTGAAGGTGAAGTCGTGCGGAGCCTCGAAGAGCAGGACGATGGTGGAGCCCAGGTTGAACTCTCCCAGGTGCTCCCCTTTCCTCATGCTCACGCCCTCCTGGTTGTTGTTAGACAAGTAGCTGAAGTCGTTGTATGAGCCTTTGCTGTAGCGCGGGCTGTTGGTCCGAAGCTCCTGGGGGGGAAAAGTGGGGCCAGTTTAGTAAATATATAATAATGATCATATATTGGTTATAGAGCATAGCTTTATACCCCCACATAAACTCAGTGTCCATCCATGTGATATGGACAAAAAACAAAAAAATGGGGAATTGGAGGACAATAGCTGAATTGGACTAATTCCCATTAGACAATAAGCAGCGCAGCTGAATGAGGTCATGTCCTCCTGTTGTGTTGACTACGCCCAGGTGGAAACAGCTTGTATCGCTGGCCCCCTCACTCATCTCCCCAGTCTTTCTCGCCTCCTTTATCCTCCCTTCCCACCTGTTGAATTGACAAGGAAAACTGTAGGGCCTAATCTCATGACAACTGAATCTGGAATCCTATGACTGGGACCCAAAAACAAAGGAGTTTTTCCTGGTCAGGTCACAATGTCACATGGTGAGGAGAAACTCCTGTATCCATCTACTTCAGATGAAAACAGGAGACGGCAGGCTGCGCCAGCGAGCAGAACATCCCCTTATTGGTCTGCTCTCTGTTGACTGACCCAGGGAGGCAGCCCAGTGGCAAGCGTTGATCCAGAGGACCAAACACATTAGCCTGTCTGCCCCCGAAGCCGAGATCCTATTGACCTACAGTAAGGAAGTGAGAGATGGTGGGCTTTTAAAACGTCCACGTCATCCTAAGCCTCTGCTCTAATCAATGGGAGATCAGTCAGTTTGAACACAGTGAGTGTGGAGATTAAATAGGCCTACCAGTGTGTGTGTGTGTGTGTGTCAGCAGCTTAGGGAAATGGCCTGACGTACAGGTAAGTGAGACAGGAAGCAGAGGGAGCTTAATGGAGTGATAATAAGTGTAACATGGCTCAGAGAGACAAGGGGTCAGAAACCCCGAGTCAGGCTGGTCCACTTTCAGCTTCGTCACACTGACTTTGTACTGTTACGTCCTAATAGGTTAAGCAGGTGACCCTTATCTGTCCTCACAATATCAGAGAAAGAGATCGCCATCAGTAACACATCGAACGCCAGTTTAAAAATGTGTACGTCAACAGTATAGAATTGCGGTGTAAATACATGTTTAAGGAACAATAGTGGGAACACTAACTTTGATCCTCCCATTCAGAACCTCCTCCATGTATGGACAATGCCACGGTCCCTAAATACTATGACGTGGAGTGACATCGATGCTGCACTATGCACCAGCCCGAACAAAATGGATGAATGAGTGGTTATATACTATGACAGCACCAGAACAGGTTCAGACTGGTGAAACATCCAACTTAAGTGGGTTTTATCTCCATCCAACCTTGTCAAAGTAGATGCGTATGGAGCCCACATTGGTGGCTCCTACAGCGGTGAGGGAGAAGAAGCCGTGTGTCCACTCTCCGCTCAGCACCACTCTCTCGTTATGGCAGAACAGTTCTTTGATCCAGCGAGCCACGCCAGGGTTCACTGACATCAGAGAGCCTGGGAGGGACACAGACGGAGCAGGAAGTAAATACACAGGTACACCGACAGATACAAAACCTAATACAAACACTGCAAGCAGCACTATACACCAGTTTATTAGGTACACCCTGTTTACGAAAATGGTTTGCGCCTACAGGCCGTGAATCACGTGGTTGTGGTTTGCTATATAAAGCAGGCAGTCAGGCATCGAGGCATTCAGTTACTGTTCGATTGAACATTATAAAACGTCAAAATTAGTGACCTAAGCGACTCAGGGCGGTATGGTTGTTGGTGTCAGGCGCGCCGGTTCCAGTATCTCGGAAATGGCCAGCCTCCTGGGCTTTTCACTCAACACAGTGTTTAGGGTTTACCGAGAATGGTGAGACAAACAAAACATCCTGTCAGCGGCAGTCCTGTGGGCGAAAACGGCTCGTTGATGAGAGGTCGAAGGAGAAGGCCAAAAATCGTGCCAGCTAACAGATAAATAAATACATTTGATTTGATTTAACAGATGGGCCACAAAGAGGCAAATAACAGCGCAGTACAACAGTTGTTTGCAGAATGGCATCTCTTATTCCAGTAGATGACCACACCGGGTTCCACTCCTATCAGCTAAAAACACAAAGAAGCGGCTCCAGTGGGCACGCCATCACAAACAGGAGGAGTGGAAAAACATTGCCTGGTCTTTCAACTCATGAGTCGCATCTTTCCACAGGGGGCAAACCATTTGGATGCTACAGAAGTTTTTCGAGAAGACCGATTTTCAGGATGCCTCATGATCTGACAAAACACCACTCTAGCTCGCATCTGCAGGAGGGCGATATTGGCAGATTGAGACACAGCCCATGCAAAAAACTACATCTTAAAACCTCCTCAGGATCGGTGTCCCCCCCGCGGGACGGTTGAGCTAACATAGGCTAATGCATGAGGTTGTAAGAAACAAAAAATTATTCCCCAGGACAGAAAGATTAACAAGCTAACTACACTGTCCAATTTACAGTAGCTATTACAGTGAAATAATACATTGCTATTATTTGAGGAGAGTGCACAATTATGAACTTAAAAATGTATGAATTAACCAATTATGCACATTTGGGCAGTCTTGATACAACATTTTGAACGGATACGCAATGGTTCATTGGATCAGTCTTACACTTTGCACATACAAAGCTGTCATTTAGTGGCCAAAGTCTAATTGCGCCTGGGCTGGAATAATACATTATGGCCTCTGCTGCATTTCAAAGATGGTACAAAAAAAATTACAAAAATCTTTTACCAGATCTAATGTGTTATATTCTCCAACATTCATTTTACATTTCCACAAACTTCAAAGTGTTTCCTTTCAAATGGTATCAGAATATGCATATCCTCACTTCAGGTCCTGAGCTGCAGGCAGTTAGATTTGGGTGTCATTTTAGGCAAAAATCCAAAAAAGGGGCAGATCCTTAGAGGTTTTAAATAGACGGATTTTTATGTTTTTTATTATTATGTTAGATTTATGCGTGGCCACGGAAATTGTAGGAGAAGAGCTAAAAAAATAACCACCAGTCAGGAGGATACAGAGGTATGATTAGATATGCAGAAAAACCTACATATATAATTTTTTAAACATAGAATGAAGCGTAATGATTATTGCTCTAGATTGCAGGAAGCCGTTTCGGGTTTTCGAAAAAAGAAGAAAAAAATAAATCCAATTAACCAGCCCCAGCCATCCTCACATACTTTGTGCCTCCACATGTTTTGGGGTGTATGACGCCCCTGATTATGATGTGTGTGTCCTGAACGTCCTGGGATTGTCCTAGCATAGCGGAGTAATTCTGGGGTTTATATAGGGGAATTTCAATGTCAAATGTATGAGCTGGACAGTCCTAACAGCGCACTGACCAGGGAAGTGTCTTCTGTGGGCCACCCTCCAGTCTGTGGGGGAGTGGAAGCAGTGGTAGTCTCCTGGAGCCAGGTACACCACACAGTGGAACAGCTCATTCCCCTCTTTAGTCACCAGCAGGTCCTGGAATGAGCTGGGGTCCTCTTCATCTGGGGAACCCGCACATAATTATGGTCAGCAGACAGGGTGGTAAGGTGCGTCATACAAACCAATCCTAAATCCCTAGCTTCTAAACAAAACAGGATGAGATGTATCTAATTCTGATAGGATGTATAAAAATTATTAGTGGGTATATCAGGTCTACAACACCAGTTATACTGTATTTACCCGCCCAACCCTTTGGGATCAACAAGTCTGAAGGGGATGAAGGTTTAAATTAGGATTAGGTATTACATCCCATTAGACCGGGGTGGGGGTGAAGGGAAGAGCTTCTCACTTGATGGCTTGATGGTGCAGTTGATGGCCTCAGCCCAGGTGTGGGGTCCCAGGAAGGTCTCCAAAGAGTAGGTGACACCTTTGACTTGCTCCACCTCACAGTTCCGCACACGCCCAAAGTGCAGGATCTTCCCATCTGCTGGGCTGATCTGGAAGAAAAAAGAAAAAAAAAGACTGACATTTACGGCTTAAGCCAGGGATCTACTCCTCTATGTCTAGAATATACAGTACCTTCCTCTGTGTCTAGAATATACAGTACCTTCCTCTGTGTCTAGAATATACAGTACCTTCCTCTGTGTCTAGAATCTTCCTCTGTGTCTAGAATAGAATATACAGTACCTTCCTCTGTGTCTAGAATATACAGTACCTTCCTCTGTGTCTAGAATATACAGTACCTTCCTCTGTGTCTAGAATATACAGTACCTTCCTCTGTGTCTAGAATATACAGTACCTTCCTCTGTGTCTAGAATATACAGTACCTTCCTCTGTGTCTAGAATATACAGTACCTTCCTCTGTGTCTAGAATATACAGTACCTTCCTCTGTGTCTAGAATATACAGTACCTTCCTCTGTGTCTAGAATATACAGTACCTTCCTCTGTGTCTAGAATATACAGTACCTTCCTCTGTGTCTAGAATATACAGTACCTTCCTCTATGTCTAGAATATACAGTACCTTCCTCTATGTCTAGAATATACAGTACCTTCCTCTATGTCTAGAATATACAGTACCTTCCTCTATGTCTAGAATATACAGTACCTTCCTCTATGTCTAGAATATACAGTACCTTCCTCTAAGTCTAGAATATACAGTACCTGTCTAGAATATACAGTACCTTCCTCTGTGTCTAGAATATACAGTACTAGAATATACAGTACCTTCCTCTGTGTCTAGAATATACAGTACCTTCCTCTGTGTCTAGAATATACAGTACCTTCCTCTGTGTCTAGAATATACAGTACCTTCCTCTATGTGTGTCTAGAATATACAGTACCTTCCTCTGTGTCTAGAATATACAGTACCTTCCTCTGTGTCTAAAATATACAGTACCTTCCTCTATGTCTAGAATATACAGTACCTTCCTCTATGTCTAGAATATACAGTACCTTCCTCTATGTCTAGAATATACAGTACCTTCCTCTATGTCTAGAATATACAGTACCTTCCTCTATGTCTAGAATATACAGTACCTTCCTCTATGTCTAGAATATACAGTACCTTCCTCTATGTCTAGAATTCAGTACCTTCCTCTATGTCTAGAATATACAGTACCTTCCTCTATGTCTAGAATATACAGTACCTTCCTCTATGTCTAGAATATACAGTACCTTCCTCTATGTCTAGAATATACAGTACCTTCCTCTGTGTCTAGAATATACAGTACCTTCCTCTGTGTCTAGAATATACAGTACCTTCCTCTGTGTCTAGAATATACAGTACCTTCCTCTGTGTCTAGAATATACAGTACCTTCCTCTGTGTCTAGAATATACAGTACCTTCCTCTGTGTCTAGAATATACAGTACCTTCCTCTGTGTCTAGAATATACAGTACCTTCCTCTGTGTCTAGAATATACAGTACCTTCCTCTGTGTCTAGAATATACAGTACCTTCCTCTATGTCTAGAATATACAGTACCTTCCTCTGTGTCTAGAATATACAGTACCTTCCTCTGTGTCTAGAATATACAGTACCTTCCTCTGTGTCTAGAATATACAGTACCTTCCTCTATGTCTAGAATATACAGTACCTTCCTCTATGTCTAGAATATACAGTACCTTCAGAAAGTACTCCTACCCCTGGACTTATTTCACATTTTGTTGAGTAACCGCTTGAATTCAAAATGGATTAAATATCGCTTCTCACTCATCTACACACACACCTCATAATGACAAAGTGGAAACATGTTTTGAGAAATGTTCGCAAATGTATTGAAAATGAAATACAGAGATCTCATTTACATAAGTATTCACACCCTGGCATCAATACATATTAGAATCACCTTTGGCAGCAATTAATTAAAGCTGTGCACATTTCTGGGTAAGTCTCTAAAAACATTGCTCAAATGGAGTGTACAATATTAGCACATTTTAAATTCTTCAACCTCGGTCAAGTTGGTTGTTGATTATTGCGAGACAGCCATTTAAGTCTTGGCATAGATTCTCAAGCCGATTTAAGTCAAAACTGTAACTAAGCCACTCAGGAACATTCAACGTCATCTTGATAAGCTCGTCAGCTGTATATTTGGCCTTGTGTTTTAGGTTATAATCCTGCTGAAAGGTGAATGGGTCTACCAGTGTCTGTTGGAAAACAGACAACCAGGTTTTCCTCTATGACTGTGCCTGAGCTTAGCTCTATTCCATTTATTTTTATAAAAATACAAACAGCTTTGTCCTTGGACAAGCATACCTATAACATGATGCAGCCACCACCATACTTGAAAATATGAAGAACGGTACTCAGTGATGTGTTGGATTTGCCCCAAACATAAAGCTTTGTATTCAGGACATGAAGTTAATTTCTTTACTACATTGTTTGCAGTTTTACTTTAGTACCTTATTGCAAAAAGGATGCATGTTTACACTCGGTCATTTAGGTTAGTATTGTGGAGTAACCACAATGTTGTTGTGCCATCAGTTTTCTATCATAGCCATTAAACTAACTGTTTTAAAACCACCATTGGCCTCATGGTGAAATCCCTAAACAGTTTCCTTCCTCTCCGGCAACTGAGTTAGGAAGGACGCCTGTATCTTTGTAGTGACTGGTTGTATTGATACACTATCCAAAGTGTAATGAATAACTTCACCATACTCAAAGGGATATTGAATGTCTGTTGATTTTTTTTACCAATCTACAAAATAGGTGTCCTCCATTGGAAAAACTCCCTGTAAAACGCCATGTAGACAAATCTGTGTTTGAAATGTACTGCTCAAGTGAGGGACCTTACAGATTACCTCATCTCTGTACCCCACATATCGGTTATCATAAAAAAATGATACTTATTGCACATACGGAGTCCATGCAACTTGTGACCTAAGCACATTTTTTACTCCTGAACTTAGACTTTCCATAACAAAGTTGAATATTACTGACAAGACCATTCAGCTTTTAATTTTTTATTAATTTGTTAACATTTCTAAAAACCTAATTCCACTTCCACATTATGGGGTATTGTGTGTAGGCCAGTAACACAAAATAAAAATTAAATCCATTTTAAATTCAGGCTGTAATACCATTTTTTGGGGAGAAAGTCAGGGGGTGTGAATACGCCACCTTTACGCCACCTTTCACACCAAGACGTTTGTCAGTCAACTTTACCGCCAAATGTTTCCGCATTTTCTTTATACATCTGCCGGTAACAAAGCCTGTACTTTTACTTCCAGAAACCGACCTAGTCACGATTGCGGTAGCGTATTTAAAAGTCCTGTTGGGAGTTCGAAAAAGAAAGTGCGAGAATGTGATCACGTCCAACGTGGATCAGTAAAGAATCTCTGATATCATCCTACAGAGGTTAATCCAGGGCAGAACATTTCCTAACCTGGATATAGCAGATAATGCTTCTATAGCAAAAAATAAATGTGAAATAAAATGTTATGACAGCGGTTCCACACATTCTAAATATTTTCTATTTTATTCTGTTATATTCCATTATATTAAATCTTACTATAAAATATAGGCCCTGTGTGTTGACTGTGATCAGGGCAGGGGAAAGTAGGAAAAGTGTGTCCCTTGTCTGTTTAATTAACAAAATAAGAACTATTGATTTAATTTGCCTTGCACAGCTATGGGTTGAACAGACCACTAACATTACACTCAAAATATGCTATTCTATTGAAAATAACATGTTATTAGTCTCGTCTTAGGACCTGTATAAACACATTTCTACATTTGTCTATCCACCTCATAATTACCAGAACATCTGACAATGTTGTGAGTAGCCAACTTTTTATTCACCGTAAAAGTAAATTACAAATCATTATTTACAACTATAAACTGGGTGGTTCGAGCCCTGAATGCTGATTGGCTGACAGCCGTGGTATATCAGACCGTATACCACAGGTATGACGAAACGTATTTTTACTGCTCTAATTACATTGGTAACCAGTTTGTAACAGCAATAAAGCACCTCGGGGTTTGTGGTATATGGCCAATACGCCACGGCTAAGGGTTGTATATAAACACTCATTTTGTACAGCGTCACATCCATAACGGCCAATTTTCCTCTAAAGTACGACAATTTTTATATTTTCATCATTGTTGTTGTTTTTGTGTGTAGCCATGCCTTACTATCAAAGTGGCTATTAATATTTAACCCTAAGACTGAGATTCAGACCTCCGAAAAATGCCTGTCCAAGTCTACACGATGTGTTTACAATACTGCGTCGCTAATAAGGCATTATTTGTTCCACCGAATGGGAGCATTTGAAATAAGATCAAGCTCAAACGAGAAGGATAATTTTTTTTTTTTTTTTTTAAATATGCATTCATTATCAATATTCTTAGCAATGATTTAGAAATCCATGTAAGTATTAGCTAGGTAGCCACTTGTTCTCAAATTGAAATCCAACTTCAGTTCATAGAAATAAAGCTAGATAACAAACCCCAGGCTAACGTAATAAGCAGCTAGCTAGCTTCATCTGGCTAGTGCGGCTTGACCGGACCGGGTTATGTGTTGTGGAGCTAGCCACAATAAGGAATAGCCACAATAAGGAATAGCCACAATAGTGGAATTCGTGGTTCGCCTTCAAACAATCCGCAAAAAAAGTCCCTCTATGAGTGGTGCAAATGGTTACAATTAGCGAAACCATGCCATATTTAGACTAGATAATGTTAAAAACAACATTGGAGTGTAGAGCAATGAAATTAGGTATCAGTCTACTTGGTGACACCCACAGAACATAACTGAAGAGTTCACACAAATATTAGCATCTTAGCTCCTATTGCGGGAGTTTGACTGTGGGAAGTGAAATGGGGTATCAGTCTCCTCAGTACCCAAGTCCTCCACGGAGTTCAGACTCCAAAACATCCACGTTGTATTGTTTTTCTTCTGGAATAGTGTTCAAACCAAATAGCAGGTTGACTGGTATAATAGACGTTGCTTATTTCACAGTGGTTTTAGAGTCACGCACTAAGAGCTACGATGCTAATGTTCTGGATGTCACGGAGCACACTGATACCCCATTGATCCACAATCCATAGGCTGTACAGTGAAATAAGTACGCGCCCCCAATGCAATTCTCAAGTCAAACAATGTGATTTTGGTCAAATTAACAAAGTCTCTGATGAATTTATACAACATTCGAACATCGTTGAGCCTGATCTATTACATTATGGCATGATTACACTATTTGTATCACTTTCAATTAGAGACATATTTTGAAGGTGAACCGCAAATTCCACTGTTGTCTCTACTCCTTATTGTGGCCAGCTTCACATAGGTGGGTCTAAAACCTACACTGGAGTTGCTTACCAAGAAGTCAGGGAAAGTTCCTGAGTGGCTGAGTTACAGTTTTGACTTAAATCTACTTGAAAATCAAATGGCAAGACCTGAAAATGGTTTTCTAGCAATGATCAACAACGACGACATAGCTTGAAGAATTCTGAACGTGCAAATGTTGCACAATCCAGGTGTGGTAAAGCTCTTAGAGACTCACCCAGCAAGACATGCAGCTGTAGTCGCTGCCAAAGGTGCTTCTACAAAGTACTTATTCAGGGGTTGAATACTTATGTAAATTAGACATCTCTGCATTTAATTTTCAATACATTTGCTAACATGTTTTCACACTGTCATTATGGGGTAGTGTGTGTAGATGAGTGAGAGAATTTAGTTAAAAATCCATTTTGAATTCAGGCTGTAACACAAAATGTGGAATACGTCAAGAGGTATGAATACTTTGAAGGCACAGTACACACGGACGCATATACACACACACTCACCACGCAGTGCGAGTTGCACACGGGCCGGACAGCCGGTTTGAGTTTCCGTCTAAAGAACTCTCCCAGGTTCCTGTACTGAATTAGGTCTTCCACAGCCGCCTCCTGCATGTTGACGCCAAACGTCCAGATATACAGACTGTAGACTGGCTTTCTCAGCCAGGTGGGTAGTTCCACCTGGTTCAGGCGACCCCAGGCCCGAGACAGCAGCCGTGTTGGGATGGTCTTGTACAGAGCAACCTGGGCCAGGGAGGGAGAGATTGGGTTAGCCTACACATAGTTAAACGGCATGCTCTCACATTGGCTGCACCCTGGCTTATCCCAGATCGGTTTGTGCTGTCTGGCCAACTCTCTATGCTCATTGTTACACCAAACAACCATAGGAGTTGGCAAGACTACACAAACAGATGAGACAGGGCTACTACTTCTCTACTGGGTGAACTGTAACGGGAGAAGCTAGAACCATGGCAGACGAGGCTATAACGTTGACTAGATCACTAAGCTTAAGGCAAGGCGCCATCTCAACTCTGAAAAGAGCATTTAAAGTCAACTGCATCAAGGCCATATGCAGGATAGGTAGCAAGCGAGAGTTGACCGTGTTTTAACACGGCTGAATAGATTGACATTTTGCACTCCTGAAGTACGGTCTTCGTTTACAGGTGCATTGTAGAAGCCAAACGTGAACAATCAGAACTAAACTTGGGTAACTTTAAGAAGAATACTTTAAGGACAGCTTTTTTCCATCTTCATAACATTGCAAAAATCAGAAACTTTCTGTCCAAAAATGATACATTTTTCTGCATCTATGCTTTTGTCACTTCTAGATTAGACTACTGCAATGCTCTACTTTCCGGCTAAAGCACTAAATTAACTTCAGTTAGTGTTAAACACAGTTGCTAGAATCTTGACAAGAACCCAAAAAATGTGATCATATTACTCCAGTGCTAGTCTCTCCACACTGGCTTCCTGTTAAGGCTAGGGCTGATTAAGGTTTTACTGCTAACCTACAAAGCGTTACATGGGCTTGCTCCTACCCATCTTTCCGATTGGGTCCTGTAGTACATACCTACACGTACGCGACGGTCACAAGACGCAGGCCTCCTTACTGTCCCTAGAATTTCTAAGGAAACAGCTGGAGGCAGGGCTTTCTCCTATAGAGCTCATTTTTTATGGAATGGTCTGCCTATCCATGTGAGAGATCAACCTTTATGTCTTTATTGAAGACTCATCTCTTCAGTAGGGCCTATGATTGAGGGTAGTCTGGCCCAGGGGTGTGAAGGTGAACGGAAAGGCACCGGAGCGACGAACCGCCCATGCCATCTCTGCCTGGCCGGTTCCCCTCTCCACTGTGATTATCTGCCTCTAACCCTATTAAGGGGGCTGAGTCACTGGCTTACTGGTGCCCTCCCATGCCGTCCCTAGGAGTGGTGCGTCACTTGAGTGGGTTGAGTCACTGATGTGATCTTCCTGTCCAGGTTGGCACCCCCTCGGGTTCGTGCCGCGGGGGAGGTCTTCGTGGGCTTACTCAACCTTGTCTCAGGGTATTAGGTTGGTGGTTCAAGATATCCCTCTGGTGGTGTGGGGGCTGTGCCTTGGCAAAGTGGTTGGGGTTATATCCGGCCTCTTTGGCCCTGTCCAGGGGTATCGTCGGACAGGGACACAGTGTCTCCCGACCCCTCCTGTCTCAGCCTATTTATGCTGCAATAGTTTGTGTGTCGGGGGGCTATAGTCAGTCTGTTATATCTGGAGTATTTCTCATGATTTATCCTGTGACCTTTGTGAATTTAAGTATGCTCCCTCTCACTCTTTCCTCCCTATCACTCTCTTTCCTCCCTCTCAGAGGACCACGCCTCAGGACTAACTGGCCTAATGACTCCTTGCTGTCCCCAGTCCACCTGGTCATGCTTCTGCTCCAGTTTCAACTGTTCTGGAAGTGGCTATGGAACCCTGACCTACTCACGTCCAGTGCTACCTTGTCCTTGACCTGCTGTTTTGGACTCTCTACCACACCTGCGGTCTCTAACTCTGAATGATCGGCTATGAAAAGCCAACTGACATTTACACCTGTTGCACCCTCTACAACCACTGTGATTACCATTATTATCTGACCCTGATGGTCATCTGTGAAGGTTTGAACATCTTGGCCATGTTCTGTTATAATCTCCACCGGGCACAGGCAGAAGAGGACTGGCCACCCCTCATAGCCTGGTTCCTCTAAGGTTTCTTCCTACGTTTCAGCCTTTCTAGGGAGTTTTTCCTAACCACCGTGCTTCTACATCCTGCATTGCTTGGTGTTTGGGGTTTTAGGCTGGGTTTCTGTACAGCACTTTGTGACATCGGCTGATGTAAAAAGGGCTTCATAAATAAATTATTGAATTCTAATTGGTTAACTGTGCACTTTAGGGATCAGCCGCCTGGGGATCTTCCCCACCCCTTATCCCTGCCGAACAGCTGAAGCCCTTAATGATATTCCATCTCAAATCCAGCGCGGCTACGAATGGACCGTCGGCACAGTAAAAAAATACATTGAAATAGCCATTTCTTTACGTGGTCTCAGATGTGAGGTCAGGGTAATACACGTAGAAATCAGATTTAAAATAGACCTGCAATAGAATAGGAGTTTAACAGGTAGGTAGGAGGGTCTCAAAAAGCCATGTGACCCCAGGATTACAAACCTTAAAGCTGATCAGAGTTCAGACTGTAAAACAGAAATACAGTGGAGAAATACTGGAGCTTATTTTGGTGCTTAACATTGCCAATAGAAATATAATGTATAGATCAAACTGACAAACCGATTCAATGTGCACAATAGAGAGAAGCATGTCTGTCTACAACATTTCAATGCAAATTCTCTGGAACTTTGCGCACCCTCCTGAATTTAAGCCAAACCGGTGCTGCATGCGGAGTCTGGAACCGCCCACATAACTCACTAGGCAGTAAGGTCCTGTAGCTCCAGAGATGATCACAGAGCTTGTCCAAACTGCAGGAAATAGATCAGCTGAGGATATGGGTGGCAGATAAGTTCTCTCCCCATGATTAAGTATCCACTTTGATTAATAGGTCAAGGGAGGCGGAATAGATCAACATTTCATTAATAACATTCAATGCTTATTGGCTGATGGTCAGGTGGGAAACAGCATCCATTGAAACTTAGGCCACTCACTCGCCCCTTTGCCGCGACAGTGTGACCGAGCACAGCAGGAGAAGAAAACAAAGCATTCCTCCCGTTATTGTGTGGATCCCACAAAGGGCCTTTGATAGGCGTTACTATAGAGCCTGGGCCGAGATCAGAGCTCTGCAGGTCCATATGGGTCCGGCCATCTGTGACGGGGGGCACCTCACACATCAGTGGCTCTCTAACAGAGCACTTCTAGCCAAGAAAACCTGGTGCCACGACGCAGGGGAATCAAACTGTTTGGTAGGAACTGTAATGAACACAGGGGTTTATTAAAGTGGATTTAAAGTGCTTTTTCAAGTGTTCCAGCTGCGATTTACTTTGTTTGGGAGGAACTGGTGTCCTAACTCAACTAGTATTATAGGACTTGGTACCTCTGGATGCTGAGATTGACACTCTCTCACACACACACACAGGAGAAAAACGCTGTAGTAGCGCGTTAGTAGGGAAGTACTCACCCTGCTTGTTGGTCTCCAGCCGACCTTGGCCAGGGGCTTGAGTGCACCGAAGGTCAGGAAGTAGTAGAGGAAGCTGAGCGGCCATGAGCGCAGCCGCAAGACGGGCCGGGACATGCAGCTCAACTGGCCAAGACGACGCCGCAAGGCCAACTGAGGGAACTGCAACCTGCGCAACCATACAAAGCCCTGGGTTGACACAGGTATGGCAGTGTACACACAAACAGAGTCTCCGACTCACAAAACACAGGCAGGGCAGAGACTCACATTCACAGACGCCCACAAAGTCTCTCACCCACACACACCCACAAAGCACATGAAAAATGACAGAATGCAATGAAAAATGACAGAATGCACACGCGTGTCCACGCAAAGACGTGGGTAAATACACGTATAACGGAAACTAAAACGACAACAAAGCACAAACAGAAATAGTTGACAGATGATGCCCTCTTACGTTACACTGTTCAAACACAGCACATTCCTATCGGCAAATAGGCTACTGAGACGTCACACGTTCTGACTGCACAACCTACCCCAAATCTCCTCAACCACGCAGATGATAGTCTTCCACGGTCTCTCATCTAAACCCCCACGTGGTTAGTTTCCAAAAAAATTAATATTTCATACAGAATCCACTCTACTCTTCAGGCTGCTTTTAGTCAAGTCAAATGTCTCTCCTTAAAATATCCTCATTCTAACTCCCATCCATCCAGATCTCTCAATATGCCATGTAAAAATATGCATCACTTTATTCGCTTAGCCTTAAGCGATAAACGCGGAGAGGGATTTTAAATGACAAACTCTGTGCTCGAAGTGTGTGGGTGGTAAACACACAGCTAAAAATGCATAGAAAACAGCATATCCACCCAACAGTCAAATCCATAATCTGTCCATGACCATGCCTGGCCGCACTGCATACGTCTATTAAAATAGGCTTCAGTGGTGCTCGTGTTGTCCTGACTCTGTACAATGGGAACAACTAGGGCAGCAGTGGTGCAGCGGTGGACTGGACTCTAAGGGGGAGACCAATGTTCTCAACAAGGGACATCCAACACACACAAAATGTACAACACCAAAGGCTTTTAGATGGGATATGGGGGGGGGGGGGGTATAGCTAGTTCTCAGCCAAGTGACACATGGGGGTGCTGCAGCCGTAGCTCTGCAAAATCCAGACTTGTGAAAAGAAAGTGAGCGAGTCCAGAGAGAAGAGGTGGTATAACACAGGCTAGCTGTATAGCCTCAGTGGGGCTATCTATAGGCCTAAAGAGGACCCGTCTCCACTAATCAGGATCAAGGCAAAGTGTGAGGCCATGCCATGCATGGTTTAGCCACTGACACCCTAACGGTCAGTCAGCAGCACCTTAACGCCACAATCACTGGCATACAGTAGGTTGCATGGGTCGTCTCCTGTGGCGTCTATATTAATCCCTGTGTTATTATAGACCCGTTTGGCCTCTGCGTTGAATCGGATCAATTGAATGGTGCTTCACAGGCTGGTGTTGATGCCCCCTTTGTGAAACTGCTGCTAGTGCTGAGTGATCGTCTCCCAGCCGTTCAGACAACACTGCCCATATTGTTCCACTATCTGAATACACATGTATCGGAGGATGGCCTATAGACCTGGAGCAGCATGTGGAGCTGTGAGGTTCAGTGGGTCCGCACAGAGAAGCCGCACACCCCACCACATTTTACTGTGTAATTTCTCAAGGGTTTGATGACCACAGCACGGCAGTCATGAAAGAAAAGGCTATCGTTAAACACATCTGAATGATCCACAGCGATTTAAGATCGCCCCATTCTGGAAAACTGGAATGAAATTCCTGATTCATCAGGGAAAATCTCATCTCTGATTACTTTGGCTCCATGGTAGCTGGATACGGGGTTACTTCCACTGAGGCACACTGCTGTATGGTGCCTAGTGTACTGGAGATAGCGACTGCTCTCCTCATAGTCACCGCTGGCTGGCCTAGTTTGGACTGCAGAGCGTTAGACTGGGCCACTCATCCTCTCTAAGCTCTAAAAACAGGAAAGCAAGGTTTACTACAGAGCCTGGCTGGGTACACAGCCTATAATTAGGTTCTAGCTAATGGCGCCAATATAGATTTAGGGCAATTCCACAATAACGGAATTGCACGGAGACTCAGATTTCTCACTTTAAAAAAATGTATGCCAAACAAATACCATTGATTTTTAAAAAGTTTCACAAAACCATACAACTCTATGCACAATGACTACTTTTAACAATTTATACAACATTTTACAAAAACATTTTTAAAAAACTTAAAAAATTATATGTCCACGGTTTCCAATAACTGCTCCAAATTAACATTCAAAAGATAAAATGACAAAAGAATGGGGTGTCAGCTATGACATGACACATTGAATTCAATGAACTACAGTTGATTTTACCTTTGTTTAACTAGGCAAGTCAGTTAAGAACAAATTCTTATTTTGAACTACAGTGAACTACAGTAAGTGAAGAGGATTTACACCCGGCAACAGAAATGGCTCCCTGATCTGTACTACACAGAAATGCATAATTATGGATAGGAATTTAACTCTTTATAGAGATGTATACTAAATAGGGACAAAAGAAAGGTAGAAATGTGCAATATCCATTGCATATTAAGATATTATTCCACACACTGGCTTTTATTTTAATGAGCCCCCCCCCCCCCCCCCCCCAGACACCGACCTACATGTTTCACAAGTTAAACATCTAAGTACATCAGAGTATAGTTCAGTACAACTCTAGTGTGCTCTACTGAACTTTTAAATACAGTATTGTACTCTACGCTGCTTTTCCTTACTGTATTGTACTGTCCAAACTTGTGAACCAAACTGTGGTGTGACTATGATTTTCCATTGTAGCCAATTCAATTCAATTGCAAATCCGTTACCGTTTTTTCTGAAATTCCTTGAAGATTTGGTCATGGAATTTAGAGTTCACTTAATTCATCAACAAAATTGATATCAGTAAAAACACCAAGTAATTGACAGAACTTCCTTCACTTGTTACTTCTGTATACTTCTGGAAACGTTCATTATCCTCCCACATGAGGAAGAGAAATTAGAAAATATCTTAAAGACACACTACACACACAAACGTATGTGGACACCCCTTAAAATGTGTGGATTCAGCTACACTCGTTGCTGACAGGTGTATAAAAATTGAGCACACCGCCATGCAATCTCCATAAACAAACA
Organism: Oncorhynchus nerka; assembly: GCF_034236695.1. Taxonomy (NCBI): domain Eukaryota; kingdom Metazoa; phylum Chordata; class Actinopteri; order Salmoniformes; family Salmonidae; genus Oncorhynchus; species Oncorhynchus nerka. The sequence goes on along the minus strand of NC_088414.1, from coordinate 8,882,895 downwards.
TTGTCAGTAGAACAGCCTTACTGAAAAGCTCACTGACATTAAAGCGTGGCACTGTAACAGTTCTGCCCTGGTCAACTGTAACTGTTGTTATTGTGAAGTGGAAATGTCTAGGAGTAACAACGGCTCAGCAACGAGGTGGTAGGCCACACAAGTTCACAGAACGGGGCTGCCGAATGCTGAAGCGTGTAGAAAAAGTCTGTCCTCGGTTGCAAGACACTACCGAATTCCAAACTGCCTCTGGAAGCACTGTTCGTCGGGAGCTTCATGAAATGGGTTTCCATGGCCGAGCAGCCGAACAAAAGCCTAAGATCCCCATGCGCAATGCCAAGCGTCCGCTGGGGTGGTGTAAAACTCGCCGCCATTGAACTCTTGAACAGTGGAAACACGTTCTCTGGAGTTATGAATCACGCTTCACCATCAGCCGTATTCATTGATCTGGCCAAGGCTTTCGACTCTGTCAATCACCACATCCTCATCGGCAGACTCGACAGCCTTGGTTTCTCAAATGATTGCCTCGCCTGGTTCACCAACTACTTCTCTGATAGAGTTCAGTGTGTCAAATCGGAGGGTCTGCTGTCTGGACCTCTGGCAGTCTCTATGGGGGTGCCACAGGGTTCAATTCTTGGACCGAATCTCTTCTCTGTATACATCAATGAGGTCGCTCTTGCTGCTGGTGAGTCTCTGATCCACCTCTACGCAGACACCATTCTGTATACTTCCGGCCCTTCTTTGGACACTGTGTTAACAACCCTCCAGGCAAGCTTCAATGCCATACAACTCTCCTTCCGTGGCCTCCAATTGCTCTTAAATACAAGTAAAACTAAATGCATGCTCTTCAACCGATCGCTACCTGCACCTACCCGCCTGTCCAACATCACTACTCTGGACGGCTCTGACTTAGAATACGTGGACAACTACAAATACTTAGGTGTCTGGTTAGACTGTAAACTCTCCTTCCAGACCCATATCAAACATCTCCAATCCAAAGTTAAATCTAGAATTGGCTTCCTATTTCGCAACAAAGCATCCTCACTCATGCTGCCAAACATACCCTTGTAAAACTGACCATCCTACCAATCCTCGACTTTGGCAATGTCATTTACAAAATAGCCTCCAATACCCTACTCAACAAATTGGATGCAGTCTATCACAGTGCAATCCGTTTTGTCACCAAAGCCCCATATACTACCCACCATTGCGACCTGTATGCTCTCGTTGGCTGGCCCTCGCTTCATACTCGTCGCCAAACCCACTGGCTCCATGTCATCTACAAGACCCTGCTAGGTAAAGTCCCCCCTTATCTCAGCTCGCTGGTCACCATAGCATCTCCCACCTGTAGCACACGCTCCAGCAGGTATATCTCTCTAGTCACCCCCAAAACCAATTCTTTCTTTGGCCGCCTCTCCTTCCAGTTCTCTGCTGCCAATGACTGGAACGAACTACAAAAATCTCTGAAACTGGAAACACTTATCTCCCTCACTAGCTTTAAGCACCAACTGTCAGAGCAGCTCACAGATTACTGCACCTGTACATAGCCCACCTATAATTTAGCCCAAACAACTACCTCTTTCCCAACTGTATTTAATTAATTAATTTATTTTGCTCCTTTGCACCCCATTATTTTTATTTCTACTTTGCACATTCTTCCATTGCAAAACTACCATTCCAGTGTTTTACTTGCTATATTGTATTTACTTTGCCACCATGGCCTTTTTTGCCTTTACCTCCCTTCTCACCTCATTTGCTCACATTGTATATAGACTTGTTTATACTGTATTATTGACTGTATGTTTGTTTTTACTCCATGTGTAACTCTGTGTCGTTGTATGTGTCGAACTGCTTTGCTTTATCTTGGCCAGGTCGCAATTGTAAATGAGAACTTGTTCTCAACTTGCCTACCTGGTTAAATAAAGGTAAAATAAAAATAAAATAAATCGGGCTGTCAGACGGACGAATCTGGGTTTGGCGAATGCCAGGTGAACGCTACCTGCCCGAATGCACAGTGCCAACTGTAAAGTTTGGTGGATGAGGAATAATGGTCTGGGGCTGTTTTTCCACAGTTAGGGTTAGGGCCCTTAGTTCCAGTGAAGGGAAATCTTAATGCTACAGCATACAATGACATTCTGGACAATTCTGTGCTTCCAACTTTGTGGCAACAGTTTGGGGAAGGCCTTTTCTGTTTCAGCATGACAATGCCCTTGTGAACAAAGCGAGGACAAAAATATAAATGGTTTGATGAGATCGGTGTGGAAGAACTAGACTGGCCTACACAAAGCCCTTACCTCAATCCCATTGAACACCTTTGGGATGAATTGGAACGCCAACTGCGAACCAGGCCTAATCCCTAACATCAGTGCCTGACCTCACTAATGCTCGTGGCTGAATGGAAGCAAGTCCCTGCAACAGTGCTCCATCATCTAGTGGAAAACCTTCCCAGAAGAGTGGAGGCTGTTCTAGGAGCAAAGGGGGGACCGACTCCATATTAAATGCCCATGATTAACATCTACTAAAAAGTCTTAAGGTTTCTAAAGACACTTTTCCATCTGTTTGACCAGAAATCAAAGCCTTTACTTAATCCTAATATTTATGATGGAAAATAGTTTTAAAATAAATAAATAATAATAATAATAATAACTAAAAAAATCTTACATTTGACACCTAATCTGACATGCTCCTATGAACTTTAAGTTGGTACTCGTGGGTCCTTTTCCATGGAAATTACCCTGAAAGTCGTTAATTTGATGTAATTTAATCTAAATTCTCATACAAGTCAACCAGTGCAGTATCATTTAATTATTATTTACCGTAGCCTGTCATGCACCTTGGTTTCAGCAATCGCAAAGTATAGCTTAAATATCCCAGCCAACCACATAAACGCAACAAAAGTAACAAAAAGCCAACACATAAAGAATACACTTCTGTAATTGTTTTATTTCCTGGCTATCCAGTCTCCTTCCACCACACAAAACGCAGGCTCCAACAGCACCCCCCCCCCCTCTTCAATGCAGGCACATATTAGCCAATCACTGGCTGCATAGCATTCTCTCTCTCCTGCTTCGCTCTATCTACATCAACAGAGTCTCTCAGCCGCCACACAGATCTCTAAAACTCCATCTATCCCTCACTTCTTTCAGACCCACTTCAGAGGTTGGCTGGGTAAGGCTGGCCTTGGCCTGGCCCAGATACATTGTTCCTCCTTAGACTGGCCTGCCTGGATGGGGCTTAAGGGCATTACGCTGCAATTAGGCCAA